>NW_024423319.1:80124456-80126808 GCF_017311325.1 Ursus maritimus
TGGTCAATAATTTGGGCTCTGGACAACCCCGCAACCTTTCCTCATCAGAATGACGAGAAGGAAAAATACCCCCGGCAAAGAAGACAATGAGTCTGTGGCCTCTGCCACAGAACTAATGGATAAGGATATAACCAAATTATCAGAAATGGAGTTCAGAGTAACAATGGTTAAGGTGATGTGTACACTTCAAAAAAAATTAACGAAAATATTAATGAGACTATAGAATCTCTAAGGATGGAAACGAGAGCGAAACTGGCAGAAACTAAAAATGCTATGAATCAAATGCAGTCAAAACTAGATGATCTCATGGCCAGGGTAAATGAGGCAGAAGAACAAATCGGTGAATTGGAGGATGGGTTAGTAGAAGAGAAAGCTTAAACAGAAACTAGGCTCAAAAAAATCCAATCTCAAGAATGTAGGTTACGGGAGATTACTGACTCCATGAAACATTGCAATGTCAGAATCAACAGCATCCCCGAGGGTGTGGAGAAAAACAGAGGTCTAGAAGAGATATTTGAACAAATTGTACCTGAAAACTTCCCTAATCTAGCAAAGGAAACAACCTTTTGTGTCCAAGAGGCAGAGAGGACCCCTCCCAAGCTCAATCATGACAAACCTATACCACGTCATGTCATAGTGCAATTCACAAATATTAGATCCGAAGATACAGAATTGAAAGTGGCCAGGGCAAAGAAATTTCTCATGTACTTAGGCAAAGGTATGAAATTACGACAGACCTGTCTACACAGACCTCGAATGAGAGAAAGGGTTAGGGGGGCATTTTTAAAGCTCTTTCAGAGAAAAACATGCAGCCAAGTATCCTTTATCCAGCAAGTCTGTCATTCAGAATTGATGGGGAGATAAGGACCTTCCAGTATCGCCAGTCATGACCAATTTCATAACCATGAAACCAGCCCTACAGGAGATATTAAGGGGAGTTCTATAAAAGTAAAAAGGCCCCAAGAGTGATACAGAACAGCAAGTCACAATCTATAGGAACAAAGACTTTACAGGCAACATGGCATCATTAAAATCATACCTCTCAAAAATCAGTCTCAATGTAAATGGACTAAATGTTCCCATAAAGTGCCACAGGGTTGAAGATTGGATAAAAAGACAGTACCCACACATTTGCTGTCTACAAGAGAATCATTTTGAGCCTAAAGATACATCCAGACTGAAAGTAAAGGGATGGAATACCATCTTTCATGCCAATGAATCTCAAAAGAAAGCTGGGGTAGTAATTCTCATATCAGACAGATTGGATTTTAAACTAAAAACTATAGATAGAGATACAGAAAGGCACTATATTATTCTTAAAGGATAAATCCAACAAGTAGATATGACAGTTATAAATATATATGCCCCCAACAGGGGAGCAGCAAGATACACAAGCCAACTCTTAACCACAATAAAGAGACATATAGATAAAAATAAGTTAATAGTAGGGGACCTCAACACTCCACTATCAGCAATAGACAGATCACCTAAGCAGAAAACCAACAAGGAAACAAGAGCTTTGAATGCCATACTAGAAGAGTTGGACCTCATAGATATATATAGAACATTACACCCCAGAACCAGAGAATATTCATTCTATTCTAATGCCCATGGAACATTCTCAAGAATAGACCATGTTCTGGGTCACAAAACAGGTCTCGACTGATACCAAAAGACTGAAATGATCCCCTGCATATTCTCAGACCACAACGCTCTGAAATTGGAACTCAACCACAAGGAAAAATTTGGAAGAAACTCAAACACTTGGAGACTAAGAATCATCCTGCTCAGGAATGACTCAATAAACCAGGAAATCAAAAATCAATTTAAACAATTTATGGAGACCAACGAGAATGAAAACAAAACGGTCCAAAACCTATGGGATACTGCAAAGGCAGTCCTAAGAGGGAAATACATAACCATCCAAGCCTCACTCAAAAGACTAGAAAAATCTAAAATGCAGTTTTTATATTCTCACCTCCACAAGCTGGAACAGCAACAGAAGGACAGGCCTAATCCACACACGAGGAAGCAGTTGACCAAGATTAGGGTAGAAATCAATGAATTAGAAACCAGGAGTACAGTAGAGCAGATCAACAGAACTAGAAGCTGGTTTTTTGAGAGAATGAATAAAATTGACAAACCGCTGGCAAGACTTATTGAAAAGAATAGAGAAAGGACCCAAATTAACAAAATTATGAATGAAAAAGGAGAGGTCACAACCAACACCAATGAAATTTGAAGGATTATTAGAAACTTTTATCAAAAGCTATATGCCAATAAATTAAGCAATCTGGAAGAGATGGAGGACTTCCTGGAAACCTATAAATTGCCAAGACTGAAGAGGAAGAA
>NW_024423319.1:80127158-80152542 GCF_017311325.1 Ursus maritimus
AAAAAAAAAAAAAAGCAAAAAATCATATGATCCTCTCAATAGATGCAGAAAAAGCATTTGACAAAATACAGCATCCATTCCTGATTAAAACCCTTCAGAGTGTAGGAATAGAGGGTACATTCCTCAATCTCATAAAAGCCATGTATGAAAAGCCTACAGCAAATATCATTCTCAATGGAGAAAAGCTGGAAGCCTTTCCCTTAAGATCAGGAACACGACAAGGATGCCCTCTCTCACCATTATTATTCAACATAGTACTAGAAGTCCTTGCAACAGCAATCAGACAACAAAAGGGATAAAAGATATCCAAATCAGCAAAGAAGAAGTCAAACTGTCTCTCTTTGCAGATGACATGACACTCTACATGGGAAACCCAAAAGAATTCTCTCTCTAACTGTTAGAAGTTATAGAGCAATTCAGTAATGTGGCAGGATACAGAATCAATGCTCAGAAATCAGTTGTGTTTCTATACACGAATAATGACACTGAAGAAAGAGAAATTAAGGAATCCATCCCATTTACAATAGCACCAAAAATCGTACGTTATCTCGGAATTAACCAGAGACTTAAAGGATCTATATTCTAGCAACTAAGAATCACTCTTGAAAGACATTGAAGAAGACACAGAAAGATGGAAAAATATTCCATGCTCATGGATTGGAAGAATTAACATAGTTAAAATGTCCATGCTACCCAGAGCAATCTACACTTTTAATGCTATCCCGATCAAAATACCAATGACATTTTTCAAAGAACTGGAACAAACAGCCCTTAAATTTGTGTGGAACCAGAAAGGCCCCGAATCGCCAAGGAATTATTCAAAAGTAAAAACAAAGCTGGGGGCATCACAATGCCAGATTTCAAGCTGTACTACAAAGCTGTGATTACAAAGACAGCATGGTACTGGCACAAAAACAGACACATAGACCAATGGAACAGAATAGAGAACCCAGAAATGGACCCTCGACTCTTCGGGCAACTAATCTTTGACAAAGCAGGAAAAAACATCCAGTGGAAAAAAGACAGTCTCTTCAATAAATGGTGCTGGGAAAATTGAACAGCTACATGCAAAAGAATGAAACTTAACCACTCTCTCACACCATACACAAAGACAAACTCTAAATGGATGAAAGACCTCGATGTGAGACAGGAATCCATCAAAATCCTAGAGGAGAGCATAGGCAGCAATCTCTACGACATCGGCACAGCAACCTTTTTCATGACACATCTCCAAAGGCTAGAGAAACAAAAGAGAAAATGAACTTGTGGGACTTCTTCAAGGTAAAATGCTTCTGCACAGCCAAGGAAACGGTCAGAAAAACTAAGAGGCAGCCCACGGAATGGGAGAAGATATTTGCAAATGATGCTACAGATAAAAGACTGGTATCCAAGATCTACAAAGAACTTCTCAAACTCAATACACGAGAAACAAATAAATCATAAAATGGGTAGAAGATATGAACAGACAATTTTCCCATGACGACATCCAAATGGCTAACAGACACATGAAAAAATGTTCAAAATCATTAGCCATCAGGGAAATTCAAATCAAAACCACACTAAGATACCACCTTACGCCAGTTAGAATGGCAAAAATGGACAAGGCAAGAAACAACAATTGTTGGAGAGGATGTGGAGAAAGGGGATCCCTCCTACATTGTTGGTGGGAATGCAAGTTTGTACAGCCACTTTGGAAAACAGTGTGGAGGTCCCTTAAAAAGTTAAAATTTAAGCTACCCTATGATCCAGCCATTGTACTACTGGGTATTTACCCCAAAGATACAGACATAGTGAAGAGAAGGGCCATATGCACCCCAATGTTCATAGCAGCATTGTCCACAATAGCTAAATCGTGGAAGGAGCCGAGATGCCCTTCAACAGATGACTGGATTAAGAAGATGTATTCCATATATACAATGGAATATTACTCAGCTATCAAAAAGAACAATTTCTAACCTTTGCTGCAACATGGATGGCACTGGAGGAGATAATGCTAAGTGAAATAAGTCAAGCAGAGAAAGGGAATTATCAAATGGTTTCTCTCATCTATGGAACTTAAGAACTAGGAAGATCGGTAGGAGAAGAAAGGGATAAAGAAAGGGGGGTTAATCAGAAGGGCAAATGAAGCATGAGAGACTATGGACTCTGAGAAACAAACTGAGGGCTTCAGGGGGGGTATGGGGGAATGGTATAGGCTGGTGATGGGTGGTTGGGAAGGCACGTATTGCATGGTGCACTGGGTCTTATACGCGACTGATGAATCATCGAACTTTACATCAAAAACCAGGGATGTACTGTACGGTGACTAATATAATATAACAAACAAATATTTAAAAAAAGAGAAACTTCCTGTTATAAAATAAATAAGTCACAGAAATGGAGGAGTAGTAGGGGAAATCTATGCTTCACTTGTCCCTAGACACAGCTAGATAAATATCAAATCATTCTGAAGACCCAAGAAATAGATCTGAGGATTAAGACAATAAACTGCACAACTAGAGGGAGAAAAGAGGCCACACAATGGAAGTTAGGAGGTGCAGACTCCTGATTCAGGGGAGAAAAGAATCATAGGTGCAGAGGGCAAAGAGTCCTGATCACAGGGAGAGGAGAGAGAGAGGGAGAGAGAGGGCAGCAACACACAGGGAATTGCATAAGAAAAACACTTCCCCCAAAACTATTGACTGGGGTAATGAGAGGGACTAATTATCCTGAGTTTTTATAATCAGCAGAGACCGATTATAAAAGACTGAAGTTTTAGCAAGTCTGAGCAATGGCAGGTGTGGAGCCCAGCAGGCATAACTGTGTTCCTGTAGAGAAGAAAAGTTAGTATCCAAAATCTACAAAGAACTTTTCAAACTCAACACCCAAAACACAAATAATCCAGTTTAAAAATGGGCAGAAGACATTGAATAAACATTTTTCCAAAGAACACATCCAGATGGTTAACAGACACAGGAACAGAAACTCAGCATCACTGATCATCAAGGAACTACAAATCAAAACTGCAATGAGATATCACCTCACACAGTCAGAATGGCTAAAATCAACATTATCATCCATTGCTGGGAATGCAAACTGGTACAGCCACTTTGGAAAACAGTATGGAGGTTCCTCTAAATGTGAAAAATAGAACTACCTTAGACCTAGCATTGCACTACTAGGTATTTACCCAAAGGATACAAAAATACTGATTCAAAGGGATACATGCATCCCGATGTTTACAGTAACATTATCAACAATAGCCAAATTATGGAAAGAGCCCAAATGTCCATTGACTCATGAATGGATAAAGAAGATGTGGTGTTTATGTGTGTGTATATATAGATAGATGTAGATATATAGATATACATGATTAATATATTAATAATTATATATCATAAAATCAATTATATATTATTAATATATAATATGTTATATATATAATGGAATATTATTTGGCTACCAAAAAATAATGAAATCCTGTATTTGCAGTGACATGAATGGAGCTAGAGAGTATTATGCTAAATGAAATAAGTCAATCAGAGAAAGATAAATACCATATGATTTCACTCATTTAAGAAACAAAATAAATGAACATAGTGGGGAAAAAAGAGAGGCAAACCAAGAAAGAGACTCTTAACTATAGAGAACAAACTGATGGTCACTGGAAGGGAGGTGGGTGGGGGAATGGTTTGAATAGATGATGGGATGATGGGTATTAAGGAGTGCCCTTGTGATGAGTACCAAGTGTTATATGTAAGTGATGAATCACTAAATTCTACACCTGAAACCAATATTGCACTATATGTTAGCTAGCTGAAATTTAAATAAAAACTTGGAGGAAAAAAGAGATGCAATTGGAAAGAAATATATAAACTTAATTTTATTTGCTGATGATATGATTGTCTATGTAGAAAGTTCAAAATTTTTCAAAGATTTTATTTATTTTAGAGAGAAGGGGGAACAGAAGGAGAAGGAGAGAATTGTAAGCAAACTGTCTCACACAGGGCTCAATCTCATTACTCTGAGATCACGACCCAAATTAAAACCAAGAGTCAGATGGACTATGAGAAACAAACTGAGGGCCTCAGAGGGGAGGGGGGTGGGGGAATGGGATAGACCGGTGATGGGTAGTAAGGAGGGCACGTATTGCATGGTGCACTGGGTGTTATACACAACTAATGAGTCATCGAGCCTTACATCGGAAACTGGGGATGTACTGTATGGTGACTAACATAATATAATAAAAAATCATTAAAAAATAAAAAATAAAAAATAAATAAAACCAAGAGTCAGATGCTTAACCAACTGAGCTACCCAGGCGACCCGCCCCCCGCCATTTTTTTAAAAAGCGTCTGGAAACTACAAGTTAGTTTAGCAAGAAAGGAGGATATATGGTCAATATAAAGAAATCCACTAAATTCTACACCTGAAACTAATATTACACTGTGTTGGATGACTGAAATTTGAATAAAAACTTGGGAAAAATTCAGTTAAATTCCTATATGCTAGTAAAGGAAAATCTAAATTTGAAGTAAAAAATATGATATGCACAAAAAATACAACTGCGCAAAAAAAATGAAGTGTTTAGGTGTAAATTTAACAACACATTCAGGATTTGCTGAAAACTACAAAATCTGTGAAAGAAATTAAAGAATATCTAAAAAAATAAAGAGATATTCCGTTTCATGGATTGAAATACCCAATGTTGTTAAGATGTTAATTCTCTCCAATTTGATTTATAAATTCAATACAATCCCCCATTTATTATCCTAGTAAGTGGTTGGTTTTTGTTTTTAGATAGCAGCAAGCTGATTCTAACATTTATGTTATTAGCCAAAGAACTTCATGTAAGGAAAATTTACAAAAAAGTAAAGTTGGAGAACTCACACTACCCAATTCAAGACTTACCCTAAAGCTACAGTAATTAATCAAGGTAAAAGGATACACATATAATCCCAGCGTCTTGGGATCAAACCCCAAGTGGGGCTCCCTGTTTCTTAGGGAGTCTTCTTCTCCCTCTCCCTCTGCCCCTTCCCCCTGCTCATGTTTTCTTTCCTGCTCCCTCTCTCTCAAATAAATAAATAAAATCTTTTTTTTTAAGTATACACACATAGATTTGTGGAACAGAATAGAGAGCCCAGAAATTGTTCCAGATAGATGTTGTCAGTTGATTTGGGACAATGTGTTAAGGTCATCAACAGAGAAAGGATAGTCTATATAATAGTTAGTGTTGGAAAAATTGGACATCTGTATGGAAAAAAACCCAGCTTTGATCCATACCTAACACCATATACAGAAATATACTGAAAATTAATTACGGCATTATTTATAATAGCCAAATTATGGAAACAGCCCAAATGTCCATCGATAGATGAGTGGATAAAGAAAATGTGGTATATACATACAATGGAATATTATTGAGCCATCAAAAGGAATGAAATTTGCAAAGACATGGATGGAGCTAGAGAGTATAATGCTTAGTGAAATAAGTCATTCAGAGAAAGACAAATATCATATCCACCCTCATGTGGAATTTAAGAAACAAAACACATGAGCAAGGGTTGGAGGGAATAGAGAGAAACAGAGAGAAGCCAAGAAACAGACGCTTAACTGTAGAGAACAACTGATGGTTACCAAAGGAGGGGGGGGGGATGGATGGGTGAAATAAGTGGTGGGGACTAAGGAGTGCACTTGTTGTGATGAGTACATCTGGGTGATGTGCAGAATTGTTGAATCATTATATTGTACACCTGAAACTAGTATAACACTATATGTTAACTATATTGAAACTGAAATTTTAAAAATACATAAATAAAATTAAATCCAGGACAAAAAGGAAAAATTAATTACAGACCAAAATTTACAGCCTAAAACTATTAAACTTTTAGAATAAAGCACAGAGGAAAATCTTTGTGACCCTGGGTTAGGCCATGATTTTTTTAGATACAACATAAACAGCAGAAAAATATTAATAAATTGAACTTCATCAAAATTAAGAACTTTGGCCCTTCTAAAGAACCCTTTAAATACATGAAAAAGAAAGCCACAGATTTGCAAATCCTATATCTAACAATGTATTCGTGTCTAGAAAATACAAAGAACATTTAAAATTTACCAGGAAATCAAACAACCCAATTAAAAGATACAAATGGCAAATAAACATTTGCCAGGACGGCCAACATTGTTTTCCATCAGAGAAATGGAAATTAAAACTATCAAATGCCACCTCATGTGTATTAGAATGGCTAAAACAAAACAAACAAGAACCTAATAATTGTACATAAACACCATATTCTGTTAACTTATCATGGAGATATAGGTTAGCAATTCTGAAACTGTATTATACATATCCATCTCTCTCAATATCTAGGAAAGAAGTTACAAATAAGCAAGGGTGGAAGGCTAGAATAAAGCCTTTGGAGTTAGAAACATTAATATAAACTCATATTTCTATACATATATCTATATATCTTCATCTATATTTATAGATGTGTGTATACATGGATTTATATATGCATGTATTACATAATTCTTTCCACTGAGAGGGCATAGAAGCAGTGATGCTGTAGTGCACACCCACTGTCCATACCTTGGTTTCTAAATACATGCTCCAATGAAGGGAACCTGAGCTTTTTGGTTGTAATGGCTAATTCCAGAAGACGAAGGCGATATGACGATCAATTGCAGTGTGGAATTCCAGATTGGGCATTTGAACAGTTAAAGAATGTTGGTAGAAAAAAAAAAAACAGGCAAAGTCTGAATAAAGTCCGTCATTTAGGTACTAGTAATGTGCCAAGGTTAATTTCTTAGTTTTGACAAATGTGATGTATTAATAGTTATGCAAAATTATTACATTAAAATTAACTGGATGAAGGGTATATGATAACTCTGTACCATCTTTCAATTTTCCTTTAAATCTTAGGCCATTCCAAAATTAAATGTTTATGTTAAGAACTCACTTATTCAAAATATTACAAACTTTTCCCTGTGGTCACAAATATTCCTGAAGATATCACACTCAGATGTTATCATGAACTCATTTTCTTGTCTCTCTTGCTTACTGCTACATCCCCAGCATTTCTACAGTGCTTGATATACAATAGGAATACAACACATATTCTGAAGGAAATAATTGTTTTTCACACATTCAGTTACATCATACATTAAATGTTCATCTACTTATTATTTCATTACACTCATTCAGAGCCCATTCAATGATCCAGATGTTAAAGCCAGGCTCAGGTATTTCCCATACACTTTACAGATATGGCACACAATCCTGCACATATCATACATAGTACCTTAGCTATCATAGGTATGTACTCGCTATTTAATATTCTTTTAGATATTTCTTACACTTTCAGATGTCACACACCCTAATTCAGATGTTTAATACTAAAGTTCAGATGATTAGCTTGCTTACTCAGGTGGCAAATATATGCATTCAATATTTATAGACTAACTGAGATATGAGAAATATTCAGATATTATACACACAGATATTACTCTCAACTATTACACAGTCATCATTATACCACTTACACTCAACAAAATACAACACACACTCTTTCAGTTGTCAAATACTCATTGAGAATTTATAATGCTTTCAGGCATTGCATTCATTCAGTTGTGAACCCCTCCTTGAGTAGTCTTATACATTCATTCGGATGACACAAACATTTATTTTGTTTTAATCTATACAGTCAGATGTCACTCACATTTGAAAGGTCACATCCAGATGATACATATGCATACTACTTGAAGTGTTGCTCACACTCAGTAAGGCAGAATATATCTTTTCTAATGTTAAATGTTTGGTTAGAGGTCACAACCCCTTCTCAGATTAAAATATATTTATTAAAATGTAACCCACACACTAGATAACCTACACCTTAACAATGTTATACATGTTCACTCTATATTTTGCACAGATTTAATCAGATGTAAAATACCTATAATGAGATATTCAAAACACTCCTTTATATATCTCACACTTGTTCAAATGACACACACGTTCATTCAGACACTATCCTCACACAATCAGGTCAAGTATTTAACTTGCATGTCCTCAAATCACTGCTGGATTCCCAACACTCGTATGATTTTTGACTTTCGGGTTTCTTCTTCATGGACTTCTGCATGTGGGCAGATTTTCATCTAGAGAACTAAGTACTCTTAGATAAGATGGGAAACTTGTGTATAAAAGAGCAAATGGAAGAAAGGGATGATAGATCTATTACTAATCTCTCTTGCTCTCTCTTTTTCTCAACTCTCTTGAAACTAATCAAATGTCATAGTGAAATAGATACATAAATTATGTTATATTCTTATAGCACTATATAAAAATTAATGATCTACAGCTACACACATCTACCAAGATGATTCACACAAGTATAACATTAAAGAACTTAGACATCAAATAATACAACCTGTCTGATTCCATTTATATAAATTATTAAAACAGGCAAAACTAATCTATCCTGTTTGGAAATCAATATATTGGTGATCCTTGAAGAAGGAGTAGGGAATAGAAGAGTCAAGAAAGATGCATTACCCAAAGGAAAAAATCAACTATTCTATGTAAGTACTTCATAATACAGAAGAACTTATCCATAATACACATTCAATTAAATAGGAGCTCAAAGAAAGGAAATTAGAATAATAGAATGTGATGAAAGAAAAAATTTCTGAGCTTAGGAAATGAACCACGGACCTAAAAAACACCATTGTAAGTCTAACAAATATATTAGAAATAAGAAGAAAAGCAACAAAGAAAAAAGTAAGTAATAACATCAGCTACCTCATACCCAGACCTTGATTTCTTTTACTTTTTTAAAGTTTTTATTCAAATTCCAGGTAGTTAACATACAGTGTAATATTAGTTTCAAGTATACAATAGAGTGATTCAACATTTCCATACATCACCCAGTGATCATCACAACAAGTGCACTCCTTAATCCCCATCACCTGTTTTACCCATCCCACCACCCACCTCCCCTCTGGTAACCATCTGTTTGCTCTCTACAGGCCTTGATTTCTAATATCATTCTCTGATAAAAAGAATCAGGGATTCTTGAAGAAATGACTAATTCTAGGATAGAGGCAAGAAATGGAAAACATGAGTATGGAGCATCTTGCGGTACCAGAAAAGTGAAGAAGTACTTAAAGTACTGAGTACTGAAAAAAAATCAATGATGGAGTTAAGTCAAAGAGACACAAGAGCCAGCTGAAAGATATTCTAATGGCCAAAATGGAAACAATTTGAGGAACAAAATAAATAAAGCAGTATTGAATTATAATCCAAAATATAAAGTATATACCCATGATAATAAGTGATTGAAGAAAATAAATGGAGGTGAGTAGACAAATTACCCATGGTTAAGAATTCCAAATAACACTTTATAGAAACCCCACACTCAAAGAGGTTGAACATAATCTCAACTCCTGTGTGGGCTGCTCATAGTGACCTCATTCCAAAGAGTAAAGTATGGAAAAGTGGAAAAAAAGGGTAACTTTATAGTGAAAAAACCTGACAAACTATACTTCAGCCAGGCGATCAAAGTTAACCTCAACAGTGATAAATCATGTTGATAGTATGTACCCTTAATATAATGTGATGAGAATGACACTTAACCTCTGTGATCTTCCATAACCCCAGTCTAATCATGAAACAAACATCAGACAAAACCCCAGTCTAATCATGAAACAAACATCAGACAAAACCCATTGGGGACATTCTGCAAAATATCTGACCAATACTCCTCAACACTGTCAAAGTCATCAAAAACAAAGGAAGACTAAGAAACTGTCACAGACAGGAGGAACCTAAGGAGACATGATAACTTAATGTGGTATCCTGGATGAGATCTTGTAACAGAAAAAGAGTAGGTAAAACCAAGGAATTGTGGACTTTAGTAATAAGTTTTACTATTGGTTCACTAATAGTGACAAATTTACCATACTAATGTAAGATGTTAATCATAAAGGAAACTTTCTATACAATCTGTACTATCTTCACAATTTTTCTGTAAATATAAAGCGCTTCCAAAATGAAAAGTTTATTTTATTTTATTTTATTTTTCTTAAGATTTCAAATTTTATTTTATTTTATTTTCTGATGTAAAGTTCGATGATTCATTAGTTGCGTATAACACCCAGGGCACCATGCAATACATGCCCTCCTTACTACCCATCACCAGCCTATCCCATTCCCCCACCCACCTCCCCACCAAAGCCCTCAGATTGTGTCTCAGAGTCCATAGTCTCTCATGCTTCATTCCCCCTTCTCATTACCCCCCTTTCTTTATCCCTTTCTTCTTCTACCGATCTTCCTAGTTCTTATGTTCCATAGATCAGAGAAACCATATGCTAATTCCCTTTCTCTGCTTGACTTATTTCACTTAGCATTATCTCCTTCAGTGCCGTCCATGTTGCAGCAAAGGTTGAGAAATCGTTCTTTTTGATAGCTGAGTAATATTCCATTGTATATATGGATCACAACTTCTTAATCCAGTCATCTGTTGAAGGGCATCTTCGCTCCTTCCACGATTGTTTTGAGGACAATGCTCATGAACATTGGGGTAGCATATGGCCTTCTCTTCACTCGCTGTATCTTTGGGGTAAATACGCAGTAGTGCAATGGCTGGATCATAGGGTAGCTCAATTTTTTAACTTTTGAGGGACCCGTGCACACTGTTTTGCAGATGGCTGTACCAATCTTATTCTCAGCACCAATGTAGAGAGGATCCTTACTCCTAATCTCCAACAATTGTTGTTTCTTGCTCTTTTGTCCATTTTTGCCATTCTAACTGGCATAAGGTGGTATCTTAGTGTGGTTTTGATTAGAATTTCCTTGATGGCTAATGATTTTGAACATTTTTTCATGTGTCTGTTAGCCATTTGGATGTTGTCATAGGAAAATTTTTCATATCTTCTACCCATTTTTTGATTTGTTTATTTGTTTCTTGTGTATTGAGTTTGAGAAGTAATTTGTAGATCTTGGATAACAGTCTTTTATCTGTAGTATCATTTGCAAATATCTTCTCCCATTCCGTGGGCTGCCTCTTAGTTTTCTTGACTGTTTCCTTGGCTGTGCAGAAGCTTTTTATCTTGATGAATTCCCACAAGTTCATTTTATCTTTTGTGTTTCTCTTGCCTTGGAGATGTGCGTATAAAAAAGCTGAAGAGAAATTGGGAATGATTCCATTTGCACAATAGCACCAAAAACCATATGATAGTACACACATCAAATTACTTTTTCTTTTCCAAAAAATAGAAAGAATAGAAAAATCTCGAATACACATGTGTAACTTTACACCCAAAGGAACTGGAGAAAGAACAACAAATGAAACCCTAAAACCAAGCAGGAGAAGAGAAATAATAAAGATTAGAGAGCAGAGATCAAATAATTAGAAACCAGAAACACAGTAGAGCAGATGCAACAAACTAGAAGTTTGGTTCTTTGAAAGAATTAATAAGACTCATAAACCACTTGGGCTGGACTTATGCAAAAGAAAGAGAAGGACCCAAATTAATAAAATTATGAAATGAAAGGGGAGAGATCACGACTAACACCAAGGAAATAGAAACAATTATTAGAAATTTTTACCACTTAACTATATGCCAATGAATTAAAAGCAACCTGGAAGAAATGGATGCCTTCCTGGAAGTCATTAAAACTACCAAGACTGAAACAGGATGAAATTAAGGCAATCTGGATAGAGCACAAACCAGTAACGAAATCGAAGCGATGATCAAAACCTCCCAAGAAAGGAGAGTTCAGGGCCTGATGGATTCAGGGAATTCCACCGGTCATTCAAAGAGGAACTAATACCTATTCTCCCGAAGCGTTTCAAAAAATAGAAACAGAAGGAAAACTTCCAAGCTCGTTTTGAGGCCAGCATTACCTTGATCCCCAAACCAGCAAAGACCCCATCAAAAGGAGAATTACAGACCAATATCCCTGATGAATGTGGATGTCAATCTCAACAAGATCCAGCCACTAGGATCCAACAGTACATTGAAGGATCATCCCATCACGACCAGGTGGATTTATTCTGGGATGCAAGTGGTTCAATAATCGCTAATTCAATCAGTGTGATAGAACATGTTAATAAAAGAAGAGACAAGAACCATATGATCCTCTCAATTGATACAAAAAAAGGCATTGACAAAATACAGCATCCTTTCCTGATTAAAACTCTTTCAGAGTGTAGGGAAAGACGGAGCCATTCCCAATTTCCATAAAACCATCTATGAAAGCCCCACAAGCGAATATCATTCTTACCAAAGCTGAGGCTTTTCCGCTAAGGTCAGGAACACGACAGGGATGCCCCCTCTAGCCACTGCTGTTCAACATAGTGCTAAGGTCTAGCCTCAGCAATGCAGACAACAGGCAGAAAGTAATGGTATTCAAATTGGCAAGAGTTAAACTCTCTTCTTCTTCACAGATGAGGCGTGATCTCCTTTACGTGGAAAACCCAAAAGACCCCACCCCCAAATTACTAGAACTCATACAACAATTCAGATGTCGTGGCAGATACAAAACCAATGCACAGAAATCATGCCTTTCACACTTACGAACAACGGAGCTGGACATGAAAGAGAAATTGGGGGGAATCGATTCCATTTATAATAGATATAAACCACTTATGATAGTACACATCTTTCAAATGTACTTTTCTTTCCAAAATTGTTTTAGCTATTCTAGATGTTCTTCATTTCCTTATAAATTTTAGAATCCGTTTTTCAATTCCAACCAAAACCCTGATGAGGATTCTTATCGAGATTGTGCTGAGTCTATTGATGAATTTTTGTAGCTCTGATAACTCTGTAACAATATCTGGTCTTTGATGTCATGAACATAGTATATCTCGCATTTACTTGGGTCTTCTTTAACGGTTTTCAGCACTATTTTAATGTTTTTTCAAGTAATATGTTGCACATGTTTTGCCAATTTACACCTAAACCATTCATAGTTTTAGGCTATTGTAAATGGTATTTTTGCTGTTGCAAGTAATTATTTTAAGTTTGTTTTTCTTGATTACTTATTTTGTTGTACAAATTCCATTGACTAATAAAGTTATTGATAATATGCACTTACAAACTTTTAATGAAGGATCCTTGATGACAATGCTCTGTTCTGAAATTGGTAGCTCGTGTCTTCTCTCTTTGCTCCCTAATCATTCTAGATAAAGGCTTGTCAGTTGTATTGATACTTTTTTAAGATTCATGGAACACTACGTCAAAAACTAATGAAGTACTGTATGGTGACTAACATAACATAATAAAAGATAAAGACTTTGTTTATTTACTTGAGAGAGAGAGAAGGAGCAGGGGGAGCAGAGGGAGTGGGAGAAACAGACTCCCTGCTGAGCAGGGAGCCAGCACCAATCGGGCTCTATCCGGGACTCCCAGGATCATGACCTGAGCCAAAGGCAGATGCTTAATTGACTGAGCTACCCAGGCACCCCAGTTGTATTGATATTCTTAAAGGTCAGACTTAAAAACTTTTTATTTTTTTCTCTATTGTCTAGGTCAGTGACTTCTGTACTTTCCCTTATTTCCTTGCTTCTGCTATTTTGGTCTTCATTGTTTCTGCATTTTTGTTTCTAAGTACTGAAGTTAAGGCCATTGGCTTGAATTCCTGTTTTAAATATAAAAACAGGATCTATAAATTTGTTTTCCAAGGACTGCTTTAGATACAGCCTACTAATTTTAATACGCTGTACTTTAATTTTCATTCAGTTCAAAATTACTTCCTAAATTTCTTTCAATTTCCTCTTTCACCCATCTGTTATTGAAGAATGTATTACATACTTTCCAAGTATTTTGAAATAATACAGACACATTTGTGTTATCTACTTCTAATTTAATCTCACTGTCCTCTAGGGAAATCCTTTGGGTGATGCTAATCCCTATCAAACTTAGTAAGACTTTTTGTGGCCTGGAATATATTGTCTATCTTGGTCAATTTTATCATGTACATCTGAGAAAATAGCATGTGTTCTTTGTCGTTGGGAGAGTGTTTTAAGATGTTAATGAGGGGGCGCCTGGGTGGCTCAGTCTTAGCGTCTGCCTTCGGCTCAGGCGTGATCCGGAGTTCTGGGATGAGCCCATCTCAGGCTCCTCTCGCTGGGAGCCTGCTTCTTTCCCTCTCCCACTCCCTGCTTGTGTTCCCTCTCTCACTGGCTGTCTCTCTCTGTCAAATAATAAATAAAATCTTAAAAATTTTTTGAAAAAGATGTTAATGAGATTAATTTGGGTGATAGTGTTTTTCCAGTCTATATACTTACTGAATTTTTTTTTTTGCCGTTTGTTCAATGATGAGGAGGAAAGACTTAAAATCTCTGACCCTAATTGTGAATTTTTCTCCCTTTTGCATATTTCAATTCTGTTTATAGGTGTATAAACATTTAGAATTTTACATCCACTTGATGAACTGGCCGTTTAGGCGATTATCCAACAAAGGATCTCTTATATAAGATCCTCTATCCCTGGTAATATATTTTGTTCTGAAATCTGCTTTGTCTGATATTAATATATCACTACTGCTTTGTTTTAATTACTGTTAGCATGATATATCTTTTCCCATCCTTTTACTTTTAACCTCTATGTGTACCTTTATATTTAAAGTGGAATTCATGTACACAGCATATAGCTGGATCTTATTTTAATCATGTCATATGTCATCAGGAAATGCAAACTAAAACAATTAGGAATGCCCTACACATCTATGAAAATGGCCCAAATCCAGAACAGTGGCAATACCAAATGCTAGGGGTGATGTGGAGCAACAGAACTCTCCTTCATTGCTGGTGGGAATGCAAAATAGTACAACCACTTTGGAAGACAGTTTGACAGTTTCTTACAACACTAAATCTACTCTGACCATACAATCCAGCTATGGATCATTCCTTGGTATTTTAAAATGAGCTGAAAATGTATGTCCACACAAAATCTCATGTTGTGTTTATAGCAGCTTCATTCATAATTACAAAAACTGAGAAACAACCAAGATGTCCTTCAGTAAGTGAATGAATAAATAAACTGTGGCACATCAGACAATGGAATAGTATTCAGCATGAAAAAGAAATGAGCTATATTTGTCCAAACCTATAGAATGCACAAAACCAGCAATAAACACTGATGTAAATTGTGGGCTTTGGTGATAATAATAATGTCGATAGATTTCATTGATTGTAAGTATACCAGTGGTGCAGGATGTTGGTAGTGGGGCAGGCTGTGTCTGTTTTGGGCAAGAGGTTTATGGGATGGCTCAACTCTGCTCAATTGTGCTATTAACCTTAAAGTGCTCTAAAAAAATAAAGTTTATTTAAGAAAAAGGACTCCAAATTGTCAATCTCTACATTTTAATTGGTGAATTAGACTAATTTTATTTAATAGTTATCCGATAAGGTTGGATTTAAGAGTTATCACATACTTTCACTGTTTTCTACTTGCTCATCTGTTGTCTTATTTTTCCCCCTTTTTGGGCCTTATTTTAAATTAGCGAGGTGCGCCTGGGTGAGTCAGTAGGTTAAGCGCCTGACTCTGATTTCTGCTCCAGGTCATGATCTCGGGGTCATGAGATCCAGCCCTGTGTGGGGCTCCATGCTGGGTGTGGAGTCTGTAAGTCTCTCTCTCCTCCCTCTCTCTCTCTCTCTCTGCACCTCCCCTTCCCACATGCTCTCTCTCTCTCTCTCAAAATGAATGAATGAATGAATAACAAAGCGGAAGCATTTCGTGATACCATTTATCCCGTGTAGCTTATAGCCATAATCTTTTGGATAGGTACATTTGGGTTTTATATTTGGCCTTCTTTAACTTGCAACAGTCACCGTCAAATAATATTGTACTACTTCACATGTAGAATAAGAATCTTGTGATATCTTATATTCCCCCAGTCCCTACGCTATTATTGTCCAAGAAATTAATAATTCTACATCATTTATGCTCCACAATGCATTGTTATAGAATTTTACACTCTTAATTAATTCATAAAGGAATTTTTATAAATAAGAAATATTCTATTACTATCATCATATTTAGCAACTCCAGTATTGATTATTCAATTCTACAGAACATATTTACATTTTACTGCCATTTTTCTTGTACCTAGAAAGGCATCCTTTAATATTTCTTGTAGTGCATACCCTAATGATGATGAATTATTTCAACTCTGATAAGTACAAAAAAAACTTTTAATTCAACTTGACTTTTAAAAAAGATTTTATTTGTTTGTTTGAGGAGAGTGAGGGCACAAGAGCATGAGCAGGGGGAGGAGGGGCAGAGGGAGAAGCAGACCCCATGAGCAGGGAGCCCAATGTGGGGCTTGATCCCAGGACCCTAGGATCATGACTGTTTGACAGAAGCTTAACCGACTGAGCCACCCAGGCACCCCTCCCCAACTTCACTTTTAAAAGATATCTATTGGTACAAAATTCTGAGTTGATAGTTATTCATTATTTCACTATTATAAAGATGGTATGCCACTTTCTTATAACTTGCATTGTTTCTGATGAGAAGTTTTTCTGTAATTCTTACCTCTGGTCTGAATGATTCTATGTTTTCTGGTTTCCCACTTCCTTAGGGGTGAGGGGAGCAGATTGGAAGAATGTCATGAATACACACCATGCAATATCTGCGCGTAGTCACTTCAGTAGAACCCCGATGCATGCATAGTTAAAAATGACATCTTAAAACCATATGAAAACCAGTGAAAAAAAAATCAGATTTAAGAAAATTTTATACCATCATGCCTCTAGCCATGATGGATTTACAAGAACCGATTTTGCTCTCCCACCTAAATATCTGTAAACCAAAACAATTATAAAGCCTTACCTCATGGCACCTGGGCAACACGGACAGTGGTCCTGAGAGAAGGAAACTAACATGGGGAGCCTCAGGTCGCCCAACTCCGCCACCTTCTTGCCTGGATAGAGTTTACAGGCTACAGCACGGGGAGATTGAACACAAACAGAGGCCCAGTGGAGAACCTGAGTGAGGAGACAGAGTTGAGTCGAGAGGCCAGCATGACTAGAATTTGCTGAAGCAAGGGAGGGAGAACACACAGAGAGGTAGTTCCAGAGAGATGCGGAGGTTTCCATCAGGGTGCAGTGTATGAGCGGGAGCGGTGGTAGACTTCCATTTTCTGCAGTGTGTAGTTGTGTAGATAATGCGTTGCCACTTACTGAGATGAAGATGGGAGTTTTAAAAACAAGAGGAAGGGAGTGTGAGCGTGTGGGTGGAGTAGGTTCACTAAGTGACTGGTTCTAGACAGATTTCACTATGAAGAGCCCTCGGGAACATCAAGCGGAGATGTCATGTGGGAGAATGAATATATGGCTTTGGATCTCAAAGGTGAGATTCATTCTAGGGCTGTAGATTTTGGAGTTATTAGCATATTAGCATAAATAGTTATATAGCAGAGAGAGAGAGAGAGGCTGATATAAAAGCGAGTGTAATAAAGCCCACATCATAAGAAAAAGATGTAGCTATGTATGGTGATGGATGTTAACTAGACTTACTGTGGTGATCACCTTGCAATATACAAGAATTTTGAATCATTATGTTGTACACCTGAAACTAACATAAGGTTATATGTCAATTGTATCTCAATTTTAAAAGGAGAAAGAAAGAAAAAAATTTTAAATAATAAAGCGAACAAACAAAAAGATAAGAGTCACCTACGTTTTTTCGTAAAAAGCACAGAGTTCAATTTGAGATGGGAACATAGTGTTTTCTATTAGTACTGAGCAGTTTGTCAAGGCTTTCACTTCTAGGGTCTGGTCACCTCCCACAGAAACGTGTTACACAGGAAGGGCTGAAGAGACACAGGCTGCTGACAGTGGGTTGCTATGCAACAGCTGAGAGCCATCCAACCAGCCAGAATTGATATTGGTCACTGGAGGTAAGCTGTGGTCTAGCAATGGCTTCCATTCATGCACAGGAGCCCGGGGAGGCTGACATTGCAAAAACAAATATAAAGAAGTCACATGGATTTTGTAAAAAGCCCAGGTTCGATTTGAGTTGGACACAGCATCTTCTCCCTCCAAAACCCAGTTCACTCAGTTATTCTGGAAGCATAGCAGCATGTGTTGGGGTGGTAAGTGCTTCCTGTGCTTCCCATTTTGCATATTGAGAACCCCGGCTCAGAGAGATGTCCAGTGACCTGAGCAGGCTCACACAGCTAACAACACACTGGCCCAACACTCCATCCCTGGAATTCTGAAGACCAGCCCAGCTTCTTTCCACAGACCACAGCTGCCCCAGGCCCCTGCCCTGGAAGGAACCCCGGGCAAACATTTACTCTGAATCGGAAGCTTGCCATGGTTCAGACACACAAGTGCCTGATTGTCCTGGCTGCTCTAGCAGGCACCGGGAAGGCTTCAGGGGCAGCGTGTTTGTGCCACTCTGGCAGAAGAGGCCTGACGGTTGGGGCGAGGCGAACCCCAAGGAGCAATTCCACACTGGATGGACCCACCTAGAGTAGGTGAGGGGTGGAGACTTGCGGGGTGTCTCTGCCTGTGTCCTGGATGCAGAGAAGCTTGAGCTTGGGTCTCCAGAGAGCACAAACTTTGCTTGTTTGAGACAGGTGTTGGCAGGGCAGGAGAGAGGTTTGTGTGGCGGGGGCGGGGGGGCGGCAGCAGTGGGTCTGTCGCTCAAACTGGAGAGGGGAGCCTGTCTCGGTCCCCAGGCCAGCACTACTGGGACATGGGGTTTGGAGTCAGGAAGATTCAGGCCCACATTATTTCATTTTCTGTTGACTGGTTCTGTGGCCTTGCTGTTCATGCAGTATTGTCTGCGCTTCAGCTTTTCTGATCTGTAAAATGGGGATGCTGACATCCACCTCCCAGGGCTGCTGTGAGGAAGACCAGCCCCAGCACAGATGGCCCCTTTGTGATGCCCAAGCTGCATAAGAGTAGCTGGGGAAGCAGATGTTCCCAGTGTGTCTGGGGGCCATAGAGATGGGTAGTGCTGGGGACCACAAAGGTAAGTGGCATCCTCTGGCCATTTCCATTCCCCTTGTTACAGTTAGAGACCCAGCTAGAGACCTCTGCGTTTGTGACCTGCAGATCATGTTGGCAGGAAGCCCGGCAGAGTGTGTTCCCCCAGACCACACTGGAGGAGCTTGGGGAGACAGGGAGGGCAGGGAAGAGAAGAAAGCATTGTGCAGAAGTGCAGGGATCGAGGGTAGATGATTGGGTGGTCCAAGTGCACCACACAGGCTGTGAGTGCGCCTCCGGTCAGAGGAGGGGGTGAGAGGTATCTAGCGGGAAGGAGAAAAGCCCCCCACCCCCCGCCCACCACTCGCGGGGCTCGCATGCGCACTGGGGACCTGGTGGAGAGGGCTTTTTTTTGTTGGGAAAACGCGGGCTGGGGTCCGCGCATGCAGGCTGCCCAGCCGCGGGGGTGCGCGGAGAAAAGGGGCGGGGTGGTCGGAGCTGCTGTGCTGGCAGCAGTAGGCGAGGGCGCGGCTGCGGGGTTCCTGGTGCTGAGGACGGACTTCATTGGAGCCCCAGGAAGGTAAGGATCAGCCTCAGACCGGACCGGGAGAGGGCGAGTGGAACCCAGCACGCTGCGCCCTCCCCACCCCCACACCCGGATCTGAACAAAGCCCGGGCGCTCAGAACCCGAAGCCTATTAGACCCACGGTCTGGGTAGGACCCCACCCGCCGCCTTCTCCCGCCAGCAGGCTCAGGGCTCTCTGAGCCCAGCCCTGCTTACACCGGAAGCCCACGATCCGAACCCCTGTAGCCGACCGTGTGCTCCTGCTGAGCTTCCTTAGAGGAGGCCCCTACCCCACCCAGCCACTCTAGATCCTCCCAACCAGCTGACCCCGTTGCTCCCTTCCTGGAGTTGCAATCCCATGGGGATTTAGAGACCTCCAGCGCTCCAATCCATGCCTCCCCCCTAGTCCCGGTCCCACCCCCACCGCCCCCACCCTAGAAAGCTCCTCCTGTATGAGCCCAGCCCAGACCTGAATCAGCTGGGCTAACCCCGCCCGGACCTAGCCAGAGGGTCTCTGGATTCAGTTTCCCATAAAGCTTTCCAGGGGCCCCTGTTTGTCTGAGCCCTCTCATGTCATCTGCTCGCCTTTCATCATTAAATCAAAGCCCTTTGTTTCTCCTCTCTCAATGCACATCCCCTGTGGGACTCTTCAGACCCAAGCCCGCCAGTCCACACTATTCAAATCTAGCCGCTGGGCTGGAGAGCCTGCCCATCCTAAACTCCTTTAGGTGCGGGTCTCCTCAAACCACCTCTCTATCCCTCTCCTAGAGCTCTGTCTCTGACAGAATCCTAGCTTAACAGATACCCCTACCCCCCGGCGCCCCCGCCCCTCCACCGCCATGTACTGCCTAGTAACCTGATGATTGCCGACCCCCCCACCTCCTGAGAGATTCCACCTGCCACTGGATCCCGGCCTCTCCCCTGATCCTCGCCCTCCCTCCCAGGCTGAGCTCTCTTTTCCTTGGGACCCCCAGCATGGCTGAGGGAAGCTTCATATAGATAAGCCTACAACGTTGAACATGGATGAGGGGTAGTGATGAAGTCGGGGAGGAGGACATGGTTGAAGGAAACGACTATGAGGTCGGTGCTTTTGGAGGCTATGGCACCCTCACCAGCTTTGACATCCGTATCCTCAGAGCCTTTGGGAGCTTGGGTCCAGGCCTTCGCATCTTGTCGGTGAGCCCCTTGTGGACCACCTGCTGGCCTGGGCCTTCTCCCCGTGAAGCTGCTGTGGAGAGGGGGAGGCGGTGGGTGGGGAGGGCTGAGTGGGGAAGGACTGCCCAGCTTCCCCAGGGCTTCCCTCTCCTACTCAGAGAAGGGGCTTGGGAAGGTCTGGGGGTGGGAGGCTGGCTGCAGGGGAGGCTGGCCAACACAGGGAAGCATGATGGGAGCATGTGGGCTGTCTGCCTTCCCTACCCTTCTCTCTGGCCTTACAGAAACTGAGCCTTAGAGACTGGAAAACCCTATGCTGGCTAGGACTCTGATGGAGGCATTTCAGCTGGATCCAGAAACACTTGCCAATGAGATTGCTGCCCGTGCTGCCAACGTAGCCAGCGCGGCGCCTCAGCCGTGCTGCTAGGGCCGCCGCCGCTGCTGCCCGTGCCACCTACAATCAGGTGGTCACTAACCGCCCGGTGGCCACAGACCAGGCTTCAGGAGAGATACCCAGCCCATGACCTATGCGGCCCAGGCTCCAGCAGCCACCCCTGAGACAACCCACGTGCTGCTCCGCACATCTCCCAGATGCTAGTCAACAGTGAGATGGCCGCCCGGAGTGCTCCAGCTCGTCCCCACAGCCCCAGACAGCCTCCCAGGCCCAGGAGGCCGCCGGGAGCCCTAGTACTGCCTTTGCTTTTGCTCAGGCTCCATGTGCTAGCGGATAGGCCACCGGTCCCAAGACCTTCCTGGGTCAGAGCGATGTCTTTGATTTCACCCAGCCGGCAGGTGTCAGTGGCATCAGCTTCCACCACGCCCCAGAGACCCGCCCCACCCAAGAGGCTGCCCCAGAGACCCCAGTGCTGCCTCCTCGGGAGTGGCCAGGCAGCACCTGCCAGGGAGGGGCAGCCACCGACCCAAGGCGACCAAGTCCCGGAAAGGCTCTCGCCAAGACTTCTAGGTGGGTGGAGCCTCAGAATGTTGTGGCAGCAGCTGCCACCAGTAAGAATAGCCCCAGAAAGCATCCCTGAGCCCGGTGCAGCTGCCACCGCTCAGCACAGTGCTGAGCCCACAGGTCAGGATGGGAGGCAAAGAGGACCAGAAGGTGAGACCTCCTTGTCCCTCCAACCCCCCCTTGCTCCCCTCCTTTCTCTGCTCAGTCCTCTTCTCTGCCCCTCCTCCCCCTCCCTCCTCACCTCTCCCTCGCCTCTCCCCTCCCCTCCTCCCCCTTCCCCCTCCCCTCCCTTCTTTCAGCTTGTGCATGTTTGTCCAACACAAATGCAATAGCATGCTTTGGCTGCGAAGTTTCTGTCCTCAGGCCTGGAGGGAGAAGAGGTTGGCTCCCGGTGCCGAGCGCGTAGTAAGCACTCAGCACCGTCATCTGCTGTTTGTACTACTTGATTTCAAGTACCTGCTCTGGTTAAGATGTGTGCTGGGCCCTTTTGCCTGTGAGCCTGGTAGCCTGGAGTCTCTCCTCTCTCTCCTCCTATAGTCCAAGCACCTGGATGGCCAGATGAGAGCGCGAGGAGGAGAAGAGGCACTCCTGCGGTCACCGACCTGGAGAGCATCGCAGCCCCATTGGCGTGCGGGCTCAGATGGCTCCCCGGCCCCAATGGCCCTGGTCCCAGGTACCCTCAAGACATGTACTGTGCTTGCCACCCACTTAGCGTGACCAGCTTCTGCAAGGGTGAGAAACCTGCCTTTCCCCCATCTCCTCCTCTCTCCTCTCCTGTGGGCCAGTTCTTGGAGGTCACCCGTGCCTTGGTCTCCCTGTGTGCTCCTCCTTCTCCAGAGCGAATAAGTTGGTGAAATATCTGATGATTAAGGACTACAAGAAGATCCCATCAAAGCGCTCAGGTGGCCTGGGCCCCCCTCCCGAGCTCTGCCCTTCCATCATCCGTCCCCATCCCTACCCTAAGGGGCCTGGCATCAGATGTCTCTATGCAGCATGCCCCACTGATCCTCCATTTGCACAGTACGGGGTGGGGTTATGATGCTCCCCTCAACAGGGCTGACCGAGGGCTGCTGCAGCTCTTTGGCCCCAGCTCGAGTCCAGGTGCTCTCTCCACCTCTCTCGCGCCTCCACCAGACATGATGAAGGATGTCATCCGGAGGCTCAGCGAACATTTCCCTGAGATCATCCAGGCAGGCAACATACACTCTGGAAAGGTGAGGGCAGTGCCGGGCAGCTCACTGTGGTACAAGAGCTGCAGAAGCCTTGCACCCTGCAGCCCCTTGAGGCCCCCTTTCAGTACCACCTGCTCTGAGAGAGGCTTCCTCGCTTCTCCTCTTGAGAGCATCCACTGCATACTTCCTTCCCCGGAGGTTTCCTGTCCCTCAGATTCCTTCAGCGTCCCTTGTCTCCTGAAATGGGTCTGCTTTGGCCAGTGCCAGAGCTCCCGCAGGGTCAGTCCCTCTGCAGCGTCTCTTCTTGAGCCTTCTCCATAACCGGCGTCCTGCTGAGAGAAAGTTCTAACGGGGAACTGAGGGTCTGCCTGCAGGACAGGCAGTGTGGGTTTCTGCTCTCATGTTGTTTCTTCCGCCACGTAGAAGTTTGGGATCCACCTGAAGGAAATTGACAAGGAAGAACACCTGTATATTCTGGTGTGCACACGGGACTCCTCCAGCTCGCCTCCTGGGAAAGTAAGAAAGGGCAGGAGGGTTGTGGCCTTTCCTCACTGGTGCCTCCCCCTCCCCTTCGTCTCAGAGAAACGGGAAGACAGGGCTTTGGTGCCTGGCACAGCTCCCACCCACAGTTAGTGGTGCCCAGTGATTAGGGGTGAAAGGGAAGTGGCCTGGGGGTGAAGCCTTGCTGCTCTCAGGGCTCCACCCCTCCCAGCTGCCACCTACCCACCCCATCTTCCTAGAAGTAGGCTCCTTGTTGCCTGCCTCTTTGCTACGTGCCTGGCCTGGGCTTGGCAAGAGTGGTCGTGGGGAAGGAAGCTTCCCGTCAGTGTAACTCTGATGCTCAAGGAGCCGGGAAGGTCTGGACATGCCTCCAGACACACTGTTACCAAGTGATTGCTCCCCCCGCCTGACCCCATCCTGGACGGAACTTTGGGAGGGAGTGTTTGCATCCACATTTGGGCGTGGGCGATTCAGTCTCAGACAGGGGAATGAATGAATGGTCTGGATGAGAGAGCAAGCCGTGTAGAGTGGGAGAAGAACTGCGTGTGTAGCCATCTGGGAAGAGCTAGTTGGGTGGAGGCAGCCCTCGTCCTCGGGCAAATGGCTGCTGGACAGGATCCTTCTTTCTACACCTTTAGGACCAAGGACACTCCCAGGCTGAGCCTCCTCTTGGTGATTCTGGGGTCATTTTCATGAATGGCAACCGTGCCAGCGGGTGAGTGGCTGGACCCCCAGCTGGGGTTGCCCACAGTCTCAGCATCGTGTGCTGAATTGTTGTGACTCTTCTCCCCTCACAGCTGTCCTCTGGGAGGCACTACGCAAAGATGGGACTGCGCCCTGGTATGACGGGGCTCTTGGCTCCCGCTCCTCAGTGTTGTCTTTGGGCACCAGTGGCCCGGGATTGGATTAGCCTGGGGGCCTAGTGCAGGGGAGTGGGCGTCTTGGCCTGGGAAAGTGCAGAGGGTCTCACCCGGTGCGGAAATGAGTCTTGAACCCTCAGCCCCTCTTTGCTCCATATCCCCTCTCTGTCCCCAGATGAGATCAAGAGAACCCATCAGAATTAGGGGTTCCAGTCACACCCTTACCGAGGGCAACCCACAGCATGTGGTCCTGTGGCCCCTGCTGCCACCCCAGGCCTCCGCAGGATCCCCCACTCCCGCCCCGCACAGGCTGGGAAGCTCTCCATCCTGCTAGGGACTGCTCCTGCACCCGCACCGGGTACTGCCACTGTCTGTAGTTATGGTTCTTTCTGGCCCTCAGGGTGGGGGGCACCCATTCCTGTGGAGATCTGAGGAAGCTCATTACGGAGGACTTTGTGAGCAGAAGTAAGTAGTGGCCAAGTTAACAGGTCTCACACTCGTGCATTCCTCGTGGGCTGATCTGGCTGAGCAAGCCATTCCCCGTGCCAGATCTTAGCACCAGGGCTAGGTGTCTCTGGTGCGAGGGTGGGTGGGGTATGTGAGTGTTGGCGAGTAGAGATTCAGTGCAGCCCGGGGGAAAGGGAGTGAAGTTGACAGAGAACATGCAGGGTGTCTTAGAACCACCGTGACATTTTGGTACCTGCCTCGTAGGCTGCAGGAGAATTCCTCTGCTTTACATCCAGAACCTGGGGCTCAGAGAGTGGAAGTCTGGTATGGCCCGGCTGGTAAGGGAGCCCGTTTGGTCCTGGAGCCCGGCCCTCCTAACTTTCTGGTTAGGCCCACCCTGTGCTCGGTCCTTGGAGAACACATGTGTGCGTCACACAGGCACACTACCAGGCGTCCGCGTGTACACAGACAGACATCGCAGCGCACTCGCAGAGCGTGGGAGATGCAGCTCGGAGTGTGCACTTTTCTCCCTTTACCGTCCTCTTCTATGGTGGGCTGTCCCAGGGTTCCGCCAGGCCATGGACGGGTGCCTGCGATGGAGTGTCGCATAAGCGGGGGCCTGAAGAAATGGCTCCTGTGTTTGCAACACCCAACAGGAACCTGGGTTCATTGTGACAAGGGGCATGAATCTTGCGGCCTTCCGATGAACAGACCACCCGCACGTGTCCCCACCGCGCACCTCACGTGGCTGGGCAGGACCAGGCCCGAGCTTTGTAGGCCTCCAGTCAGGAGGCGAAAGC
>NW_024423319.1:80152567-80174219 GCF_017311325.1 Ursus maritimus
AAAAGACAAATACAAAGGAAGGAATCAATCAAATGAAAGAAGTACAAGGTCTCTGCAGTGTAAACCACAAAATACTATTCGAGGAAATTTAAAAATTCAAATACCATATGATTTCACTCATATGTCGAATTTAAGAAACAAAACAAATAAGCAAAGGGAAGAAAAGAGAGAAAGAGAGAGGCAAACCAAGAAACAAACTCTTAACTACAGAGAACAAACTGATGGTTACCAGAAGGGAGATGGGTGAGGGGGTGGGTGAAATAGGTGATAGGAATTAAGCAGTGCACTTGTCATCATGAGCATTGGGTGTTGTATGGAGGTGTTGAATCACTGTATTGTACACCTGAATCTAATATTACACTCTATGTTAACTAAGTGGAATTCAAATTTTTTTAATTCCAAATAAATACCATGTTCCTGTATTGGAAGAATCGATATTATAAATATGTAAACATTTCTCCAAATTCTCTCTACAAACGTTATACAATTCCAATAGACATTATAGTGTGTTTATTTTGATGGAAATTGGCAAGACGATTCTAATATGGACATAGAAACACAAAGGGAGAAGAGCCAAGACAATCTTGAAGAAGAATAACAAAGTTTGAAAACTCACATTATCAGATAATAAGACTTATTAGAAAACCATAGTATTTAAGAGACCGTGTACTTGTACAAGAATAAAAACTAGACCAAATAGGGGTGCCTGGGTGGCTCAGTCATTAAGCGTCTGCCTTTGGCTCAGGTCATGATCCCAGGGTCCTGGGATTGAGCCCATATCGGGCTCCCTGCTCAGCGGGAAGCCTGCTTCTCCCTCTCCCACTGCCCTGCTTGTGTTCCCTCTCTTGCTGTGTCTCTGTCTGTCATATAAATAAAATCTTAAAAAAAAAAACTAGACCAAATAAACAGGCTAGGGAATCCAGAAACACACGTACATATAACACAATGACTTTGTTTATGACAAGCTAGCATTACATTGCAGTGGGGAAAAGATGGTCTGTCTCATTGTGCTTTGTCCATTCCATATTGCTAGAAGAAAAGGCAAATCTTTACTCCTTCTGCATAACATACAAGATAATCTATTTGAGAAGCATTTCTGATCTAAATGTGAAAATTAAAATAGTAAAGATTTTAGAGGAAAACAGAAGAAAATCTCCATAACATAGAGTATCAAATTTTTAAATATTTTCTCCTTCCTTCCTTTCTTCCTCCCTCCCTCCCTTCCTTCCTCCCTCCCTCCCTCCCTCCTTCCCTTCCTTCCTTCTTTCCTTCCTTCCTTCCTTCCTTCCTTCCTTCCTTCCTTCCTTCCTGGAGTTGACACCCAATGTTCCATTAGTTGCAGGTGTACAATAATAGTGATCGACAAGTTGATACATTATGCTATGGTCACCACAAGTGTAGCTACCTCCTGTTCCCGTGCATTGCTATTATAATAGCCTTGACTATATTCCTTATGCTGTGCCTTTTATTCTCATGCCTTATTCATCCCATTACTAGAAGCCTGTATCTCCCATTCTCCTTCACCCATTTTGCCCAATCCCCTACCTCCCTCCCCTCTGGCAACCATCATTTTCTTCTCTGTATTTACAGGTCAGATTCTGCTTTTTGTGTCTTTATTAATTTTTTTATATTCTACTTATGGGTCAAATCATATGGTATTTGGCTTCCTTAGTCTGACCTGTTTCATTGAGCATAATACCCTTTAGATCCAACCATGTTGTCTCAAATGGCACCATTTTAATCTTTTTATGGGTCTGTAATATTCCATTACAGCCGCTTTATCCATTCATCTACCATATTTTGGATATTGTCAATAATTCTGCAATAAACATGGGGTGCATATATCTTTTTGAATTAGTGTCTTTATTTTCTTCGTGTAAATACTCAGTAGTGCAATTATTGGATCATATACCTCTATTTTTAACTTTTTGAGGAAACTCCATACTTTTTCCACATTGGCTACACTGGATCGCATTCCCACCAACAATGCACAAAGGTTCCCTTTTCTCCACACCCTTGCCAACACTTGCTATTTCTTGCCTTTTGATTTTAGCCATTTTGACACCACTGTGAGGTGATATCTCATTGTGGTTTTGATTTGCATTTCCTTGATGATCAGCATCTTTTCATGTATCTGTTGGCCATCTGGATGTCTGCCTTGGAAAAATATCTATTCATGTCTTATGCCCATTTCTTAATTGGATTATTTGTTTTTTGGGTGTTGAGTTTGATAAGTTCTTTATAGATTTTGGATACTAATTTTTTTATTATTATGCTGTTAGCCAACATATAGTACATCATTAGTTTTAGATGTAGTGTTCAATGACTCATTAGTTGCATATTATATGCAGTGCCCATCATAAAACATGACTTCCTTAATACCTATCACCCAGTTACCCCATCCCCCCACCCCCTTGCATTCTGTAACCCTCTGTTTGTTTCAAGGAGTCCAGAGTCTCTCATGGTTTGTCTTCCTATATGATTTCTTCCCATTCAGTTTTCCCTAACTCTTTATCATATATGTCATTTGCAAATATCTTGTCTCATTTGGTGGGTTGTCTTTTTTTGTTGTCGTTGATGGTTTCCTTGACTGTGCAAAAGCTTTTGATTTTAGTGTTGTCCCAATAGTTTGAATTTGCTTTTGTTTCCCTTGCCCGAGGAGACATATTTACCTATAAAAATGTTTCTACAGCCAATGTCAAAGAAATCTTGAGAAAGAGGAACAAAGCTGGAGGTATCACAATCCCATTTTTCAATATATACCACAAACCTGTAGTAATCGAAACAGTATGGTACCGGCACAAAAATAGACACATAGATCAATGGAACCTAATAGAGAGCCCTGGAATAAACCCATGTTTATATGGTCAATTAAGGTGTGACAAAAACAGTGAAAATATACAAGAGGGAAAGAGTCTCTTCAACAAATGGTGTTGGGAAAACTGGACAGCTACATGCAAAAGAATGAAACTGGATCACTTTCTTACATCATACACAAAAATAATCTCCCAGTAGATTAAAAACCTAAATGTAACCGGGGATGTACTGTATGGTGACTAACATAATATAATAAAAAATCATTTAAAAAACCCCTAAATGTAAGACCTGAAACTATTAAACTCCTAGAAGAAAATATAGTCAGTGATTTCTTTAATAGACTTAAAAAATTCCAAGTGGAAGGCCTTATGTGCTTTCTTATTTTGTTTATAATTTGTGGTTTTATTACATTGTGGTCAGTTAGTATTTGTAACACTTACACTTTAAAGAGTGATACACAATATTATTTATAATCTAATGACAAAAATTTTTAAGCAAAGTCCAGAGAGCTACAGAGACCTTTTCAAAAGTTTTTATAAGGGGCGCCTGGGTGGCTCAGCCATTAAGCGTCTGCCTTCGGCTCAAATAGTGATCCCAGCATTCTGGGATCGAGCCCCACATCAGGCTCCTCTGATGGGAGCCTGTTTCTTCCTCTCCCACTCCCCCTGCTTGTGTTCCCTCTCTCACTGGCTGTCTCTCTCTCTCTCTCTCTCTCTCTCTGTGTCAAATAAATAAATAAAATCTTAAAAAAAAAGTTTTTATAAGAGTATATGTAGGTTATACAAGATAAAAATTGATAATAGTTTTATTTTTACCATTAACACAAACTTCTGTTCATCAAAAGATACTATTCAGAGAATGAACAGGCAAGCCACAGAATGGTATGCATGTTTGCAATACATGTTTGCAAAAACTTTATTTCACTTAGGATGTTTGGAGAATACTAAAAATAAACAAAAACAAGACTGACAAATCAATAGAAAAAAAGAGCAAAAATTTGGAATAAGTACTTCACAAAAGAAGATTCCAAATGACTAAAAATTACATGAGAAGGTTCTTGATGTCATTAGGCATCTAGAAATTAAACCTATATTGACATGTCTATGAAACATCCTCTGTGTCAACTTGGATGGCTCAAATGAAAAAATAAATGCCAAATTTTGATAAGAATGTGAGGAAACATGAACTTCAATACACAATTGATGAGAGGATACATAGATATGGCCTTTTGGGAATCTCTTTGGTAGCATATAATAAAGCTGAATGTATGCAATGTCTTATGACCTAGCAGTTCCCTGATAAGCAAATACTTAGGGAAATACACATAAATAAGCATAATTATCACCAAAAATATGTACGAGCTTGTTTACACAGCATAATATGTAATATTCCAGATTAAAAACTACCCAAATGTTCATAATAGGTACAATTAATGAGTAAATATGCTCTTTTCATATGAAGGAATACAATGTAGCAGCAGAATGATAAATAACTACCAGACCCAAGAGCATGGATAAAACACAGGAAGATGATGTTGAGTAAAAGAAGCTAAACAAAAAAGACTCTGTGCCATATGATTCCATTTACATAAATTTAAAATCAAACATAATTAGACCATGCTGCTGGAGGTGAGGATTGTGGTTACTTTTGCATAAGAGCAATAAGGAAGGCACAAGAGGGCCTTATAGGGAGCTGGGTAATATACTACCATTTGGATCAGAGTGGGAATTACATAGGTATGTTAACTTTGTTAAATTTCATGGAACAGTACACTTATGACTTCTAACCTTCCCCATGTGTATATAACACTTTAATGAATAAGTGTATGTAAAAAAATTGGAGATGGAGGAGGGAATAGCAAAGAACAATGGAGTCATCCTCCTGAAATATGATCTTCCAGAGCAGGGAATTTCTGCCTCTGCCAAAATTTAAACATGCCATTAAAAATAATTGTAGATCCATGGGATATTACTCAGCCATCAAAAAAAATAATGAAATCTTGCCATTTGCAACAATGTGAATGGAACTAGAGAGTATTATGTTAAGTGAAATAAGTCAATCAGAGAAAGACAATTATCATGATTTCACTCATATGTGGAATTTAAGAAACAGAACAGAAGAGCATAGAGGAAGGGAGGAAAAAATAAAACAAGATGAAATCAGAGAGGGAGACAAACCAAAAGAGACTCTTAACCAAGAGGGGAAAAAACTGAGGGCTGCTGGAGGGGAGGGTGGTGGGTGGATGGGGTAAATGGATGATGGACATTAAGGAGAGCACTTGATGTAAAGAGCACTGGATGTCATATACAACTGATGAATCACTGAACTCTTCTTCTGAAACCAATAATACACTATATGTTAATTAATTGAAAGTAAATAAAATAAAAATAATTGTAGATCCAAATTCTTTTTACATAACCTTGAATGAATCTTCCAGGAACTAATACCTCTTCAGTTACAGAAATTGTAAAGTGAAGAATCACTTCTTGTTTCCTTTCCCTTTATTTTATCATAGTCTAAGAAAATGAAATCTAATGCTTTTGTATATGAATAGATAGTATGGTATAAATGTCATTGTTGTAGAATCATTTCCTTTTTTGGTGTTGGCTTTCTAGCCTAACTATGTATTTCATAAGAGAAAAAAGAGAGAGAGAGAGAGAGAGACAAACCATAAAACAGACTCTTAACTATAGAGAACAAGCTGAGAGATGCTGAAGGGGAGTTGGGCAGGGACATGAGTTAAATGGGTAATGGATATTAAGGTGGGCACTTTTGATGAGCACTGGGTGTTGAATGTAACTGATGAATCACTAAACTCTACTCCTGAAACTAATTATTACACTGTATGTTAACTAACCAGAATCTAAATAAAAACTTGAAACTGCAAAAAAAGAGGAAGATGTTTGTATGTAATTATTTAAATTTTTCCAGTTTTATTAATAACTAAATGACATACATTATTGTATAAATTGAAGGCATGCATACTACAAATGATAAATGAATTCAGTAAAGTTACAGGATATAAAATCAATGTACAGATCTGTTGTACTTCTATACACTAATAATGAAGTGGTGGAAAGAGCAATTAAGAAAATAATCCCAGGGGTGCCTGGGCAGCTCAGTTGGTTAAGCATCTGCCTTCGGCTCAGGTTATGATCCCATGGTCCTGGGATCGAGCCCTGCATCAGGATCCCCACTCAGAGGGAAGCCTGCTTCTCCCTCTCCTCCCCGCTTGTGCTTTCCCTCTCTATCTCTATTTCTTTCTCAAATGAATGAATAAAATCTTCAAAAAAAGAAAGAAAAATCCCATTTATAATTGCATCAAAAATAATAAAATACCTAGGAATAAACTTAATCAAAGAGGTGAAAGACCTATGCTCTGAAAACTCTAAAACATTGATGAAAGAAATTGAAGAAGACACAAAGAAATGGAAAGACATTCCATGCTTACAGATTGGAAGACTAAATATTCTTAAAATGTCTACACTACCCAAAGTAATCTACAGATCTAATGCAATCCCTATCAAAATACCAACAGGATTTTTCACTGAACTAGAACAAAAAATCTTAAAATTTGTATGAAACCACCAAAGACCCTGAGAAGTCAAAGCAATTTTGGGGCGAGGGGCGCAAAGCTGGAGGCATCACGTTCTGGACTTCAAGTTATACTACAAAGCTGTAGTAATCAAAACAGTATTGTAGTGACACAAAAATACACACATAGATAAATGGAACAAAATAGAAAACCTAGAATAAACCCACAAGTATAAGGTCGATTAATCTTTAACAAAGTAGGAAAAAGACAGTCTCTTCAACAAATGGTGTTGAGAAAACTGGGCAGCCACACACAAAAGAACGAAACTGGATCACTTTCTTACACCATACACAAAAATAAACTCAAAATAGATTAAAGACATAAATGTGAGACCTGAAACCATAAAAATCCTAGGAGAGAGCACAGGCAGTAATTTCTCTGCCATTGGCCCTAGCAACATTTTTCTAGATAGATCTCCTGAGGCAAAGGAAACCAAAGCAAAAATAAACTGTTGTGACTACATAAAAATAAAAAACTTCTGCACAGCAAGGGAAATAAGAAAACTAAAAGACACGTGATGTGATGAGCACTGGGTATTATACACAACTAATGAATCATTGAACATTATATCAAAAATGATGATGTACTATACGTTGTTTAATTGAATTTAAATTAAAAAAAGAAACAACAAAAAAAGAAAACTAAAAGACAACCTTCAGAATGGGAGAAGATATTTGCAAATGATATGTCCTATAAAGGGTTAATATCCAAAATATGTAAAGTACTTATACAACTCAACATCCAAAAAACGAATAACCCTATTAAAAAATGGGCAGAAGTCATGAATAGACATTTCTCCAAAGAAGACAAATAGATGGCCAACAGACACATGAAAAGATGCTCAACATCACTCATTATCAAGCCAATGCCAATCAAAACTACAATGAAATATCACCTCACAACTATCAGAATGGCTAAAATAAAAAACTCAAAAGACAACAAATGTCGTCAAAGATGTGGAGTAAAAGAAACCCTCTTGCACTGCTGGTAGGAATGTGAACTGGTGCAGTCACTCTGGAAAACAGTATGGAGGTTCCTTAAAAAGTTAAAAATATAACTACTCTGTGATTCAGTAATTGAACTAATTGTGTATTTACCAAAATAATATAAGAACCCTAATTCAAAGGGTACATGTACCCCTATGTTTATTACAGCATTATTTACAACAGCCAAATTATGGAAGCAGCCTAAGTGTCCATCAATAGATGAAAATAAAGAAGGTGCAGTATAGATAGGCAATGGAATATTACTCAGCCATAAAAAAAAGAATGACATCTTTCCATTTGCAATGACATGGATGGAGCTAGAGAGTAAAATGCTAAGTCAGTCAGAGAAGGACAAATACCATATGATTTCACTTATAAGTGGGATTTAAGAAACAATAAATGAGAAAAAGATAAAAGAGAGAAAGAGAAAGGCAAACCAAGAAACAGACTCAAATGTAGAGAACCAACTGATGGTTACCAGAGGGGAGGTGGGTGAGGGGATGGGTTAAATAGGCAATGGTATTACAGAGTACACTTCTTGAGCTGAGTACCAGGTGATGTATGGAAGTGTTGAATCACTATATTGTATACCTGAAACAAATACAACATTTTATGTTAACTATACGGGAATTTTAAAAAGTTAAAAATGTTCACTAATACTAAATAATCACTAATAATGATATTAAATAATCAGTAAACTAACCTCACAGTATAATGGGGAAAAAAATCTCTCAGTTTGAATTCTAACTCCAGCACTGTCTGTGTGATCTTGAGCCAAGTTATTAAACAAATCTCATAGATTCACACAGATCAGTTGGGATAGGTGTGATTAGAGCAGAAGAGAGGAGACTTGGGCTTTTTATTTTTTCAGTTTTTCTGCTACTTGCAACAGTTTACGCATCTTGAGATCAGTTTCTATATTGCTCTTTTTCATGATTTTGTGTTCNNTCTTTCCTGCTTCTTGGTATCACTAGAAAATTTTTTTCTGTGCAGAACATTGTCAATAATATGTTACTTAAATTTTGGACTTTGTCACATTCCATTAAGGTTGTTCAGTTTTGTTCTGGAAGCTAGTTAAATTACTATTGGCTCCTTTGGGCCTGTCAGGTTTGCTTTCATTCTCTGTGTGGGTGGGTAAGCATCAGTTTTGAACTTAGTTCTAGGGAAGCGTATTTAAACCTTAATGCCCGGCCTATCTGTAATCTTTTTTTTTAAAGGTTTATTTATTTATTTCAGAGAGATAGAGAGGAGGGAAGGGCAGAGGGAGAGGGAGAGAGAATCCTAGGGCAGACTCCCTGCCAAGCACAGAGCCTGATACCGGGTTTGGCAAGCAAACCCCGAGACAGTGAATGAAAAGATGACCCCAGACACCTTAGTAGGAGAAAGGAGAGGCCTGGGGACCAGACGCTCCAGTGGCAAAAGGCCCTGAACCAAGCTTTGTCTCCACTTTTATTGGGGTCTTAGCAATATATCAGGTGCAAGCGCAAAGCAAGGAGGAGAGTGTAACTTTAATGGTCAGGATAATAATATGTGGGGCAGCGTGTGATAAGGACAAGGAGGCAAGGAGTCCGTGAAGTACATGACTACCACAGGTGCCTGTATTTCTTCAAAATTTAAACATTTACTCCCTAGATGAGAGCCTTGAGCCACAGTAAGAATCTGGCTTTTTTCAGCCAAGAAACTTTAAAGGAGGCCCAGCCTTCTAAGCACTCCTCCTTTGCTTTTCAATTAGTCTCATTCAGGGAGGCACATACGAATCAGATTTTGTCTATCCAGGCACTGTGAATTCCCACAGCCCGACATGGGGAACTCAATCCCAAGACCCTGAGATCATGACCTGAGCTGAAATCAAGAGTTGGGTGCTTATATTTGTTTTTCAGGTGTTGAGTTTGAGAAGTTCTTTATATATCTTGGATACAAGCCCTTTATCTGTAATGTCATTTGCAAATATCTTCTCCCATTCCATAGGTTGCTTTTAGTTTTGTTGATTGTTTCCTTTGCTGTGCAGAAGCTTTTTATCTTGATGAAGTCCCAATAGTTCATTTTTTGCTTTTGTTCACCTTGCCTTTAGAGATGTGTCTTGCAAGAAGCTGCTGTGTCCAAGGTCGAAGAGGTTGCTGCCTGTGTTCTCTAGGATTTTGATTGTTTCCTGTCTCACATTTAGGTCTTTCATCCATTTTAAGTTTATCTATGTGTATGGTGTAAGAGAGTGGTCCAGATTCTTTCTTCTGCATGTGGCTATCCAATCTTCCTAGCACCATTTATTGAAGAGCCTGTCTTTTTTCCATTGGATAGTCTTTCCTGCTTTGTTGAAGATTAGTTGACCATAGAGTTGAGGGTCCGTTTCTCTTGACTCTGGGAAACAAACTGAGGGTTGCAGAAGGGGTGGTGGGTGGAGGGATGGGGTAACTAGGTGATGGGCATTAAGGAGAGCATGTGATGTGATGAGTACTGGGTGTTATATGCAACTAATGAATCATTGAACATTATATCAAAAACTAATGATGTACTATATGTTGGCTAATTGAATTTAAAATAAATAAACAAACAAACACGTTTAAAAAGAAAAAAAGTTGCGTGTTTAAATGAGCCACCCAGGTGCCCCTGGCCTATCTGTCATCTTAACTAAATACCCACAAATGTTCAGCAAGGTCTCTGGATTCTGCCTCACAGCACTTGCTCCATCATAGGTTTCATGGAGTCTTCCCATCAAGTGTTCCCTTTGATTCCAGATAAAACCACAAATTTGAAGTGCTTCACCAGCTACAAACCACAATCTCCTCAACTCATCAAAGCATCTGTATTTGTTTAGGTTCCACCTCCTTGTGCCACCATCTGGACCCAGGCAGCATGCTGTGGCAAACAGTGTTTCATCCCATAGATTTCCTTCTCTCAAGGATCACAGTTCTGCACCTTCCACTGCCCAATGCCCACAAACAGTGCCCTAATGAATTATGTACAGTTTTATAGTTATTTATACTGTAAATGCATGTCAGGGGCCAGTTACTATGTGATAGATGAGCTAGTATCAATACCCAAATCTCAGTCATCACTCTATTGGGAGGCAAGAATTGAATGTCCAAGTGCACTTGAGACATTTTTTGTTACTTTTTGCAGAAGACAGCTAGATTTAGAAACAATATGGTATCTAAAAATTCTGTGTCATTCTCTCTCAGGAAAGGCTTATTTAATTTCTGATGTAAGAGAAGCAATCTTTGAGTCCATAGAGTGTGATTGTGCTAAAGAAGAGGCTATACTGAGACTTCACTTGCTCATAGTAAACCTAATGTGAGGGAGGGCAGGAGTACCTATCTTTTCTGCTTCCCTTGAGGCAGTGAATGGTTGACTGACCAACTGATTTTATAGTGTAAATGCAGAGAAGTACAAAAAATATGAAAGGAAAAGTCAGTTAATATTGCAAAATGTTGCCCTGCTCAAGTTGTGAATTTCCCTGTGTACTTTGCATGGTCCATGAACTGGAACTAGCATGTAACCCTCTGCCTGACCATGGATGGCTCAGTAAGTACTGACCATGAAAAATTAAACATCTCAAAGGGCCTACTAAACGTTAATATGAATCTGGTTGCATCAAAGTCCACTGACCTTGGTAATAGTGAAGACAGTCTTCTCTTCCAGAATGGGATAGGTTGGAGTTTAAGGAGGCTGTGTAGAAGTTTCAGCCATGAGCTGATTACCAACCTGGTTCAGGTTGTCCACCTGAACTCCACATGAACACTACAGAATTGTTATAACTTCCTTTGGTTTATTTGGGTTGGGGTCAAATTATTCATGATGACCTCAGAAACTAAATACAAGTCAATCCTTTCCTGGAAATAGTACCAAACAACAACAACACTAAGGTAGCAGTATCATTGGGGAATGCTGTAAAAAAAATCCTGTTCTAAGAGATAAGAAAGTACCTTAGATTATCTAGGAGGCAGTGGGCACAGAGAGGGAAAGGAATGGGAAAGGGACTCATCTCTTTTCCATTACACACACTGTCCTACAGGGAACTGCCATTGTCTGCCTGACACCTTGACATAATCTTTATGCCCCAACACCTTTGAGAGAGGATTGAGTAAACCCAAAGAAAACATGAAAGATTTGAAACGCAGCACCAACCCCACAGAACCAGGGGAAATTCTCTTTAAAACATGAGCAAACTGAAGAGGCATTCTGTTTTGAAAGTTCTGATAAATTCTTCCATGATGAAGTGCATCCAGTTTTCTGAAGGTAGACTATTTAGAAGCCGGAGATATAATGCTTCTGAAAACAGAGAAGTAAGGAAACATCTAGTGCTCAAGCCCTAAACCTCCCCATAGCCACACCACCGAGTCAAAGGGCTTCCTTTCCTTTCTGACTCAAGGACAGAGCCATTTTTCTTTACAAGTTCCAGGATGAACAATCAGAGAATATTGACAAGTTAAGACAAGGAATTATCAAACTGTAATGGCTGCAAGGAAGACAGAGTACTGTCACCAAAAATAAGGCACAGTCCAGCAGTCCAGTACCTTTTGAGTAGAATGCATTAGTGACTTGGGAAAGGACAGGGAAGTCTTCTATGCAGGGGGTGTCAGGTAAGGAGCCAGGGTAAATTGCAGGGGAATAAGGTGAAAGATGGACTTGCTAAGGTAGTTTGATACAAACATAAAAAGCCTTTAAAACTCACATGCCTTAAGGTTTTAACTGTATCTTGTGGTGATGGTTGAAAGAATTTTAACAGAGGTGTGTTTTTATAAAATTCTTAATAACAGTACTGTAGGGAACACACGAGAGTGGTGGATTCCTTCTCTCTCATGTAAAGAATAGCACAAAGTGCAGCATTTGTTATTACTATAATGTTTCTCTTGGAAATATTTTGAATATTTCAGGATGAAGTATCCTTGCCCCTTTCTGGGACACTGGGATGTTATCTAATCCTTTCTCTTGGCAAAATACTCATACTAGTATTTTTAATTTGTCAGATAAAAATAAACCTACTAAATAGGGAATTTATATTCAGGAGTCATGAAAGTATTATTCCCCCATACACATAAATATTATCAACTATGACGATTAAGCACTAATATAAGTTTTTTAAGCTAAAATATGTTGTTAATGTTTCTCGTTATGTTATGTTGTTAAATTCATTATAAATGAATATTTTTAAAATAGGTCGATGCAGAGTCTTTTAGCCAAGATTATTGGAATTCAGATGAAGCCAAATGGAAAAGTGTTTCCTATCCTGAAACCACCTTACTGCATCTATCTTAGGTTTGCCATGAGGTTCTCCATTTTTTTTCCTGTGCATATATGAGGGCGTATTTAGTTTATGATCGTTCCACTAGGGCTCAGTTTGAGTGATGGCACCATGTGATATGGGTGTGATTTCAGTAGTGGATTTATTTTGGGACATAGGAATGCTACTTCACCAGAGCATACAAGAACAGAGAATTTAGTTTCCAGTAGTGGAAAAGAAGCAGTAGAACTAGCACTTTAGGTTGGATTATAGAGACTATAGAATAGACTCCACTTGCTCATTTGAAAGCATATTTGGAAACTGATCACCAAAGAAAACATCTATTTTGACTCAGTATATATTAACGATTGATATGGGCCTGTGAGTGTGAGGTTTTTGTGCAAGGAAAACAGTATATATTGGTAGTTGGTGGTGATTCTGTAGGATATCTGGGCTACCTTTAAGAAAAGAGAAATTTTAAAGTATATAACTTAGTGATAGCTGAAAGTTATTTCTAAAAGGACAGTAGTGATAGTGTTGTCTTTTTCAAGGCAATTGTAAAATGTGAGATAAATAACATTGGGTGCAGAGAAAAAAATAGGTATGTGGGAATACTTACTGAAGATGACCTGAAATGGTCAAGTTTAAGTGAGAAAAAATCAGAAACCTCTGAGTCAGCAATGCGATGTGTTCCCAGTTTAGACAGTCTAAGTGTCTCCACCCAAATAAAAAGTTTTTTCACCACAAAGGAAACCATAAACAAAACAAAGAGGCAACCTACTAAATGGGAAAAGATATTTGCAAATGAAATATCCAATCAAGGGTTAATATTCAAAATATAAAAAGAAATTATACAACTCAACACCAAAGAAACCCCAAACAATCCAATTTAAAAATGGGCAGAGGACCTGAATAGAAGTTTTTCAAAGAATACATATAGATGGCCAACAGAGACATGAAAAAGATGCTCAACATCTCTAATCATCAGAGAAATGCGAATAAAACCACAATGAAATATCACCTTACATCTGTCAGAATGGCTACAATTGAAAAGACAAGAACTAACAAGTGCTGCTGAGAAAGTAGAGATAAGGGAACCCTTGTGCACTGTTGGTAGGAATGTTAATTTGTACAGCCATTGTGAAAAACAATATGGAGGTTCCTCAAAAAGTTAAAAATAGAACTACCCTACAATCTAGCAATTGTGCTACTAGGTATTTACCCAAAGAATACAAGAACACTAATTTAAAGAGATACATGCACCCCTATTTTATAGCAGAATTATCTACAATAGTAAAATTATGGAAGCAGTCCATGAGTCCATCAATTGATGAATGGATAAAGAAGGTGAGGTATATATATAATTGAATATTATTCAGCCATAGAAAGTATGAAATCTTGCCATTTGCCACTAAAGGGATGGAGGTATAGAGTATAGTGCTAGCAAAATAAGTCAGTTAGAAAAAGACAAATACCATATGATTTCACTCATATGTGGAATTTAAGAAACAAAACAAATAAGAACGGGGAAAAGAGACACAAATCAAGAAATAGACTCTTAATTATAGAGAACAAACTGATGGTAACCAGAAGGGAGGGGGTTGGGGAGATGGGTTAAATAGGTGATAGGGATTAAGAAGTGCAGTTATCGTGATGAGCATCAGATGATGTATGGAATTGCTGTATATCGTACACCCAAAACTAATATAACACTGTATGTTAACTAACTGGAATTAAAATAAAATTGAAAAAATGGAAAGGTATTTGATCCAATAATTCCACTATTGGATACTTACCCAACAAAAACAAAAACATAAATTCAAAAAGATATATGCACCCTTATGTTTATTACAGCATTATTTACAATAGCCAAGATATGGAAACAACATAAGTGTCCATCAATAGAAGAATGGATTAGAAAGATTTAATATGTATACATATATACATATGCATACATATACATACATACATACATAATGAAATATTACACAGCCATAAAAAGGATAAAAACATGCCATTTGTGGGATGCCTGGGTGGCTGTCAGTTAAGTGTCTGCCTTTAGCTCATGTTATGATCCCAGGGTCCTGGGATCGAGTCCCACATCAGGGTCCTTGCTCAATGGGGACCCTGCTTCTCCCTCTCCCTCTGCCTGCTGTTCCCCTGGTTTGTGCTCTTTCTTTCTCTCTCTCTCTGACAAATAAACAAAATCCGTTAAAAAAAATCATGCCCTTTGTGACAACATGGATGAACCTGGGGGTATTGTGCTAAGTAAATAGGTGAAGCTGAGAAAAACAAATACCATATGATTTCACTCATATGTGGAATCAAGAATTTTAAAAAGCCACAAATGAATAAACAAAAAGCAGAATACAGAGAACAAACTGATGGTTGCCAGGGTGGGGATGCAGGAATGGGCAAAATGGGTGAAGAGGAGTGGGAGGTACAAGCTTCCAGTTATAGAATGAATAAGTTATAGGAATAAAAGGCACAAAATAAGTAATATAGTCGATGATATTGTAATAGCATTGTATGGTGACCAATGGTAGCTATATACTTGTGGTGAGTATGGCATATTGTTTAAACTTGTCAAATCACTATGTTGTACACCTGAAACTAATGTAACATTGTGTGGCAACTATTCTCAAAAAAAATTTTTAATAAATAAATAAATGTCAAGTTCAAAGTGCTGAGAGATAAAATGAAGCCTGAATGAGAACAACTATCTTACTGTGAGACCAGTTAAGAAGAACACTGATTCATGGTACCTGATGTTGGTGCATGAGCCATTGCTGGAAAAGCAGATGTGAAACAAGCACTGATGTTCCATGGGTCTCAACCAGTCCTCCTACTAACAGACATTTACCTTATCTTTTCATGGGTTGAATCTGCCAACCATGCCTGCAAACACCAAGGGCCGACCTCTGGATGAGATTATAGCAATACCTGAGGGCATGTCTATTCAAAAGGGTACATGTGACATTCCAATGTGGGTTATGACATTTGAGTATGTGTGTTTCCCACCTGCAGTAGGGTGAGAGGCAGGTGAAAGTGTGGAGTTATCAGTAAGAATCTGACAGTATGGGACTAGTATTTGTCCAGAGGACAAAACAACATCTTCCTCCTATCCTACACTGCCACTCTGCCCACTCCCAGGGCTTTCTCTAAATGAGGCACAGACACAGGGCTTGGAATATTGTTCACTGAAATATAGTTCCCCGTACCCCTCCATTTAGAGTCTTCTGGTCCAGTTGGGTTGAAGCACAGGGTTGGACCAATACAACCAATACAAAATACCATATAATATACTAAACACTAAGAAAATCTGGTAAAGTACAACACAGATGAAATGTATGGATATAACGATGTGCTAATTGTGTCTCCTAGACATCAGTGAGGGAGTTAATTAAAAAAGATAAGGGTCAAAGAGGGTAGAAGTAATCAAGAAAAGCAGTGAAAGAAGGGGTAACTTCCAAGAGAAGGGAACATCATGTACAGATAGGAAACTGAACATGGCCAGTTAACGAGGTAAAAAAAAAAAAGTACAGCTTTCTGGTCGAGTTGGGTTGAAGCACAGGCGTGGGCTCAAGAATGAAGCAGAATTCCTTTGACTCCTTCTGCATCTTACCACCATTGACCCCTAATGTGCAAGGATGAGGACTCAGCCCCAAATCTCCAGTGAGAAGAAAGGAAGAGAGAGTGATGTGGCAGCATCCAGCCTTCACAGGCAGGCACTGGCTCAGCTTACCACTTAGTATTGTAAGAGAGAACACAGGTGTGTCCTACCTGCATGGGTGTCACCTTGCAGTGTGCAGTGGTACTGTGCTCAGTGCTCCAGAATCTGGCCCATCACATGAGTCTTCCCTCTGAGGGAGGAGTGAGGAAAGGGCTTGAGATCAGGGCCTTTCCCTGGACTGAGGAGTGGAAAGAGGAGCCTGACCCCATTCCCTGTGAGCTAGAACCATGGATAGAAACTGATTTGGTCGTAGAACAAGGAGGTCACGTGTAAAAACCGATTTTGCTGTTAAAGTCTCAAATGTACTTAATTTGGAAACTGTTAAAACATAGACCTGTTTTCAAAACAAATGTAAATTCTGTAAAGTGAATTTTCATTTAAAAAATTAAAAAGTAACAAAATCTAGTATATAAATGCTAAGGATCTTAAAACTTTTAATCACAGTGCGAATTGACCACATAGTTTAATTGACAAAATATAGAAACATTCACAGAATTTAACAGTGGGAGGTATATATAAGGTAAAAAAAATAAAAGTCACTTCATAAATTTATTATACCACGTTCATTATTGTAAAATCAAGCATTATAAGAACATATGAAGGCAGATTCAATAAATTATATGAATTGGTAATGTCCAGAATCACCTAGTTCTAATATTGGTCAAAATCACTACAAACATCTCCCCATTCACTTATGAAATAGGATAGGCTAACAGGTGAAAAGCAAAAAAGAAAGATACCTTTACAGAAATGAATATAATGATGAGTTTGTATCATACATGTTATTCAAAGTAAGAAATATTGGTTTTCATTTTATTAAAGTAAAATAGAATAAGGGGAAAGGAAACAAGAAAGGGGTGGATTCTTTGTTAAAGATTCTTTTAATTGAAGAGATATTAATTCCTGGAAGATTCCTCCAAGATTAAATAAATAAACTTTCAAAAATGATGTAGGTTTGGAACAATTTTTTTTTATTTTCTAAAGATTTTGTTTATTCATTTGTCTGAGAGAGAGAGAGCACAAGCAGGGGAAGGAGAAGCAGGTTCCCTGCTGAGCAAGGAGCCCGATGTGGGACTCGATCCCAGGACCCTGGGATCATGACCTCAAAAAAGGCAGATGCTTAACTGACTGAGCCACCCAGGCATCCTGGAACGATTTTTTTTTAATAGCATGTTTCCATCATTCGAATGTAGCATATTTTATTAATCATTTCTATTCATTGTAGACATTTGGGTAGTTTTTCATGTGGCATATTATATATTGTGCTTAAGCACAATCTTGGACATATTTTTGGTAATAATTGTGCTCAGTATGTGGATTTCTCAAAATGGTTACCCAACAGTGGAGGTGCTATGTCACAGGGCATTGCATAAGTTCAGATATACTACATGCTACCAAAAGGTCATACCAATTTACACTCCCATCAGTTATGTATCACAGTTTGCATCTCCCCACATTCTCACCAAAATTTAGCATTGTTATTTTTTGTTGTTGTTGTTGTTGTTGTTGTTAGTCATTGGAGTTGGTATATAGTGGGATGTCAATTGTAGGTTTGATTTCCTGATGCCTAGCACCTTGTCACCTATTTTTTTTTTTTTGTCATTTGGAATCTTTTCTTGTAAAGTGCTTGCTCCACACTTTCATCAATTTTTCTACTGATGAGCTTGCCTTGCTTATATTGTTTTTTAGTTTTCTCTACACATACTAAGAGAAATTTTGAATATATGTATTGCAAATATTGCATCCCATTCTGTGGTTTGTCTTTTCACTCTAGTATCTTTGCATGAACAAAAGTTCACAAGCACCATAAAGAGTACAATTATTATAATTTTTATTCTTTATTTTTTGCATATATATATATGCACACACACATACATTTTGTGGTTTTTAAAAATTGTTTTTGCACTTTGGGCTTTCCTTAAAAATCTTTTCCACTTGGTTACAAATAACACATATTACATTCCATAAAGCAGAACTATTACAAACAATACCCTTAATCATAGTGTAATAAAATAGATAATTATAATCAAAATAAGAAAGCCCATGGGGTCATCCACCTAAATTTTTTAAACTATTAAAAATGAGTTATAAACCAAAATTATTTCCCTTGGCTTTGGAGACGTGTCATGAAAGAAGTTGCTGTGGCCAATGTCAAAGAGGTTACTGCCTATGTTCTCCTTCATGATTTTGATGGATTCCTGTTTCACATCAAGGTCTTTCATCCATTTAGAGTTTATCTTCGTGTATGGTGTGAGAGAATGGTCGAGTTTCATTCTTCTGTACATAGCTGTCTTATTTTCCCAGGACCGTTTATTAAAGAGACTATCCTTTTTTCATTGGATGTTTTTTCCTGCTTTGTCAAAGATTAGTTGACCATAGGGTCGAGGGTCCATTTAAGGAGTCTCTATTCTGTTCCATTGGTCTATGTGTCTGTTTTTGTGCCAGTACCATGCTGTCTTGGTGATCACAGTTTTGTAGTGTAACTTGAAATCAGGCAACGTGATGCCCCAGCTTTGTTTTTCTTTTTCAACATTTCCTTGGAGATTCAGGGTCTTTTCTGGTTCCCCACAAATTTTAAGATTGTTTTTTCCAGAACTTTGAAAAATGGCATTGATATTTTGATTGGGATGGCATTGAAAGTATAGATTCCTCTGGGTAGCATAGACATATTAACTATGGTTATTCTTCCGATCCATGAGCATGGAATGTTTTTACATCTTTTTGTGTCTTCTTCAACATCCTTCAGCAGTGTTCTGTAGTTTCTAGAGTATAGGTCCTTTACCTCTTTGGTTAGGCTTATTCCAAGATATCTTATGGTTTTTGATGCTATTGTAAATGGAATCGATTCCCTAACTTCTCTCTCTTCAGTCTCATTGTTAGTGTATAGAAATTCAACTGATTTCTGTGCATTGATTTTATATCCTGCCACATTAATGAATTGCTGTATGAGTTCTAGTAATTTGGGGGTGGAGTCCTTTGGGTTTTCCACATAAAGTATTATGTCATCTGCAAAGAGAGAGAGTTTGACGTCTTCTTTGCCAATTTGAATACCTTTTTTTCTTTTTGTTGTCTGATCGCTGTTACGAGGACTTCTAGTACTATATTGAACAATAATGGTGATAGTGGGCATCCTTGTCATGTTCCTGATCTTAAGGGAAAGGCTCTCAGCTTTTCCCCATTGAGAATGATATTGGCTGTGGGCTTTTCATAGATGGTTTTTATGAAATTGAGGAATGGACCTTCTATCCCTACACTCTGAAGGGTTTTAATCAGGAAAGGCAAGGGAAACAAAAGCAAAATGAACTTTTGGAACTTCAACAAGATAAAAAGCTTCTGCACAGCAAAGGAAATAGTCAACAAAACAAAGAGGCAACCCATGGAATGGGAGAAGACATTTGCAAATGACATTACAGATAAAGGGCTGGTATCCAAGATCTACAAAGAACTTCTCAAACTCAATACACAAGAAACAGATAATCAAATCAAAAAATGGGCAGAAGATATGAACAGACACTTTTCCAATGAAGACATACGAATGGCTAACAGACACATGAAAAAATGTTCAAAATCATTAGCCATCAGGGAAATTCAAATCAAAACCACACTAAGATACCACCTTACGCCAGTTAGAATGGCAAAAATTGACAAGGCAGGAAACAGCAAATGTTGGAGAGGATGTGGAGAAAGGGGGTCCCTCCTACATTGTTGGTGGGAATGCAAGTTGGTACAGCCACTCTGCAAAACAGTGAGGAGTTCCCTTAGAAAGTTAAAAATTGAGCTACCCTATGACGCAGCAATTGCACTACTGGGTATTTACCCCAAAGATACAGACGTAGTGAAGCGAAGGGCCATATGCACCCCAATGTTCATAGCAGCATTGTCCACAATAGCTAAATCCTGGAAGGAGCCGAGATGCCCTTCAACAGATGACTGGATTAAGAAGATGTGGTCCATATACACAATGGAATATTACTCAGCTATCAAAAAGAACGATTTCTCAACATTTGCTGCATCATGGACGGCACTGGAGGAGATAATGCTAAGTGAAATAAGTCAAGCAGAGAAAGACAATTATCATATGGTTTCACTCATTTATGGAACATAAGTAATAGGAAGTACGGTAGGAGAAGGAAGGGAAGAATGAAGGGGGGATAAACAGAAGGGGGAATGAACCATGAGAGACTATGGACTCTGAGAAACAAACTGAGGGCTTCAGAGGGGAGGGGGTGGGGGAATGGGATAGGCTGGTGATGGGTAGTAAGGAGGGTACGTATTGCGTGGTGCACTGGGTGTTATACGCAACTAATGAATCATGGAACACGACATCAAAAACTAATGATGTACCATATGATCACAAAGACAGCATGGTACTGGCACAAAAACAGACACATAGACCAATGGAACAGAATAGAGAACCCAGAAATGGACCCTCGGCTCTTTGGGCAACTAATCTTTGGCAAAGCAGGAAAAAACATCCAGTTGAAAAAGGACAGTCTCTTCAATAAATGGTGCTGGGAAAATTGGACAGCTATATACAGAAGAATGAAACTCAACCACTCTCTCACACCATACACAAAGATAAACTCCAAATGGTTCAAAGACCTCGATGTGAGACAGGAATCCATTGAAATCCTAGAGGAGAGCATAGGCAGCAACCTCTACGACATCGGCCACAGCAAACTTTTTCATGACACATCTCCAAAGGTAAGAGAAACAAAAGATAAAATGAACTTGTGGGACTTCATCGAGATAAAAAGCTTCTGCACAGCCAAGGAAACAGTCAAAAAAACTAAGAGGCAGCCCACGGAATGGGAGAAGATATTTGCAAATGACACTACAGATAAAAGACTGGTATCCAAGATCTACAAAGAACTTCTCAAACTCAATACACAAGAAACAAATAAACAAATCAAAAAATGGGCAGAAGATATGAACAGACACTTTTCCAATGATGACATACAAATGGCTAACAGACACATGAAAAAATGTTCAACATGATAAGCCGTCATGGAAATTCAAACCAAACCCCATTGAGATACCACCAGATACCAGTTAGAATGGCAAAAATTAACAAGGTAAGAAACAACAAATGTTGGAGAGGATGTGGAGAATGGGGAACCCTCTTACACTGTTGGTGGGAATGCAAGTTGGTACAGCCACTTTGGACAACAGTGTGGTGGTTCCTCAAGAAGTTAAAAATAGAGCTACACTATGACCCAGGAATTGCACTACTGGGTATTTACCCCAAAGATACAGATATAATGAAAAGAAGGACCATATGCACCCCAATGTTCATAGCAGCA
>NW_024423319.1:80174229-80185627 GCF_017311325.1 Ursus maritimus
GGGGGAATGGGATAGGCTGGTGATGGGTAGTAAGGAGGGTACGTATTGCGTGGTGCACTGGGTGTTATACGCAACTAATGAATCATGGAACACGACATCAAAAACTAATGATGTACCATATGATCACAAAGACAGCATGGTACTGGCACAAAAACAGACACATAGACCAATGGAACAGAATAGAGAACCCAGAAATGGACCCTCGGCTCTTTGGGCAACTAATCTTTGGCAAAGCAGGAAAAAACATCCAGTTGAAAAAGGACAGTCTCTTCAATAAATGGTGCTGGGAAAATTGGACAGCTATATACAGAAGAATGAAACTCAACCACTCTCTCACACCATACACAAAGATAAACTCCAAATGGTTCAAAGACCTCGATGTGAGACAGGAATCCATTGAAATCCTAGAGGAGAGCATAGGCAGCAACCTCTACGACATCGGCCACAGCAAACTTTTTCATGACACATCTCCAAAGGTAAGAGAAACAAAAGATAAAATGAACTTGTGGGACTTCATCGAGATAAAAAGCTTCTGCACAGCCAAGGAAACAGTCAAAAAAACTAAGAGGCAGCCCACGGAATGGGAGAAGATATTTGCAAATGACACTACAGATAAAAGACTGGTATCCAAGATCTACAAAGAACTTCTCAAACTCAATACACAAGAAACAAATAAACAAATCAAAAAATGGGCAGAAGATATGAACAGACACTTTTCCAATGATGACATACAAATGGCTAACAGACACATGAAAAAATGTTCAACATGATAAGCCGTCATGGAAATTCAAACCAAACCCCATTGAGATACCACCAGATACCAGTTAGAATGGCAAAAATTAACAAGGTAAGAAACAACAAATGTTGGAGAGGATGTGGAGAATGGGGAACCCTCTTACACTGTTGGTGGGAATGCAAGTTGGTACAGCCACTTTGGACAACAGTGTGGTGGTTCCTCAAGAAGTTAAAAATAGAGCTACACTATGACCCAGGAATTGCACTACTGGGTATTTACCCCAAAGATACAGATATAATGAAAAGAAGGACCATATGCACCCCAATGTTCATAGCAGCAGTGTCCGCAATAGCTAAACTGTGGAAGGAGCTGAGATGCCCTTCAACCGACGAATGGATAAAGAAGTGGTCCATATATTCAATGGAATATTACTCAGCCATCAGAAAGGATGATTACCCAACATTTGCCTCAACATGGATGGAATTGGAGGAGAATATGCTAAGTGAAATAAGTCAAGCAGAGAAAGACAATTATCATATGGTTTCACTTATTTGTGGAACTAAAGAATAGCAGGGAGAACATTAGGAGAAGGAAGGGAAAAATGAAGAGGGAGAAGACAGAGGGGGAGATGAACCCTGAGAGACTACTGACTCCGGGAAACAAACAGGGTTTTAGAGGGGAGATGGTGGGGGGATGGGCTAGCCTGGTGATGGGTATTAAGGAGGGCATGTATTGCATGGAGCACTGGGTGTTATATGCAAACAATGAATCATGGAACACTACATCAAAAACTAAATAAGTACTGTATGGTGACTAATATAACATAATAAAAAAAGGAATTATGTGGCTAGATATATAATTAGAAGATAAAGAAGGATACAGAAGATATGGTATAGTAGTAACATTCTGGGAACCTGCAAGACAAGTATATAAGAATTCTTTGTTTTGTTCTTACAACTTGTCTTTATGTCAAATCATGCCAAAATATAACAAAATAAAAAGAAAAAAATTATAAAAAGAAATATATGCTATGCCAAAGTTATGAAAAATCTCTTCTGTTTTCCTATAAAATATTTATTATATTACCTTTCATATTTAGACCAAAAATCATCCCAGATTTGATGATTTTGTATGATATTTTTATATTGAAGGAGTCAAGGTTTACTTTTTCCATAACATAACTCGATTGACAATGCATAATTAAAAAAACAATTCTTCCCCTACCACAGAGTAATGGTCATAAATCAAGTGACCATATATATGTACATGTATTTCTGGACTCTTTAATTTGTTCATTTGGTCTCATTGTTTATTGTTTCAGGAGTAACACAGCCTTTTAATTACTACAGTTTTATAGTAAATGTTGTTATCTTTAGTAGTGTGAGATAATATTTTAATATAGATTATTTTATCTGCATATAGATAATTTTTGTTATCTATGGTATTTGTGCATCTCCCACCTTTTTTTATTTTTCAAGATTCTCTTGACACTTCTTTGTTTGTATTTCTAAGTCCATTTTAGAATCATCTTGCCAATTTCCACCAGCAAAAATAATACCAGAATTTGTATTGGAATTGTATACAATTTGTAGAGAGAATTTGGAAAATATTTACATCTTTACAGTTTTGATTCTTCCAATCCAAGAACATGGCATTTTTTGGGAACTTCTTAAATTTCTCTGAATAATATTTTGTAGATTACTGTGCAGAGACCTTGCACTTCTTTCATTAGATACATGGCTTTGTATTTGGTCTTTTTATGCTGTTGTACATGGTGTTGTTTTAATTTCTTCACATCTATTGATTGCTGATATATAGAAAAATAATTGATCTTCATATATTAACCCTGACCCTGTGACCTTACTAAACTTGCTTGTATGTTCTAAGAGCTTGTAGGTTTTCTTGCATTGTATGTGTACATGATGAGGACATTTATAAAGACATTTTATTTTTTTTTCAAGTTTTTACACTCTAGTTAGTTAACATGCAGTGTAATATTGGTTTCAGGAGTAGAATTTGGTGATTCAACACTTTACATATATCACCCAGTGCCCATCACTAGTGCCTTCATTAATATGTATCACCCGTTTAGCCCATCCCCTGCCCACCTCGGCTTCATGAATCCTTAGTTTAGTCTCTATAATTAAGAGTCTCTTATGATTTGCCTTCCTTTCTTTTTTTTCCTTCCTTCCCCTACGTTCATCTGCTTTGTTTCTTAAATTCTACATATGAGTGAAATCATATGGCATTTGTCTTTCTCTGACTGACTTATTTCACTTAGCATAATACACTCCAGCTCCACGTTGTTGCAAATGGCAAGATTTCATTGTTTTTGATGGCTGCTTAATATTCTATTTGTATAGGAGTGCCTGGGTGGCTCATTCTGTTAGGACTCTGCCTTCAGCTCAGGTCATGATCCTGGGGTCCTGAGATCGAGTCTCACATTGGGCTCCCTGCTCAGTGGGGAGTCTGCTTCTCCCTCCACCCCTCACCCTGCTCATGCTCTCTCTCTCTAGCCCTGCCTCTCTCTCTCTCTAAAATAAATAAAATCTTTAAAAAATATATTCCATGGTGTGTATACACACACACACACACACACACACACACACACATACATACACACACATATCTCTACCACATCTTTATCCATTCATTAGTTGATGGACATTTGGGCTCTTTCCATAATTTGGTTATTGTTGATAACATTGCTATGAACATCGAGATCCATGTGCCCCTTTGAATCAGTATTTTTGTATCCTTTGGGTAAATACCTAGTAGTGCAATTGCTGGGTCATAGGATAGTTCTATTTTTAACTTTTTGAGTAACCTTCATACTATTTTCCAAAATGGCTTCACCATTTTGCATTCCCACCAATAGTGTAAAAATGTTCCTCTTTCTCTGCATCTCCACCAATATCTGTTGTTTCTTGTGTTAATTTTAGCCATTCTGACAAGTGTGAAGTGGTATCTCATTGTAGTATTGATTTGTATTTCCCTGATGATGAGAGATGTTGAGCACCTTTTCCTGTGTCTGTTAGCCATCTGCCTGTTTTCTTTTTAAATATGTGTATTCATGTTTTCTGCCCATTTCTTAACTGGATTATTTATTTTGGGGGAGTTGAGTTTGATAAGTTCTTTATAGACTTTTTAATTCTTTCCTTTGCAATTCAATTTATTTTTCTTCCTTCACTTCACTGGCTAGGAAGTATATTGTTGAACAAAAGTGAAGATAATGGCCATCCTTGCACCACTCACAACATTGTAAGTCTCAGGAAGAATAATTCCAGTAATTCACCATTGCTTCTTATATTTGCTGTAGATTTTTGGAGGTAATCTTTAGCAGAAAAAATAATTTCTAAAATTTCTTTGATTATTTCATTCACCCATGGGTTGTTTGGTATTATGTTGTTTATTGTCCACAAGTAAAAAGAGAGAGAGAGACTGGGGTGCTTGGGTGGCTCAGTAGGTTAAGCATCTGCCTTCAGCTCAGGTCATGATCCCAGGGTTCTGGGATTGAGCCCTGTGTTGGGGTCTCTGCTCAGTGGGGAGCCTGCTTCTCCCTCTCCCTCTGCCCTTCCCTCCCCCCACCTCACTCAGGCTCGCTTGCTCTCTCTTTCTCTCTCATGTTCTCTCTCTCAAATAAATAAAATACTTAAAAATAAAAAATAATTTTAAAAATAAAGAGAGAGAGAGAGAACTAAAGAAAACAAACCCAGAAATGAATGGGAAGAAATAAAAATGAACACCACAGAAATACAAAGGATTGTAAGACAATATTATGAAAAATTATGTGCCAATAAATTGAACAAACTAGAAGAAATGGATAAATTCTTAGAATATATAAACTACCAAAACTGAAACAGGAAGAAATAGAAAACTTGAGCAGACTAATTATCACCAATGAAATTGAATCAGTAATCAAAAAAACTCCCAACAAACAGAAGTCCAGGACAAGATGACTTCACAGATGAATTCTACCAAACATTTAAAGAAGAGTTAATTCCTATTCTTCTCAAACTATTCCAAAAAATAGAAGAGGAAGAAAAACTTCTTTTTTTTAAAAAAAGATTTTATTTATTTATTTGACAGAGAGAGGCAGCAAGAAAAGGAACACAAGCAGGGGGAGTGGGAGAGGGAGAAGCAGGCTTCCTGCCGAGCAGGGAGCTCGATGCGGGGCTTGATCCCAGAACACCGGGATCATGACCTGAGCCGAAGGCAGACGCGTAACGACTGAGCCACTCAGGCACCCAGGAAGAAAAACTTCTAAATTCATTCTCCAATGCCAGAACTACCCTAATACTAAAGACACTACCAAGAAAGAGAATTGCAAGCCAATATCTCTGATAAATATAGATGAAAAAATCCTCAGCAAAATATTAGCCAACTGAATTTGATAATACATGAAAACATCATTCATCACAATCAAGTGGAATTTATTCCTGGCCTGCAAGTGTGGTTCTATATTTATAAACCAATTAACATGATACATCATATCAACAAGAGAAAGGATACAAACCATATGATCCTTTCAATAGATACAGAAAAAGCATTTGATGAAATACAGCATCCACTCATGATAAAAGCCCTCAACAAAGTAGATTTAGAGGGAAATACCTCGACAAAATAAAGACCATATATGAATAACCCACACCTACCATGATGCTCAATGGTGAAAAACTGAGAGCTTTGCCCCTATGATCTGAACATCCCATTTAAATTAAGTATTAGATGTTGTGCAACTTCTGTTTCAGACTTAGAATGTTTTGACAGACCATTGTGATAATTATACCAACTAAGACACAAACTGGATAAGTTTTTTTAAAGCACACATTCTTAAAGACAATAGGGATTTGTGGATACAAAGAAGTTTAAAGAAACTAAATTCCAGAGAAAGGCATGTCCTTGCTAGGTGAGAAGATTTCAATAGCCTAGTGGCTAGAGACACTTGGTGAGACTGGACAACAATATGCAAAAGATCAGACCAACAATAGGCAGAGAGACATTCCCAGAGTAAGAAGAAGCCAATAGAACTGTAAAAGGCTATGTAGAGTGGCAGGACAGATTGATATCTGTGGGAGGCCCAAATGATAAGTTAAGGGTGCATATGAACTTTGATAGGGGTTAAGGGTTCATTTTTTTCTCATATGAGTTTCCAACTGATCCAGCATTATCTGTTAAAAGACTTTTCTAAAGACTTCAGGTTTGAGCTCAGAGATGCACAGAGCCGGAAGGAGCATCATTGCTACTCATAAAACAAGAAAATAAGCTGGGAAATTTTCAAATTAATGATTTTTTGGGTACCCTTCTGAAAACAGAATTCCCATGGGAAACTTTTACCACAGAATTTAGTGATAGACAGGTGCTTGCAGGTAGAAAGAGGACTTAAACATTTGCTTACCTCAGACAGACACTGCCCAAATACCATATAAGCCAGTAAGAAGATTAAATTAGAAATAGTACATTACTAAAGGTTGAGCGTGGGCTATGAGCACAGTGTGAAGTACAGTAAGGACCCCACACTAACTTGTGAGGTTTTCCTCTAGGAACCCCACCAGGTGCCCACAAGGAAGATATGAGAGAAACTTCAGAATAAATTCACCCTTGGTGTTACCAGGAAACACCACCTCCCCGACCCCCTACTGCCATGCTAACAAACCTGCAATAAAAACAACAATGGAAAACAGCTGAAAGAGCTCAAGCAGATAGAATCTCTCTAGGGAGCAGCACAAAGGGACAAAGGGACAGGACGATGGGAAGAAAAAGGGAGGGACAGAAAACCAAAGTATGAATGTAGCAAATTTATGATTTTGGTTCACACAGGATAACCATAGCAACGATAAACTTCAAACCCAGCCCAATTCCTTAGCACATTTGCAAATAGAATAAATAATAAAATAAAACAAAACAAAACAAAATAAAGGTCTAGAAAAAATCATGTTTATTTACAAGTATAAAATTTTATTTATGTCTAGTTATATCTACTGCCCTATACGTGTTCAGCTTTCAATAAAAAATAAGATAGAAAAAGCAAAGATAAACTATTAGGACTTCATCAAAATGAAAAAAACTTCAGCACAGTGAAGGAAACAAACAACAAAACTGAAAAGCAACTTAGGAAATGCGATAAGATATTTGCAAATGATATATCTGATAAAGGGTTAGTATCCAAAATATATAAAGTTATAAAACACAACACCCAAAAGACAAATAATCCAGTTACAAAATGGGCAGAAGCCATGAATAGACAGACATTTTTCCAAAGACAGACAGATGGTTAACAGACACAGGAAGAGATTCCAACATCACTAATCATTAGGGAAATACAAATCAAAACTACAATGAGATATCACCTCACACCAGTCATGATGGCTAAAATTAACACAGGAAACAACAGGTGTTGGTGAGGATGCAGAGAAAGGGGAACCCTCTCACACTGTTGGTGGGAATGCAAACTGGTGCAGCCACTCTGGAAAACAGTATGGAAGTTCCTCAAAAAGTTAAAAATAGAACACTCTACGATCCAATAATTGCACTCTAGGTATTTACCCATAGGTTACAAAAATACTGCTTCAAAGGGGCACATGAATCTCGATGTTCATAGCAGCATTATCAACGATAGCCAAATTATGGAAAAAGCCCAAATGTCCATCAACCAACAAAAGGATAAAGAAGAGGTCATACACACACACACACACACACACACACACACACACACACACCAGAATATCACTCAGTCATAAAAAAGAATGAAATCCTGCCATTTGCAATGGTGTGGTTGGAGCTAGAGAGTATTATGCTAAGCACAATAAGTCAGTCAGAGAAAGACAAATACCATATGATTTCATTCATATGTGGAATTTAAGAAGAAAGGAGATGAATATGGGGGAGGAAGAGGCAAATCAAGAAACAGACTCAACTACAGAGAAAAAACTGATGGTTACGGCAAGGGAGGTAGGGGGAATGGGTTAAACAGGTGATGGGTATTAAGTAGGACACTTGTGATGAGCACCAGGTGTTGCATGCAAGTGATGAATCAGTAAATTCTACACCTAAAACTAACATTGCACTGTATGTTAACTAGCTGGAATTTAAATAAAAACTTGGAGAAGGAAACAAAAAGGAAGATATACAAAATAAAATAAAAAATAAAATAAAATAAAACAAAACATATTCTGAATAGATAAAACAATCAGTAGAGCCAGATCTAGGTTTGTCATAGATATTGGAACTATCAGAAGGAATTAAAAATAACAATGATTAAAATATTAAAATCTCTAAGGGTGTCTGGGTGGCTTAGTCAGTTAAGTGTCTGACTCTTGATCTCAGCTCAGGTCTTGATCTCAGGATCGTGAGTTCGAGCCCTGTGTTGGGCTCCACACTGGGTGTGGAGCTTACTTTAAAAAAATTAAGATCTCTAAGGAGAAGGGTAGGCACATTTGAGATTAGATTATAGCAGAGAGGTGAAATCTATGAGAAGAGTTATATGGAAATGGTAGAAATGAAAACACAGTAGCAAAGATGGAGAATGCTCAGTGGGCTTATCAGTAAACTCAACACAGCCAAGGGAAGAAATAATAAAGTTGACACAAGGTAATTAAAAGTTTTGGGAACTGAAACATAAACTGAAAAAAGACTTAAAAATGAGAACAGAGTATGGTGACTAACATAACATAATAAAAAATTATCTTATAAAAATGAGAACAGAGCATCTGAGATCTGTGGGATAATATTAAAACAGTGAAACATTGCACATTTAGAATCCCAGAAGAAGAAAGAAAAGGACAGAAAATATTTGAAAAAATATGACCCAGTATTTTTCAAAATTAACAAGTGACAAGAAGTCACAGATCCAAAAAGCTCAGAAAATACCATGAAGGATAAATACTAAAATAAAACCACATCCAGGAATATCATATTCAAACTACTGAAAACCAAAGGTGAAGAGAAAATCTTGAAGGCATCCCAGGGTTAGGAGGGGCATATTCCTTACAGAGAAACAGGAATAATAATTATATCATAATACTCATAAGAAATTTAGCAAAAATAAAAATCATACAAAACACACTGTTGGACCATTATTAAATTAAACTAAAAATTAATAATAAAAATATAGAAAATCCTCAGGTATTTAGAAAATAAGCAATAAATTTCTTTTTTTAATGTTTTTTTATTATATTATGTTAGTCACCATACAGTACATCCCCGATTTCCAATGTAAAGTTTGATGATTCATTAGTTGCGTATAACACCCAGTGCACCATGCAATACGTGCCCTCCCTACTACCCATCACCAGTCTATCCCATTCCCCACCCCTCTCCCCTCTGAGGCCCTTAGTTTGTTTCTCATAGTCCATAGTCTCTCATGCTTCATTCCACCTTCTGATTACCCCGCTTTCTTTATCCCTTTATTCCCCTACCAATCATCCTAGTTCTTAAGTTCCATAGATGAGAGAAACCATATGATAATTGTCTTTCTCTGCTTGACTTATTTCACTTAGCATTATCTCCTCCAGTGCCGTCCATGTTGTAGCAAATGTTGAGAACTCATTCTTTCTGATAGCTGAGTAATATTCCATTGTATATATGGACCACAACTTCTTAATCCAGTCATCTGTTGAAGGGCATCTCGGCTCCTTCCAGGATTTAGCTATTGTGGACAATGCTGCTATGAACATTGGGGTGCATATGGCCCTTCTCTTCACTACGTCTGTATCTTTGGGGTAAATACTCAGTATGCCACGTATTGCTATTAGAATAGAACGAGTATTCTTTTGTCTCTGGGGGTAGTGTTCTATATATATCATGAGTTTCAACTTGTCGAGTATGTCATTCAAAGCTCTTGTTTCTTTGCTGATTTCATGCTTAAGTGATCTGGTCTATTTTTGATACTGGAGAGTTGAGGTCTCCCCACTATCAGTGTATTTTTGTCTATATGTCTCTTTATTGTGGTCAAGTATTTTGTGTATCTTGCTGTTCCCCCTGTTGGGCGCATATATAATTGCCATATCCACTTGTTGGATACATCCTTTAAGAATAATATAGTGCCCTCTGTGTCTCTAACAATAGTCTTTAGTTTTAAATCCAATCTGTCAGATATGCAAATTACTACCCCAGCTTTATTTTTGAGGTCCATTGGCGTGAAAGATGGTATTCCATCCCTTTACTTTCAGTCTGAGGTATCTTTAGGTGCAAAAGGAGTCTCTGTAGACAGCAAATGGATGGGTCGTCTTTTTATCCAATTTCAACCCTGTGGCAATTTTTTGGGAGTATTTAGGCCATTTACATTGAGACCTATTATTGAGAGATATGATTTTAATGATGCCATGTTGCCTGTAAAGTCTTTTGTTTCTATCGTCGTGACTTTCTGTTCTGTATCACTCTTGGAGGCCTTTTACTTTATAGAACCCCCTTAATATCTCCTGTAGGGCTGGTTTTGTGGTTCGAAATTGGTCAATGACTGAGTGATTCTGGAAGGTCTTTATTTCTCCATCACATCTGAATGACAGCCTTGCTGGATAAAGGATCCTTGGCTGCATGTTTTTCTCTGAAAGAGCTTTAAAAATGCTCTCCCAACCCTTTCTCTCATTCCAGGTCTGTGTAGACAGGTCTGACGTAATTCTGATACCTTTGCGTTGGTACGTGAGAGATTTCTTTGCCCTGGCCACTTTCAATACTGTATCCTTGGATCTAATATTTGCGAAATGCACTATGACGTGACGTGGCGTCGGTTTGTCGTGGTTGAGCTTGGGAGGGGTCCTCTCTGCCTCTTGGACACGAATATTTGTTTCCCTTGCTAGATTAGGGAAGTTTTCAGCTACAATTTGTTCAAATATCTCTTCCAGACCTCTGTTTTTTCTCCACCCCCTCAGGGATGCCAATGATTGTGACATTGGAATGTTTCATTGAGTCAGTAATCTCCCATAACCTACATTCCTGAGCGTGGATTTTTTTGAGTCCAGATTCTGTTTTAGCTTTTTCTTCTACTAACCCATCCTCCAATTCGCTGATACGTTCTTCTGCCACATTCACCCTGGCCGTCAGAGCCTCTAGTTTTGACTGCATTTGGCTCATAGAATTTTTAATTTCTGCCAGATTAGCTCTCATTTCCGCCCTTAGAGATTCTATATTCTCATTAACATTTTCGTTAATACTTTTCTCAAATCTACACATCACCTTAAATATTGTTACTCTGAATTCCATTTCTGATACTCGGGTTATATCCATATCCATTAGTTCTGTGGCAGAGGCCACAGACTCAATGTCTTTTCTTTGCTGGGGGGGATTTCTCCTTCTCATCATTCTGATGAGGCGAGGTTGTGGGGTTGTCCAGAGTCCAAATTATTGACCAGGACCCAGGCCGTCTGCCCTTGTTTTATAAGGATCATAGGAATGTGGGCTTCTTGATTTTTCAGCCTGCCTTCTGGGGAGGGGCCTGCCACGCTGATACTCAGGCAACCCTGTTTGGGTAGAGTCTCCATGTCTCCTGCGAGGTGGGATGGGGATGGGCACCCTGTGAGCTGGTCTTTCCAGGCTTTTGTTCTCTGGCGGCTTTCCCTGGCGGTTTGCTGTGCCTCTTCTGAGAGTCAGAGCAGCAGTGGCCGAATCTCAGCCTCTGTCTCAGAATAGAGGGACCACGGACCGTTCTCCACTGATGTTCTGGCC
>NW_024423319.1:80193205-80198047 GCF_017311325.1 Ursus maritimus
TTTTGTGGTTACGAAATTGGTCAATGACTGGTGATTCTGGAAGGTCTTTATTTCTCCATCACATCTGAATGACAGCCTTGCTGGATAAAGGATCCTTGGCTGCATGTTTTTCTCTGAAAGAGCTTTAAAAATGCTCTCCCAACCCTTTCTCTCATTCCAGGTCTGTGTAGACAGGTCTGACGTAATTCTGATACCTTTGCGTTGGTACGTGAGAGATTTCTTTGCCCTGGCCACTTTCAATACTGTATCCTTGGATCTAATATTTGCGAAATGCACTATGACGTGACGTGGCGTCGGTTTGTCGTGGTTGAGCTTGGGAGGGGTCCTCTCTGCCTCTTGGACACGAATATTTGTTTCCCTTGCTAGATTAGGGAAGTTTTCAGCTACAATTTGTTCAAATATCTCTTCCAGACCTCTGTTTTTCTCCACCCCCTCAGGGATGCCAATGATTGTGACATTGGAATGTTTCATTGAGTCAGTAATCTCCCATAACCTACATTCCTGAGCGTGGATTTTTTTGAGTCCAGATTCTGTTTTAGCTTTTTCTTCTACTAACCCATCCTCCAATTCGCTGATACGTTCTTCTGCCACATTCACCCTGGCCGTCAGAGCCTCTAGTTTTGACTGCATTTGGCTCATAGAATTTTTAATTTCTGCCAGATTAGCTCTCATTTCCGCCCTTAGAGATTCTATATTCTCATTAACATTTTCGTTAATACTTTTCTCAAATCTACACATCACCTTAAATATTGTTACTCTGAATTCCATTTCTGATACTCGGGTTATATCCATATCCATTAGTTCTGTGGCAGAGGCCACAGACTCAATGTCTTTTCTTTGCTGGGGGGGATTTCTCCTTCTCATCATTCTGATGAGGCGAGGTTGTGGGGTTGTCCAGAGTCCAAATTATTGACCAGGACCCAGGCCGTCTGCCCTTGTTTTATAAGGATCATAGGAATGTGGGCTTCTTGATTTTTCAGCCTGCCTTCTGGGGAGGGGCCTGCCACGCTGATACTCAGGCAACCCTGTTTGGGTAGAGTCTCCATGTCTCCTGCGAGGTGGGATGGGGATGGGCACCCTGTGAGCTGGTCTTTCCAGGCTTTTGTTCTCTGGCGGCTTTCCCTGGCGGTTTGCTGTGCCTCTTCTGAGAGTCAGAGCAGCAGTGGCCGAATCTCAGCCTCTGTCTCAGAATAGAGGGACCACGGACCGTTCTCCACTGATGTTCTGGCCACTTTAACTCTGTTTCTGTTGGTGCTGCTCAACCCTGCAGCGTCCCAGGATGTGTGCCCCATACCCGGCGTCCCAGCCCTCACTTCCAGGGCCAGCGGGTCTCTGTCCTTTGTGTTTCTAACACCACCAGCCTCCAGCCGCCAGCCGCCCCCACGCACTCCGAAGCTCCGGCCCTCAGTCTGGTCGTGCGCGTTCCCAGGCTCACGGTCTCAGTCTGCTCTCTCACAGGTGCCAGTCCACGAGTCCTCCCGCGCCCCCGTACAGTTGGCTACCGCTTCCCGGCGCCCGAACGCGGCAGCTCCCTCCCCCTTCTGTTTATCTTCTGATATCTGTGCATGGTTTCATGGCTCCCCACTTCATACCTCAATACTCAGCCCTGGAGATGTTCATTTGTAGAGATCCAGATGTATCTTCCTGCGTCTCAGGCTGATTCCATTCATGTTCATGCTGGTCTGGTACCTATCCAACCTGACTCGGGACCAGCTGAAAAAGGGGTCCCCTACTCCTCCGTCATCTTAACTCCAACCCTTTGTTTATGTTTTTGTTTTTGTTTTTTTACTTCTTCTGCTGGAACATTGTATTAGTTAAGAAGGCAAGAAGGCTCATGGAGCGGTAGGTCATTGTCCTTTGATTTGGAAAAGATGCTGGAAGATTATCCACTCTAGCCCCTGCCTCCTAATATATAAACCTGCACTCCAAGTTCATAAGCAATAAATTTCTAAATAATTCACAGTTCAAAAAAGAAGTCTCTGGTCTGAGATGGTTTCACAGGAAGACACTGAACTTAACTGCTTTCATGGATACACCAAATCTACAGGTAGATATAAAATAATTCCCACTGAAAAGAAAATGAAAACTAGCTAAACAGCTCCCTCCCTGAATAAGGGATAAGAGGTGCACATCAAGATGGGTATGAGAGGCAGAGACCTGACACATTCTTACCAAAAACCTCACCCATGGCATGACAACATAAAATAGGGAGGGATATCATGGGTTCACAGCTTCTCTCTGAAGGGTGAGGGGTTTGTGCCCCACATCAGGCACAACCTTTAGGAATTGCACAAGAGAGATGCAGCCCCCCAAAACGTCTGACTTTGGAAACCAATGAGGCTTACATTCAGGTGACCAGGTGGGTCAGTGGGGACCTGAGATACTCCTTTTGAGGGGCTCACACATGGACTCACTTGTTCCAGGATTCAGCTCAAAGGCAGAAGTTTGAGAGGTGACTGGATTACTTTGAAAAGAGATTTGTTTGCTAATCTTAAAAGGAACTGCCAGAGGGGCAAGAACCAGTTGGGACTTCTACAGGGACAGAAGCACTGAAAAGTGCCACTTTTGCACTTGCCCTTACCTTGCTAGTGCATGAAGGTCCACACAGACATAGCCTCAGTAAAGCCACTGGTGTGTTCTGCCCGCAATGTTTTTTTTCCCACATTGCTAAAGCCATAAGCATGTCCCACCCCAGGACCATTTTCTGGCCTCAGTAAAGCCTCAGGGATGCAAGGATGATTCAACATCTGCAAATCAAACATGATGCATCATATTAACAAATGAAGTATAAAAATCATATCTCAGTAGATGCAGAAAAAACATTTGACAAAATTCAACATAAATTTATGATAAAAACTCTCAACAAAGTGGTACAGAATTTACCTCAATATAATAAAGGCCATATATGACAAACTCACAGCTATTATCATACTCAATGGTGAAAAGCTGAAAGCATTTCCTCAAAGATCAGGAACAAGACAAGTATGTCCATTCTCCCTACTATTATTCAACATAGTGCTGGAAGTCCTAGCCACAGCAATCAGACAAGAAAAAGAAATAAAAGACATCCACATTGGTAAGGAAGAAGTAAAATTGTCACTATTTGCAGATGACATAATACTATATATAGAAAACCCTAAAGACTCCACCAAAAAAAAAATGAAACCTTGTTAGATATAATAAATAAATTCAGTAAAGTTGCAAGATACAAAAGCAGTATAAAGAAATCTGTTGCAGGGGAGAGGGGGTTAAGATGGTGGTGGAGTTGGGCAATCCTAAGCTTGACTCTTTCCTGGAACACAGCTTGATAAAGACCAAATCATTTTGAACACCCAAGAAATTGTTCAGAAGTCTTAGAGAAAAAAGCTGCACATCTACAAACAGAGAAAAATGACCTGTGGAAGGTAGGAACTGCAGAGAGTTGATTCATGGGAGGAGAGCCATGGGCACTGCAAGGGGAGGGAGCCCTGATTGCAGAGGGAGGTGAGAGAAAGAGAGGAGGACACAGGAGTTTGCACAAGGAGAGCACTTCCCCAAAATCATTCATTGAGAAAATGAGAGGGCAGAATTGGAAAAAAAGAGAGGGTTCCAATACCGCCAGTTTTTTATTAACAGCTGAGCACAGAATCTAAAGTTTTGGAGGTCAGCACCATAGCCAAGGTCTTGCCTGCTGGTGTTCTAGTGGGGAAGCAAGGAGGAGCCAGGAACAGGCAGCATTGTCTGAGGATCCCCTGGGTTGCCCAGGGAGAAGCTCTTCCCCTGCTTGGAGTGCATTTGGTAGAAGTGATATGGCCTATCCATGGTAAAAGGACCCTGAGGGCACCATTGAGTTAAACCCATTCACCAGTTTAGGAATAAAGATGCCTGCTGAGGGCAAACCCTGGCGCCAGCCATGTGTTGTGATTTACCATAAACTCCAAACTGCTACACAGTCACATAACTGTTTTCTGGGACAAGCTTGCACTGGCCACAGTACAGGGAGACCCTCTCCCAGAAGATCAGCGAAGGTCTATGCTGTGGGGTCTCTGAATTGTGGGGTTTTGAAACACAGCTGCGCCTGAGTTAAAATACGGGAGTGCTGCACAGCTTGGTCAAGGACAGGGTGAAAGCAGAGATCTGACAGAAGCGGGGTCACAGGAGGGGTGATTGTCGGCAGGTCTGTTAGGGCTTCCTGAAGAAAGGGGGGTGTGAATTTCTCTCTCAGGAGATGGAAGCCATTTTCACCCCTCTCCCACCAGCACTGATCAACCTGGGTGATCTAAACAGCACCACCAAGCGGAGAACTGAGCTGCTACACCAAGCCCCACCCACCCTGGCCCCTGCAGGCACATCTCCACTAGGGCAAATCCACCTGAGAATCAGAGTCGCAGCCACTCCCAGAAGACCAGCACAACCTTCTTGCCTGCAGTAAGTTTACTTAATCAGAGTGCTGCAAAGCCTCAGCTCTAGGGAAACCAGGATCTAGCTTCCTATGGTTTTTGCTGTTGTTTTTTAATAATTTTTTCAAATTTAAAATCAATTTAATTAACATATGGTGTATTATTAGTTTCAGAGGTAGAATTTAGTGATTCATCAGTTGCATATAACACCCAGGGCTCATTACATCAAGTACACTCCTTAATTCCCATCACCCAGTTACCCCATCCCCCCACTCATGACCCCTCCTGCAACCCTCACTTTGTTTCCTATAATTAATGGTCTCTTATGGTATGGTTTTGGTTTTTGTGTTTGGGTTTGTTTTTGTTTTCAGAAACAGAAAGAGCAATCTTTTATTTTTTTAATTTTCTATATTTTAAAAAAATTTTTGTCTTCTTTTTATTTCTTTTGTCTATGAATCTTCTC
>NW_024423319.1:80198072-80205317 GCF_017311325.1 Ursus maritimus
GGCTCGATCCCAGGACACTGGGATCATGACCTGAGCCGAAGGCAGATGCTTAATGACTGGGCCACCCAGGCATGCCTAATTTTATTTTTATATATGCTTTATATTTTATTTTTATTTCTTTAATTGTACTTTTTTAAACACACACATATATAAATATAAACATATATAATATATAATAATTATATATAATATATAAATATGTATAATAATATATATAAATATTATATATATATTTTTCTTTCTCTCTTATTTTGAGATCTACTTTCTTTAACAAGCAGACCAAAACACACCCAGGATCTAGTTTTTTTTGTTGTTGTTGTTATTGTTTTTCTTTTTCTTTCTTCTTTTCTTTTCTGGACAAAATGATGAGATGGAGAAATGCACTCCAAAAGAAAGGACAGAAGGGTAGTACTGACAATCAGGGATTTAATCAATACAGATGTAAGTAAGATATCTGAACTAGAATTTTAAAAAATGACTATAAGGATACTAGCTGAGCTTGAAAAAAGCATAGAAGACACTAGAGAATCCCTTACTGTAGAGATAAAAGAACTAAAATCCAGTCAGGATGAAGTTAAAAATGCTATAATTGAGATGCAGTCCCAAGTGGAGGACATAAAAATAAGGATGGATGAAGCAGAAGAGTGAATCAGTGATATAGAAGATAAAATTACGGGGAAAATGAAGCTGAAAAGAAGAGGGAAAGAGAACTATTAGATCACAAAGGTAGACTGTGGGAACTCAATGATTATATGAAGTGAAATAAGATCTGTATCATAAGAGTCCAAGTCTTGGACTATCTTTTGGGGTGAATTCTTCCATCTTGTGTTTCTGGAGGGGGAAAAGGCAAAATAAAATTTTAAAAATATTTAAAACATTAAAAAAATAAATAAAGTAAGCTAGGTATGTTTTGGTCTGCTTAAGAAAAGCGAATGGGATAGACCTGTGATGGGTAGTAAGGAGGGCACGTATTACATGGTGCACTGGGTGTTATACGCAACTAATGAATCATCGAACTTTACATCGGAAACCGGGGATGTACTGTATGGTGTGTTGTGTTTAAAAATAAAGTACAATTAAAGAAATAAAAAAATAAAATATAAAGCATATATAAAAATAAAAATTAGGCATGCCTGGGTGGCCCAGTCATTAAGCATCTGCCTTCGGCTCAGGTCATGATCCCAGTGTCCTGGGATCGAGCCCTACATCGGGCTCCCTGCTCAGCGGGAAGCCTGCTTCACCCTCTCCCTCTAATCCGTCTCCCTACTTATGCTCTCTTTCACTGTTGAAAATCAATAAATAAAAATCTCAAAAAAAAAAAAAGGCAATAGAATTCTGGCAGACAGAACCCAGATTCAAGTCCCAGTCCTCACACTTGGGTAACTAAACCCTGTCTGGCCTTGGTAGGAGTTTTGTTTCCCCCTTCCACCTAGAAAAGTACAATGTTTAAGTCTTGTTCCCATTAAGATTGAAAACGAACCGCAGTCAGGCCCTGTAGTCTGGTCTCAGCAGGCGCCCAGTGAATCCCAGATGCTCGTAGTTAATTAATTCCCGTGCTGGTGTTCCCTCTCTCGCTGTGTTTCTCTCTGTCCAGTAAATAAATAAAATCTTTTAAAAAATAAAAAATTAAAATTAAAAAAGTAAAAAATAATTGAAAAAATTAGAAAATAAATGAAAAATTAATAATAAAGAAATAGAGAATAAAAGTAAAAAGGAGGTCAGATACTATTTTCCCCTAGAGCTGAAGTTTCATAGCCCTCTAAGATCAGTAAACTTGCTGGGAGCAAGTTGTTTGTGCTGGTCTTCTGGGGGAGAGGCCTGTTGCACTGATTATCAGGTGGACTTGCCTTAGTGGAAATGCGCCTCCAATGGACAGGTAAGCAGGGCTTGGTGTAAGTGGCCCCAGCCTCCACGAGGTGGCGCTGTTTTGCTCCCTGAAGGCTTTCAGCACTGATGGGCGGGATTAATATGGTCGTGTCCTGCTCTCAAACCCCAGAGCTGAATATTTAAGCCACCCACTCTTCAGTGAGCCCTCACAGAAGAGCAATAAATCACTCTTGTTTCCCTGGTTTCTGTCAGACCCTGTGTTCACCCTGCCTGTGTCCAAGTTTTTTCATCTCAGGCATGTGACTGAGTTCCAAAACTCCAACTTTTAGGGACTCCTGTGGTGTGGACCCTCACTGTTCCGCCTGGGGAGGGTGTAGCCATGCTTCTGTCTTTTGCTGGACCCGTCCCAGGAAAGCAGGTGCAAGACTACAGAGCGGTTCACAGTTTATGGCGATATAGAGCAGAAAGCTGGCACTTAGACTCACTGTTCTCAGCCGGCTTCCATGCTCTTATGCCTGGCACTCAGGTGCCACCTTTTCTTCTTGCAACCCAGGGGATCCTCAGACATTGGTGTCACACTGGAATTCTGCCCTGCTTCACCACCTGAGCACCTTTAAGCCAGGAATGTCCTCCACCATAGCAGACTTCTAAAAGTTCTGATTTTGTGCTCTACTGCTTATAATACTTTGCAGTAGCCTCCTTAAGCAGGCTCCTTGCCCTCTGCTGTGTCTACAGCTATATTACACCGAATTCAAGTGTCTGCACCTCCTATCTTCCAAAAGGTTGTCTCTTCTCTACTTGTAGACTTGTGGTATTTGTTTTCTCAGAACTTCTATTGATTTCTTGGGTGTTTGGAATGATTTGATATCTAGCTGTATTTGAGGGATGAGACAAACTTAGGGTCCCCCTTTGCCCCGGCATCTTAACTCCTCCCCTCAATTCTTCTTTAAATGATTGGTACAATTCTCCAGTGAAGCCACTTGGTTGAGGAGTTGGGTTTTTGTTTTTGTTGTTGTTTGTTTGTTTGTTTGTTTTTGTGGAAATGAGAAATGAAGTTTTTTTTAATTCCCATGTAGTTAACACACAGTACTATATTAGTTTCAAATGTAAAATATAGAGATCCAACAGTTCCCTACATTACTCAGTGCTCATGAAGACAAGTGCACTCCTTAATCTGAATCACCTATTTAACCCATCCCCCCATACACCTCCCCTCTGGTAACCATCAGTTTGTTCTCTATAGTTAATAGTCTGTTTTTCAGTTTGTCTCTTTTTTCCTTTGTTTTGTTTCTTAAATCCCACATATGAGTAAAATCATATGGTATTTGTCTTTCTCTGATTGGTTTATTTCACTTAGCATAATACTCTCTAGCTTTATCCACATTGTTACAAATGGCAGGACTTCATTCTTTTTTGTGGCTGAGTAATATTCGTGTGTGTGTGTGTGTGTGTGTGTGTGTGTGTATACACACAACACATCTTCTTTTTTAAAAAGATTTTATTTATTTAAGAGAGAGAGAGAGAGTGAGCATGAGCAGGGGGAGAGGCAGAGGGAGAGGAAGAACAAGACTCCCTCCTGAGCAGGGAGACCAGCTCTTGGCTAGATCCTGGGACACTGGGATTATGACCTGAACCGAAGGCAGACGCTTAACCACCTGAGCCACGGTGCCTCTATATACTACATCTTCTTTATCCATTCATCTATTGATAGACACTTAGGCTGCTTCTATAGTTTGGCTATTATAAATGATTCTGGAATAAACATTGGGGTGCATATAACCCTTTGAATTAGTATTTTTGTATTCTTAAGGAAATACCCATAATTACTGGATTATAGGGTAGTTCTATTTTTAACTTTTTGAGGAACCCCCGTACTGTCTTCCAGAGTGGGTACACCAGTTTGCATTCCCACCAACCATGCAAAAGGGTTCATTTTTCTCCACATTTTCACTAACAGTAATTTCTTGAGCTCTTGATTTTAGCCATTCTGACAGGTGTGATGTCATACCTCTTTGTGGTTTTGATTTTCATTTCCCTGATGATCAGTGATGTTGAGCATCTATTCATGTGTCTGTTGGCCATCTGGATGTCTTTGGAGAAATGTCTATTCATATATTCTATTTTTAATTAGATTATTTGGCTTTTAATTGGATTATTTAATTTGGATTATTGGGTGTTGAGTTGTATAAGTTCTTTATATATTTTGGATACTAACCCTTTATTGGGTATGTCACTTGCAAATATCTTCTGCTATTCAGTAGGATCTCTTTTAGCTTTGTTGGTTGATTCCTTTGCTGTGTAGAAACTTTTAATTTTGATGTAGTGCCAATAGTTTATTTTTGCTTTTATTTCTCTTGCCTCAGGTGACATATCTAGAAGGATGTTGCCACAAACAATGTCATAGAAATTACTGCCTGTGCTCTCTTCTAGGATTTTTATGATTTCAGGTCTCACATTTAGGTCTTTAATCCATTTTGAGTTTAGTTTTCTGTATGATACTAGAAAATGGTCCAGTTTCATTCTTTTGCATGTTGCTACCCAGTTTTCCCAACACCATTTGTTGAAGACACTTTTCCCATTGGATATTCTTTCCTGTTTTGTCAAAGATTAATGGACCATATAACTGTGGGCTCATTTCTACGATTTCTATTCTGTTCCATTGATCTATGTGTCTATTTTTGTGCCAGTACCATACTGTTTTGATCATTACAACTTTGTAATATAACTTGAAGTCTGGAATTGTGATACCTCCAGCTTTGCTTTTCTTTTTCAAGATTGCTTTGGCTATTAATTGTCTTTTGTGGTACCATATAAATTTTAGGATTTTTTTGTTCTAGTTCTGTGAAAAGGGCTGTTAGTATCTTGATAGGGATTGCATTAAATGTGTAGATTGCTTTGGGTAGTACAGACATTTTAACAATATGTGTCCTTCCAATCCATGAGCATGGAATGTCTTTCCATTTCTTTGTGCCTTCTTCAATTTCTTTCATCAATATTTTATAGTTTTCAGTGTAAAGGTCTTTCACCTTTTAGGGTCAGGTTTATTCCTAGGTATTGTATTGTCTTGGTGCAATTGTAAATAGGAATTATTTTCTTAATTTATCTTCCTGCTACTTCATTATTAGTTTATAGAAATGCAACAGAAATCCATAAATTGATTTTGTATCTTGTGATTTTACTGAATTTATTTATCAGTTCTAGTAGTGTTGTGGTGGAGTCTTTAGGGTTATATATATAGTATCATGTAATCTGCCAATAACGAAAGTTATACTTCTTCCTTACCAGTCTGGTTGCCTTTTATTCCTCTTTCTGGTTTGATTTCTGTGGCTAGGACTTCCAGTACTATGTTAATAAAAGTGGTGAGATTGGACATCTCTGTTTTGTTCCTGACCTTAGAGGAAGAGCTGTTTTTCTCCATTAAGGATGATGTTAGCTATGGATTATTCATGTAGGGCCTTTATTATGTTGAGGTATGTTCCTTCTAAACCTACTTTGTTGAGGGAGGGTTTTTATCACGAATGGATGTTGTAGTTTGTCAAATGCTTTTTCTGCATCTATTGAAATGATCATATGGCTTTTATCCTCTCTCCTATTGGTATAGTGTGCCACATCAATTGCTTTGTGAATATTGAACCACACTTGCACCCCAGGAATAAATAAATCTCACTTGATCATGTTGAATGATTTTTTTAATGTATTGTTGGGTTTGGTTTGCTAATATTTTGTTGAGATTTTTGCATTAGAGATATTGACCTGTAGTTCTCTTTTTTTTGTGCTGTCTTCATCTGGTTTTGGTATCAAGGTAATGCTGGCCTCATAAGATGAATATGGAATTGCCGCGACACTGCCTGCAGCACCGCGGCGTCGATTCGGGAGAAGGACGAGGCACAGACAGGTTAGCTTGCGAAAGACAGCATGGGTGCAGGGGACGACTGCCAGGTGTGCCACTGCCAAGAGTACGATCACCCCAAACAGCTGCAACCCCACATACTTATTGGCAATAAACAATCAAAAACAATCAAGGGAGTGATCCGTATTACATCCTAGTGAATAGTAGTACATCACGGGGAAGATCACCGGATAGTAGTACATCATGGGGAAGGTCACGGGGGTTAGATGATGTAATGTTCAGCAAGTGAGGCCTATCTTAAACATGTTTCTATGGACCCTGCGGGCTATTGTCAAGAGCAATCAAGTTTCCATTGGGGCAGTGTTCTGCCCTGGCGAGCTGGGCGTTCCCAGCTGCTGGGAAAGCCAGGTGTTCCTGGCCGCTGGGCAAGCCGGGCGTTCCCCACCGCTGGGCTCTGACATTTACGCTAAAGCCTGCAAGGTCACAAACATGTTTTCCTATTACATCCTTAGCGTAAGTTCTCGGCCAGGGGCTGCTGCATGGAATTTTTCCTGGGTGAAGGAGATTTTTGATGACTGATTCAATCACCTTACTAGTTATTGGTCTCTGTAGATTTTCTATTCTTCATGATTCAGTTTTTAAGTCATTTGTTTCTAGGAATTAAGCTATTTCTTTTAAGTTATTCAACGTGTTGGTGTACAGTTGTTCATAATAATCTCATAATCCTTTTAATTTCTGTGGCATTGGTTGTAATGTCCTATTTTATTTCTGATTGAGTCTCCTCCTTTTTTAGGCCATCAAACTAAAGATTTGTCAATTTGTAGGTCTTTTCAAAGAATCCACTCTATCACTGATTTTTTCTATTGTTTTAATTTTCTATCTTATTTATTCTTTGTTATTTCTCTCCTGCTAACTAGGGTTTAGTTTCATTTTCTTTTTCTAGCTCCTTGAGTTATAAAGTTAGGTTGTTTATTTAAGATCTCTCTTCTTTTTTAATGTATGTCTTTATAGCTGTAAACTTCCCACATAGTACTGCTTTCACTGCATCCGCTAAGTTTTGGTATGTTGTTTTCATTTTCATTTGTCTCAAAGTGCTTTCTGATTTCCCTCTGACTTCGTTAACTCATTGGTTGTTGAAGACTGTGCTTCCACATATTTATGGATTTACCAGTTTGCCTTCTGCTATTGGTTTCTAGTCTCATTCCATTGTGATCAGGAATGACACGTTGTTTAATTAAAATATTTTAAAATTTCGAGGAGACACCTTTTTCAGCCAGTCCCCCGAGTCGAGCTGGATAGGTACCAGACCAGCCTAAACAACCACGGAACCAGCCTGAGACGCAGGAAGATGCATCTGGATCTCTACAAATGAACATCTCCAGCGCTGAGTATTGAGGTACGAAGCGGGGAGCCATGAAACCGTGCACAGATATTGGAAGATAAATGGAAGGGGGAGAGAGCTGCCGCGTTCGGGGCGGCGGGAAGCGGTAGCCACCTGCACGGGAGAGCGGGCGGGGCTCGTGGACGGCACCCACAAAACAGCAGACTGAGACTGTGAGCCGGGTGCA
>NW_024423319.1:80205342-80237273 GCF_017311325.1 Ursus maritimus
CTCCTCCAGTGCCGTCCATGTTGCAGCAAATGTTGAGAACTCTTTCTTTCTGATAGCTGAGTAATATTCCATTGTATATATGGACCACAACTTCTTAATCCATCATCTGTTGAAGGGCATCTCGGCTCCTTCCATGATTTAGCTATTGTGGACATTGCTGCTATGAACATTGGGGTGTATATGGCCCTTCTCTTCACTACGTTTATATCTTTGGGGTAAACACCCAGTAGTGCAATGGCTGGATCATAGGGTAGCTCAATTTTCAACTTTTTAAGGGACCTCCACACTGATTTCCAGAGTGACTGTACCAACTTGCATTCCCACCAACAATGTAGGAGGGATCCCCTTTCTCCACATCCTCTCCAGCAATTGTTGTTTCTTGCCTTGTCTATTTTTGCCATTCTAACTGGCGTAAGATGGTATCTCAGTGTGGTTTTGATTTGAATTTCCTTGATGGCTAATGATTTTGAACATTTTTTCATGTGTCTGTTAGCCATTTGTATGTCTTCATTGGAAAAGTGTCTGTTCCTATCTTCTGCCCATTTTTTGATTTGTTTATTTGTTTCTCGTGTATTGAGTTTGAGAAGTTCTTTGTAGATCTTGGATACCAGTCCTTTATCTGTAGTGTCATTTGCAAATATATTCTCCCAACCGTGGGCTGCCTCTTAGTTTTTCTGACTGTTTCCTTGGCTGTGCAGAAACTTTTAATCTTGATGAGGTCCCATATGTTCATTTTATCTTTTGTTTCTCTTGCCTTTGGGGATGTGTCATGAAAAAGGTTGCTTTGGCCGATGTCGTAGAGGTTGCTGCCTATGTTCTCCTCTAGAATTTTGATGGATTCCTGCCTCACATCGAGGTCTTTCATCCATTTGGAGTTTATTTTTGTGTATGGTGTGAGATAGTGGTCAAGTTTCATTCTTTTGCATGTAGCTGTCCAAATTTCGCAGCACCATTTATTGAAGAGACTGTCTTTTTCCCACCGGATGTTTTTTCCTGCTTTATCAAATATTAGTTGCCCAAAGAGCCGAGGGTCCATTTCTGGGCTCTCTATTCTGTTCCATTGGTCTATGTGTCTGTTTTTGTGCCAGTACCATGCTGTCTTTGTGATCACAGCTTTGTAGTACAGCTCGAAATCCGGCATTGTGATGCCCCCAGCTGTTTTTCTTTTTCCTTTTCAACAATTCCTTGGAGATTCGGGGCCTTTTCTGTTTCCATACAAATTTAAGGACTATTTGTTCCAGTTCTTTGAAAAATGTCCTCGGTATTTTGATCGGGATAGCATTGAAAGTGTAGATTGCTCTGGGTAGCATGGACATTTTAACTATGTTAATTTTTCCGATCCATGAGCATGGAATATCTTTCCATCTCTTTATGTCTTCCTCAATGTCTTTCAAGAGTGATTTATAGTTTCTAGAATATAGGCCCTTTACGTCTCTGGTTAAGTTAATTCCAAGGTAACGTATGGTTTTTGGTGCTATTGTAAATGGGATGGATTCCCTAATTTCTCTTTCTTCGGTCTCGTTATTCGTGTACAGAAATGCAACTGATTTCTGAGCATTGATTTTGTATGCCGCCACATTACTGAATTGCTCTATAACTTCTAATAGTTTGGGAGTGCCTTCTTTGAGTTTTCCATATGGAGTATCATGTCATCTACGAAGAGAGACATTTTGACTTCTTTGCCGATTTGAATACCTTTTATCCCTTTTTGTTGTCTGATTGCTGTTGCAAGGACTTCTAGTACTATGTTGAATAATAGTGGCGAGAGTGGGCATCCTTGTCGAGTTCCTGATCTTAAGGGAAAGGCTTCCAGCTTTTCCCCATTGAGAATAATATTTGTAGTAGGCTTTTCATAGATGGCTTTTATGAGATTGAGAAATGTACCCTCTATTCCTACACTCTGAAGGGTTTTAATCAGGAAAGGATGCTGTATTTTGTCAAATGCTTTTTCAGCATCAATTGAGAGGATCATATGGTTCCTGAGTCTTTTCTTGTTGATATGATGTATCACGCTGATTGATTTGCGAATATTGAACCACCCTTGCATCCCAGGTATGAATCCCACTTGATCGTGATGGATAATCCTTTTAATGTACTGTTGGATGCTATTAGCAAGTATCTTGTTGAGGATTTTGGCGTCCATATTCATTAGGGAGATCGGTCTGTAATTCTCCTTTTTGAGGGGGTCTTTGCCTGGTTTGGGGATCAAGGTAATATTGGCCTCATAGAATGAGTTTGGTAGCTTTCCATCTTTTGCTATTTTTTGAAATAGCTTTAGGAGAATAGGTATTATTTCTTCTTTGAATGTTTGGTAGAATTCCCCAGGAAAACCATCCGGGCCTGGAGTTTTGTTATTTGGAAGGTTGTTTATCACTGACTCAATTTCTTCATAATTAATTGGCCTGTTTAAGAAACCAATTTCTTCCGGTTTCAATCTTGGTAGTTTATAGGTTTCTAGGAAGGATTCCATCTCTTCCAGATTGCTTTGTTTATTGGCATATAGCTGTTGATAAAAATTTCTAATAATCCTTCCAATTTCAATGGTGTCCGTCGTGACCTCTCCTTTTTCATTCATAATTTTAATAATTTGGGCCCTTTCTCTTTTCTTTTGGATAAGTCTTGCCAGTGGTCTGTCTATTTTATTGATTCTCTCAAAGAACCAGCTTCTAGTCCTGTTGATCTGCTCTACTGTACTTCTGGTTTCTGCTTGATTGATTTCAGCTCTAATTTTGGTCAACTGCTTCCTCATGCGTGGATTAGGCCTGTCCCTCTGTTGCTGTTCCAGCTTCTTGAGGTGAGAATATAAAAACTGCATTTTAGATTTTTCTATTCTTTTGAGTGAGGCTTGGATGGCTATGTATTTCCCCCTTAGGACTGCCTTTGCAGTATCCCATAGGTTTTGGACTGTTGTGTTTTCATTCTCATTGGTCTCCATAAATTGTTTGATTTGATTTTTGATTTCCTAGCTTATTGAGTCATTCCTGAGCAGGATGGTTCTTAGTCTCCAAGTGTTTGAGTTTCTTCCAAATTTTTCCTTGTGGTTGAGTTTCAATTTCAGAGCGTTGTGGTCTGAGAATATGCAGGGGATAATTTCAATCTTTTGGTATCAGTTGAGACCTGTTTTGTGTCCCAGAACATGGTCTATTCTTGAGAATGTTCCATGGGCATTAGAATAGAATGAGTATTCTTTGGTTCTGGGGTGTAGTGTTCTATATATATCTATGAGGTCCGACTCGTTGAGTATGGCATTCAAAGCCTTTGATTCTTTGCTTAGTTTTTGCCAGGGTGTTCTGTCTATTTCTGATAGTGGAGTGTTGAGGTTCCCTACTATTAATGTATTTTTATTTATATGTCTCTTTATTCTGGTTAAGAGTTGGCTTGTGTATCTTGCTTCTCCCCTGTTGGGGGCATATATATTTATAATTGTCATATCCACTTGTTGAATACTTCCTTTAAGAATAATATAGTGCCCTTCTGCGTCTCTAACTATAGTCTGTGGTTTAAAATCCAATTTATCTGATATGAGAATTGCTACCCCAGCTTTCTTTTGAGGTCCATTTACGTGAAAGATGGTACTCCATCCCCTTACTCTCAGTCTGAATGCATCTTTGGGTTCGAAATGAGTCTCTTGTAGACAGCAAATGGATGGGTCATTTCTTTTTATCCAATCTGCAACCCTGTGGCTTATTATGGGAAGGTTCAAACCATTCACATTAAGACTGAGTACTGAGAGATATGATTTTAATGATGCCATGTTGCCAGTAAAGTTTTTGTTTGTATTGGCTGTGACTTTCTGTTCTGTATCACTCTTGGGGCCTTTTTACTTTTATAGAACCCCCCCGTAATATCTCCTGTAGGGCTGGTTTCGTGGTTACGAAATTGTTAGTGACTAGCGATTCTGAAATGTCTTTATTTCTCCATCAATTCTGAATGACAGCCTTGCTGGATAAAGGATCCTTGGTTGCATGTTTTTCTCTGAAAGAGCTTTAAATATGCTCCCCCAACCCTTTCTCTCATTCCAGGTCTGTGTAGACAGGTCTGACATAATTCTGATGCTTTTGCCTTGGTATGTGAGAAATTTCTTTGCCCTGGCCACTTTCAATACTGTATCCTTGGATCTAATATTTGCGAAATGCACTATGACGTGACGTGGCGTATGTTTGTCGTGGTTGAGCTTGGGAGGGGTCCTCTCTGCCTCTTGGACACAAATGTTTGTTTCCCTCGCTAGATTAGGGAAGTTTTCAGCTACAATTTGTTCAAATATCTCTTCTAGACCTCTGTTTTCTCCACCTCGGGGATCCGATGATTCTAACATTGGATTGTTTCATTGAGTCAGTAATCTCCCCGTAACCTACATTCGTGGGTGTGGATTTTTTTAAGAGCAGCTTCTATTTTGGTTTTTTCCTCTATTAACCCATCCTCCAATTCACTAACCCTTTCCTCTGCTTTGGTGATCCTGGCCGTCAGAGCCTCTAGTTTTGCCTGCATTTGGCTCATAGAATTTTTAATTTCTGTCAGATTCGCTCTCATTTCTGTCCTTAGGGATTCTATATTCTCAGTAACCTTTTCGTTAATAGTTTTTCAATTCTACTCATCATTTTGACCATCGTTACTCTGAATTCCATTTCTGATACTTTGGTTACATCCATATCCATTATTTCTGTGGCAGAGGCCACAGACTCACTCTTTTCTTTGCTGGGGGCTTCTTCTTGTCATTCTGATGAGGAGGTTGCGGAGTTGTCCAGAGCCCAAATTATTGACTGGGTCCCAGGCCATGCCCCTTGTTTTATAGGGATCTTAGGGATGTGGGCTTCTTCTTTAAAGAGTTTATTTATTTATTTATGTGGCAGCCAACCAGCGAGAGGGAACAGAAGCAGGGAGTGGGAGAGGAAGAAGCAGGCTCCCAGCGGGAGAGCCGATGAGGGACTCCTTTCCGCGCCGGGATCACGCCCTAAGCCGAAGACAGGCGCTCAATGACTGCGCCACTCAGGCGCCCGGGTTGTGGGCTTCTTGATTTTTTAGTCTGCCTTCTGGGGGAGGGGCCTGCCACACCGATACTCAGGCAACCCTGTTTGGGTAGAGTCTCCGTGTCCCCTGCGAGGGGGGATGGGGATGGGCACTCTCTGAGCCGGTATTTCCAGGCTTTTGTTCTCTGGCAGCTTTCCCTGGCGGTTTGCTGTGCCTCTTCTGAGAGAGCAGCAGCGGCTGAGTTTCAGCCTCTGTCACAGAACAGCCAGATTGCGGCCCGTTCTCTACTAATGTTCTGGCCACTTCAACTCTGTTACTGTTGGTGCTGCTCAACCCTGCAGCGCCCGATGTGCGCAAACCACCGCGTCCCAGCCCTCACTTTCAGGGCCGGCGCGTCTCTGTCCTTTGTGTTTCTAATGCCGCCAGCCGCCCGCGTGTGCTCGGAAGCTCCGGTCTCAGTCTGGATCGCGAGCGCACGGGATTCCGGTGTTCACGAGATGCCTGGTGGCGCGCGTGCACCCGGCTCACAGTCTCAGTCTGCTGTTTTGTGGGTGCCGCCCACGAGCCCCGCCCGCTCTCCGTGCAGGTGGCTACCGCTTCCCGCCGCCCGAAGCGGCAGCTCTCTCCCCTTCCATTTATCTTCCGATATCTGTGACGGTTTCATACGGCTCCCGCTTCGTACCTCAATACTCAGCGCTGGAGATGTTCATTTGTAGAGATCCAGATGCATCTTCCTGCTCAGGCTGGTTCGTGGTTGTTTAGGCTGGTCTGGTACCTATCCAGCTCGACTCGAGGGACTGGCTGAAAAGGTGTCTCCTCGAAATTTTTAAAATATTTTAATTAAACAACGTGTCATTCCTGATCACAATGGAATGAGACTAGAAACCAATAGCAGAAGGCAAACTGGTAAATCCATAAATATGTGGAAGCACAGTCTTCAACAACCAATGAGTTAACGAAGTCAGAGGGAAATCAGAAAGCACTTTGAGACAAATGAAAATGAAAACAACATACCAAAAACTTAGCGGATGCAGTGAAAGCAGTACTATGTGGGAAGTTTACAGCTATAAAGACATACATTAAAAAAAAGAAGAGAGATCTTAAATAAACAACCTAACTTTATAACTCAAGGAGCTAGAAAAAGAAAATGAAACTAAACCCTAGTTAGCAGGAGAGAAATAACAAAGAATAAATAAGATAGAAAATTAAAACAATAGAAAAATCAGTGATAGAGTAGATTCTTTGAAAAGACCTACAAATTGACAAATCTTTAGTTTGATGGCCTAAAAAGGAGGAGACTCAATCAGAAATAAAATAGGACATTACAACCAATGCCACAGAAATTAAAAGGATTATGAGATTATTATGAACAACTGTACACCAACACGTTGAATAACTTAAAAGAAATAGCTTAATTCCTAGAAACAAATGACTTAAAAACTGAATCATGAAGAATAGAAAATCTACAGAGACCAATAACTAGTAAGGTGATTGAATCAGTCATCAAAAATCTCCTTCACCCAGGAAAATTCCATGCAGCAGCCCTGGCCGAGAACTTCGCTAAGGATGTAATAGGGAAAACATGTTTGTGACCTTGCAGGCTTTAGCGTAAATGTCAGACCAGCGGTGGGAACGCCCGGCTTGCCCAGCGGCCAGGAACACCTGGCTTTCCCAGCAGCTGGGAGCGCCCAGCTCGCCAGGGCAGAACACTGCCCCAATGGAACTTGATTGCTCTTGACAATAGCCGCGGGGTCCATAGAAACATGTTTAAGATAGGCCTCACTTGCTGAACATTACATCATCTAACCCCGTGACTTCCCCATGATGTACTACTATCCGGTGATCTTCCCGTGATGTACTACTATTCACTAGGATGTAATACGGATCACTCCCTTGATTGTTTTTGATTGTTTATTGCCAATAAGTATGTGGGGTTGCAGCTGTTTGGGGTGATCGTACTCTTGGCAGTGGCACACCTGGCAGTCGCCCTGCACCCATGCTGTCTTTCGCTAACCTGTCTGTGCTCGTCCTTCTCCGAATCGCCGCGGTGCTGCAGGCAGTGTCGCGGCAATTCCATATTCATCTTATGAGGCCAGCATTACCTTGATACCAAAACCAGATGAAGACAGCACAAAAAAGAGAACTACAGGTCAATATCTCTAATGCAAAAATCTCAACAAAATATTAGCAAACCAAACCCAACAATACATTAAAAAAATCATTCAACATGATCAAGTGAGATTTATTTCTAGGGGTGCAAGTGTGGTTCAATATTCACAAAAGCAATTGATGTGGCACACTATACCAATAGGAGAGAGGATAAAAGCCATATGATCATTTCAATAGATGCAGAAAAAGCATTTGACAAACTACAACATCCATTCGTGATAAAAACCCTCCCTCAACAAAGTAGGTTTAGAAGGAACATACCTCAACATAATAAAGGCCCTACATGAATAATCCATAGCTAACATCATCCTTAATGGAGAAAAACAGCTCTTCCTCTAAGGTCAGGAACAAAACAGAGATGTCCAATCTCACCACTTTTATTAACATAGTACTGGAAGTCCTAGCCACAGAAATCAAACCAGAAAGAGGAATAAAAGGCAACCAGACTGGTAAGGAAGAAGTATAACTTTCGTTATTGGCAGATTACATGATACTATATATATAACCTAAAGACTCCACCACAACACTACTAGAACTGATAAATAAATTCAGTAAAATCACAAGATACAAAATCAATTTATGGATTTCTGTTGCATTTCTATAAACTAATAATGAAGTAGCAGGAAGATAAATTAAGAAAATAATTCCTATTTACAATTGCACCAAGACAATACAATACCTAGGAATAAACCTGACCCTAAAGGTGAAAGACCTTTACACTGAAAACTATATAAAATATTGATGAAAGAAATTGAAGAAGGCACAAAGAAATGGAAAGACATTCCATGCTCATGGATTGGAAGGACACATATTGTTAAAATGTCTGTACTACCCAAAGCACTACACATTTAATGCAATCCCTATCAAGATACTAACAGCCCTTTTCACAGAACTAGAACAAAAAATCCTAAAATTTATATGGTACCACAAAAGACAATTAATAGCCAAAGCAATCTTGAAAAGAAAAGCAAAGCTGGAGGTATCACAATTCCAGACTTCAAGTTATATTACAAAGTTGTAATGATCAAAACAGTATGGTACTGGCACAAAAATAGACACATAGATCAATGGAACAGAATAGAAATCGTAGAAATGAGCCCACAGTTATATGGTCCATTAATCTTTGACAAAACAGGAAAGAATATCCAATGGGAAAAGTGTCTTCAACAAATGGTGTTGGGAAAACTGGGTAGCAACATGCAAAAGAATGAAACTGGACCATTTTCTAGTATCATACAGAAAAGTAAACTCAAAATGGATTAAAGACCTAAATGTGAGACCTGAAATCATAAAAATCCTAGAAGAGAGCACAGGCAGTAATTTCTATGACATTGTTTGTGGCAACATCCTTCTAGATATGTCACCTGAGGCAAGAGAAATAAAAAGCAAAAATAAACTATTGGCACTACATCAAAATTAAAAGTTTCTACACAGCAAAGGAATCAACCAACAAAGCTAAAGAGATCCTACTGAATAGCAGAAGATATTTGCAAGTGACATACCCAATAAAGGGTTAGTATCCAAAATATATAAAGAACTTATACAACTCAACACCCAATAATCCAAATTAAATAATCAATTAAAAGCCAAATAATCTAATTAAAAATAGAATATATGAATAGACATTTCTCCAAAGACATCAGATGGCCAACAGACACATGAATAGATGCTCAACATCACTGATCATCAGGGAAATGAAAATCAAAACCACAAAGAGGTATGACATCACACCTGTCAGAATGGCTAAAATCAAGAGCTCAAGAAATTACTGTTAGTGAAAATGTGGAGAAAAATGAACCCTTTTGCATGGTTGGTGGGAATGCAAACTGGTGTACCCACTCTGGAAGACAGTACGGGGTTCCTCAAAAAGTTAAAAATAGAACTACCCTATAATCCAGTAATTATGGGTATTTCCTTAAGAATACAAAATACTAATTCAAAGGGTTATATGCACCCCAATGTTTATTCCAGAATCATTTATAATAGCCAAACTATAGAAGCAGCCTAGTGTCTATCAATAGATGAATGGATAAAGAAGATGTAGTATATAGAGGCACCGTGGCTCAGGTGGTTAAGCGTCTGCCTTCGGTTCAGGTCATAATCCCAGTGTCCCAGGATCTAGCCAAGAGCTGGTCTCCTGCTCAGGAGGGAGTCTTGTTCTTCCTCTCCCTCTGCCTCTCCCCCTGCTCATGCTCACTCTCTCTCTCTCTCTTAAATAAATAAAATCTTTTTAAAAAGAAGATGTGTTGTGTGTATACACACACACACACACACACACACACACACACACACACGAATATTACTCAGCCACAAAAAGAATGAAGTCCTGCCATTTGTACACAATGTGGATAAAGCTAGAAGTATTATGCTAAGTGAAATAAACCAATCAGAGAAAGACAAATACCATATGATTTTACTCATATGTGGATTTAAGAAAACAAACAAAAGGAAAAAAGAGACAAACTGAAAAACAGACTATTAACTATAGAGAACAAACTGATGGTTACCGAGGGGAGGTGTATGGGGGATGGGTTAAATAGGTGATTCAGATTAAGGAGTGCACTTGTCTTCATGAGCACTGAGTAATGTAGGGAACTGTTGGATCTCTATATTTTACATTTGAAACTAATATAGTACTGTGTGTTAACTACATGGGAATTAAAAAACTTCATTTCTCATTTCCACAAAAACAAACAAACAAACAAACAACAACAAAAACAAAACCCAACTCCTCAACCAAGTGGCTTCACTGGAGAATTGTACCAATCATTTAAAGAAGAATTGAGGGGAGGAGTTAAGATGCCGAGGGCAAAGGGGACCCTAAGTTTGTCTCATCCCTCAAATACAGCTAGATATCAAATCATTCCAAACACCCAAGAAATCAATAGAAGTTCTGAGAAAACAAATACCACAAGTCTACAAGTAGAGAAGAGACAACCTTTTGGAAGATAGGAGGTGCAGACACTTGAATTCGGTGTAATATAGCTGTAGACACAGCAGAGGGCAAGGAGCCTGCTTAAGGAGGCTACTGCAAAGTATTATAAGCAGTAGAGCACAAAATCAGAACTTTTAGAAGTCTGCTATGGTGGAGGACATTCCTGGCTTAAAAGGTGCTCAGGTGGTGAAGCAGGGCAGAATTCCAGTGTGACACCAATGTCTGAGGATCCCTGGGTTGCAAGAAGAAAGGTGGCACCTGAGTGCCAGGCATAAGAGCATGGAAGCCGGCTGAGAACAGTGAGTCTAAGTGCCAGCTTTCTGCTCTATATCGCCATCAAACTGTGAACCGCTCTGTAGTCTTGCACCTCTTTCCTGGGACGGGTCCAGCAAAAGACAAAGCATGGCTACACCCTCCCCAGGCGGAACAGTGAGGGTCCACACCACAGGAGTCCCTAAAAGTTGGAGTTTTGGAACTCAGTCACATACCTGAGATGAAAAAACTTGGACACAGGCAGGGTGAACACAGGGTCTGACAGAAACCAGGGAAACAAAGTGATTTATTGCTCTTCTGAGGGCTCACTGAAGAGTGGGTGGCTTAAATATTCAGCTCTGGGGTTTGAGAGCAGGACACGACCATATTAATCCGCCCATCAGTGCTGAAAGCCTTCAGGGAGCAAAACAGCGCCACCTCGTGGAGGCTGGGGCCACTTACACCAAGCCCCTGCTTACCTGTCCATTGGAGGCGCATTTCCACTAAGGCAAGTCCACCTGATAATCAGTGCAACAGGCCTCTCCCCAGAAGACCAGCACAAACAACTTGCTCCCAGCAAGTTTACTGATCTTAGAGGGCTATGAAACTTCAGCTCTAGGGAAAATAGTATCTGACCTCCTTTTACTTTTATTCTCTATTTCTTTATTATTAATTTTTCATTTATTTTCTAATTTTTTCAATTATTTTTTACTTTTTTAATTTTAATTTTTTATTTTTTAAAAGATTTTATTTATTTACTGGACAGAGAGAAACACAGCGAGAGAGGGAACACCAGCACGGGAAGTGGGCGAGGGTGAAGCAGGCTTCCCGCTGAGCAGGGAGCCCGATGTAGGGCTCGATCCCAGGACACGGATCATGACCTCGAGCCGAGGCAGATGCTTAATGACTGGGCCACCCAGGCATGCCTAATTTTTATTTTTATATATGCTTTATATTTTATTTTTTTATTTCTTTAATTGTACTTTTTTTAAACACACACATATATAAATATAAACATATATAATATATAATAATTATATATAATATATAAATATGTATAATAATATATATAAATATTATATATATATTTTTTCTTTCTCTCTTATTTTGAGATCTACTTTCTTTTAACAAGCAGACCAAAACACACCCAGGATCTAGGGTTTTGTTGTTGTTGTTGTTGTTATTGTTTTTTCTTTTTCTTTCTTCTTTTCTTTTCTGGACAAAATGATGAGATGGAGAAATGCACTCCAAAAGAAAGGACAGAAGGGTAGTACTGACAATCAGGGATTTAATCAATACAGATGTAAGTAAGATATCTGAACTAGAATTTTAAAAAATGACTATAAGGATACTAGCTGAGCTTGAAAAAAGCATAGAAGACACTAGAGAATCCCTTACTGTAGAGATAAAAGAACTAAAATCCAGTCAGGATGAAGTTAAAAATGCTATAATTGAGATGCAGTCCCAAGTGGAGGACATAAAAATAAGGATGGATGAAGCAGAAGAGTGAATCAGTGATATAGAAGATAAAATTACGGGGAAAATGAAGCTGAAAAGAAGAGGGAAAGAGAACTATTAGATCACAAAGGTAGACTGTGGGAACTCAATGATTATATGAAGTGAAATAAGATCTGTATCATAAGAGTCCAAGTCTTGGACTATCTTTTGGGGTGAATTCTTCCATCTTGTGTTTCTGGAGGGGGAAAAGGCAAAATAAAATTTTAAAAATATTTAAAACATTAAAAAAATAAATAAAGTAAGCTAGGTATGTTTTGGTCTGCTTAAGAGAAGCTTGATAGACAAAAGAAATAAAAAGAAGACAAAAATTTTTTTAAAATATAGAAAATTAAAAAAATAAAAGATTGCTCTTTCTGTTTCCGAAAACAAAAACAAACCCAAACACAAAAACCAAAACCATACCATAAGAGACCATTAATTATAGGAAACAAAGTGAGGGTTGCAGGAGGGGTCATGAGTGGGGGGATGGGGTAACTGGGTGATGGGAATTAAGGAGTGTACTTGATGTAATGAGCCCTGGGTGTTATATGCAACTGATGAATCACTAAATTCTACCTCTGAAACTAATAATACCATATGTTAATTAAATTGATTTTAAATTTGAAAAATTATTAAAAACAACAGCAAAAACCATAGGAAGCTAGATCCTGGTTTCCCTAGAGCTGAGCTTTGCAGCACTCTGATTAAGTAAACTTACTGCAGGCAAGAAGGTTGTGCTGGTCTTCTGGGAGTGGCTGCGACTCTGATTCTCAGGTGGATTTGCCCTAGTGGAGATGTGACTCTGCAGGGGCCAGGGTGGGTGGGGGGCTTGGTGTAGCAGCTCGTTCTCCGCTTGGTGGTGCTGTTTAGATCACCCAGGTTGATCAGTGCTGGTGGGAGAGGGGTGAAAATGGCTTCCATCTCACTAGAGAGAAATTCACACCCCCTTTCTTCAGGAACCCTAACAGACCCTGCCGACAATCACCCTCCTGTGGACCCCCGCTTCTGTCAGATCTCTGCTTTCACCCTGTCCTTGACCAAGCTGTGCAGCACTCCCGATTTTAACTCAGGCGCAGCTGTGTTTCAAATCCCCACAATTCAGAGACCCAGGCATAGACCTTCGCTGATCTTCTGGGAGAGGATTGGTCTCCTACTGTGGCCAGTGCGCTTAGCTGTCCCAAGAAAACAGTTATGTGACTGTGTAGCAGTTTGGAGTTTATGGTAAATCACAACACATGGCTGGCGCCAGGGTTTGCCCTCAGCAGGCATCTTTATTCTAAACTGGTGAATGGGTTTAACTCAATGGTGCCTCAGGGTCCTTTACCATGGAGTAGGCCATATCACTTCTACCAAATGCACTCCAAGCAGGAAGAGCTTCTCCCTGAGGCAACCCAGGGATCTCAGACAATGTGCTGCCTGTTCCTGGCTCCTCCTTGCCCCCCCACTAGAACACCAGCAGGCAAGACCTGGCTATGGTGTCTACTCCAAAACTTTAGATTCTGTGCTCAGCTGTTAATAAAAAAACTGAGCGTATTGGAACCCTCTTTTTCCAATCAGTGGTTCTGAGGGAACAGTTTGTTGCTGTAGCCCTCTGTGCAGCATTTTCACTCTTTTTTTTCACTCCTTTCCTTCTTCTCTCTGATACTCCTCTGCAATCAGGGCGTCCTCTCCTTGCAGTGCCCATGGCTCTCTCCATGAATCAACTCTCTGCAGTTCCTACCTTCCACAGGTCATTTTTCTCTGTTTGTAGATGTGCAGCTTTTCTCTAAGACTTCTTGAACAATTCTGGGAGTTAAAATGATTTTGGTCTTTATCAAGCTGTGTTCCAGGAAGAGTCAAGTTTAGGATTAGCCCAACTCACCGCATCTTAACCCCTCTCCCTGCAACATGATTTCTTTATACTGCTTTTGTATCTTGTTGTGTCAACTTTACTGAATTTATTTATTATATCTAACAAGGTTTCATTTTTTTTGGTGGGAGTCTTTAGGGTTTTCATATATAGTATTACTGTCATCTGCAAATAGTGACAATTTTACTTCTTCCTTACCAATGTGGATGTCTTTTTGGCTCTTTTCTTGTCTGATTGCTGTGGCTAGGACTTCCAGCACTATGTTGAATAATAGTAGGGAGAATGGACATACTTGTCTTGTTCCTGATCTTTGAGGAAATGCTTTCAGCTTTTCACCATTGAGTATGATAATAGCTGTGAGTTTGTCATATATGGCCTTTATTATATTGAGGTAAATTCTGTACCACTTTGTTGAGAGTTTTTATCATAAATTTATGTTGAATTTTGTCAAATGTTTTTCTGCATCTACTGAGATATGATTTTTATACTTCATTTGTTAATCATGATGCATCATGTTTGATTTGGTAGATGTTGAATCATCCTTGCATCCCTGAGGCTTTACTGAGGCCAGAAAATGGTCCTGCAAGTGGGACATGCTTATGGCTTTAGCAATGTGGGAAAAACATTGCGGGCAGAACACACCAGTGGTGGCTTTACTGAGGCTATGTCTGTGTGGACCTTCATGCACTAGCAAGGTAAGGGCAAGTGCAAAAGTGGCACTTTTCAGTGCTTCTGTCTCGTAGAAGTCCCAACTGGTTCTTGCCCCTCTGGCAGTTCCTCCTCCTAAGATTAGCAAACAAATCTCTTTTTCAAAGTAATCCAGTCACCAAACTTCTGCCTTTGAGCTGAATCCTGGAACAAGTGAGTCCATGTGTGAGCCCCTCAAAAAGGAGTATTCAGGTCCCCACTGACCCACCCGCTGGTCACCTGAATGTAAGCCTCATTGGTTTCAAAGTCAGATGCTTTGGGGCTGCATCTCTCTTGTGCAATTCCTAAAGGTTGTGCCTGATGTGGGCACAAACCCTCACCCTTCAGAGAGAAGCTGTGAACCCACATATCCCTTTCTCATTTTATGTTGTCATGCCATGGGTGAGGTTTTTGGTAACAATGTGTCAGGTTCTGCCTCTCATACCCATCTTGATGTGCACCTCTTATCCCCTTATTCAGGAGGGAGCTGTTTGTTAGTTTTCATTTTTCAGTGGGAATTATTTTATATCTACCTGTAGATTTGCTTTTCACTGTCTTCAGTCCCAGTCCCCATGTCCACCCACACCTACACCCCTGCTGGATGGAGAGTGAAATTGAGGAGGCGCCTCCACCTCACATCTTTTCCAAATCAAAAGGACAATGACCTACCGCTCCATGAGCCTTCTTGCCTTCTTTTAACTAATACAATGTTCCAGCAGAAGAAGTAAAAAACAAAAACAAAAACATAAAACAAAGGGTTGGAGTTAAGATGACGGAGGAGAGGGACCCCCTTTTCAGCTGGTCCCCTGAGTCAGGTTGGATAGGTACCAGACCAGCATGAACATGAATGAAATCAGCCTGAGACGCAGGAGAAGATACATCTGGATCTCTACAAATGAACATCTCCAGGGCTGAGTATTGAGGTATGAAGTGGGGGAGCCATGAAACCATGCACAGATATCAGAAGATAAACAGAAGGGGAGGGAGCTGCCGCGCTCGGGCGCGCCTCGGGAAGCGTAGCCAACTGTACGGGGAGCGGGAGGACTCAGGACTGGCACCTGTGAGAGCAGACTGAGACCGTGAGCCTGGGAACGCGCACGACCAGACTGAGGGCCGGAGCTTCGAGTGCGGGGGGGGCGGCTGGCGGCTGAGGCTGGTGGTGTTAGGAAACACAAAAGCAGAGACCCGGGCTGGGTCTCTGGAAGTGAGGGCTGGGACGCTCGGGTATGGGGGCACACATCCTGGGACGCTGCAGGGTTGAGCAGCACCAACAGAAACAGAGTTAAAGTGGCCAGAACATCAGTGGAGAACGGTCCGTGTCCCTCTATTCTGAGACAGAGGCTGAGATTCGCCACTGCTGCTCTGACTCTCAGAAGAGCACAGCAAACCGCCAGGGAAAGCCGCCAGAGAACAAAAGCCTGGAAAGACCAGCTCACAGGGTGCCCATCCCCATCCCACCTCGCAGGAGACATGGAGACTCTTACCCAAACAGGGTTGCCTGAGTATCAGCGTGGGCAGGCCCTCCCAGAAGGCAGGCTGAAAATCAAGAAGCCCACATTCCTAAGGATCTCATAAACAAGGGCAGACGGCCTGGGTCCTGGCTTCAATAATTCTGGACTCTGACAACCCCACAACCTCGCCTCATCAGAATGATGAGAAGGAGAAATCCCCCCAGCAAAGAAAGACATTGAGTCTGTGGGCCTCTGCCACAGAACTTAATGGATATGGATATAACCCTGTATCAGAAATGGAATTCAGAGTAACAATATTTAAGGTGATGTGTAGATTTGAGAAAAGTATTAACGAAAATGTTAATGAGAATATAGAATCTCTAAGGGCGGAAATGAGAGCTAATCTGGCAGAAATTAAAATTTATGAGCCAAATGCAATAAAACTAGAGGCTCTGACGGCCAGGGTGAATGTGTGGCAGAAGAACGTATCAGCGAATTGGAGGATGGGTTAGTAGAAGAAAAGCTAAAACAGAATCTGACTCAAAAAAATCCACGCTCAGGAATGTAGGTTACGGGAGATTACTGACTCAATGAAACATTCCAATGTCACAATCATTGGCATCCCTGAGGGGGTGGAGAAAAACAGAGGTCTGGAAGAGATATTTGAACAAATTGTAGCTGAAAACTTCCCTAATCTAGCAAGGGAAACAAATATTCGTGTCCAAGAGGCAGAGAGGACCCCTCCCAAGCTCAACTACTCCACAAACCGACGCCACGTCACGTCATAGTGCATTTCGGCAGTCATTAGATCCAAGGATACAGTATTGAAAGTGGCCAGGGCAAAGAAATCTCACGTACCAACGCAAAGGTATCAGAATTCGGCCAGACCTGTCTACACAGACCTGGAATGAGAGGAAAGGGTTGGGGAGAGCATTTTTGTGCTCTTTCAGAGAAAACATGCAGCCAAGGATCCTTTATCCAGCAAGGCTGTCATTCAGATGATGGAGAAATAAAGACCTTCCAGAATCACTCAGTCATTGACCAATTTCAGAATCCACAAAACCAGCCCTACAGGAGATATTAAGGGGGTTCTATAAAAGTAAAAAGGCCTCAAGAGTGATACAGAACAGAAAGTCACGACGATAGAAACAAAGACTTTACAGGCAACATGGCATCATTAAAATCATATCTCTCAATAATCGGTCTCAATGTAAATGGCCTAAATACTCCCTAAAAAGTGCCACAGGTTAAAAATTGATAAAAAGACATGACCCATCCATTTGCTGTCTACAAGAGACTCCTTTTGCACCTAAAGATACACTCAGACTGAAAGTAAAGGGATGGAATACCATCTTTCACGCCAATGGACCTCAAAATAAAGCTGGGGTAGTAATTTGCATATCTGACAGATTGATTTAAATATAATGCTAAGTGAAATAAGTCAAGCAGAGAAAGACAACTATCATATGATTTCTCTCATCTATGGAACATAAGAACTAGGATGATCGGTAGGGGAAGAAAGGGATAAAGAAAGGGGGGGTAATCAGAAGGGGGAATGAAACATGAGAGACTATGGACTATGAGAAACAAACTGAGGGCCTCAGAGGGGAGGGGGGTGGGGGAATGGGATAGACCGGTGATGGGTAGTAAGGAGGGCACGTATTGCATGGTGCCCTGGGTGTTATACACAACTAATGAATCATCGAGCCTTACATCGGAAACCGGGGATGTACTGTATGGTGACTAACATAATATAATAAAAAATTATTAAAAAACATAAAATAAAATATTTTAAAATTTCAATCTTTTCAGACTTGTTTCGTGGACTAACGTGATCTCTCTTGGAGAATGGTTCACATACACCTTAGAATAATGTATATTATGCTATTGTTGGGTGTATTGTGTATGTCTCTTGAACTTACAACTATGTCATATCACACATCCCATCCCTATCCTCCAAAAAATTCAGCCAGAGAAAACAGTGCAAGAAATTTTGTGAAATTTAGCAAAGTTCTTGGAGTTGATGGTAGGAGTTATATCAAACTCCTAGACAACTTCCACCATTTTCTTGGCTTCTAGTTTACTTTTTTTTTTTAAATCTCTCATCAACTCTCTACCTTTATGGAGCAACAAAATAAACTTTCCTTTGTCTTATTCCCACTGAGGCCCATTAACTATCCTAAGCATTTATTAAGATAGATAGATGATAGATAGATAGATAGATAGATAGATAGATAGATAGATAGATAGATGATAGATAATAGATGATAGATAGATGATAGATAGATAGATAGATAGATAGATAGATAGATAGATAGATAGATTCAGGAAACATTTATCGAGTGCCTTCTTTGAGTCACATCCTTGTTCAATGTTCTTTGGAAACATAAAATACATATCTCTCTCCTTGTGGATCTTAATTTTAGTGGAGAAACATTATAAAAAATGAACATGAAAAATAACTAAATTACATAGTGTGTTACAAAGTAAGAGCAATGGGGAAAAGAAAAATAGAACAGAGTAGGGGGATCGTAATAGTCTGGAAGTGCTTATTTGAGAAAATTTTTCATTGTTAAGAGAATGAGTAATGCAGCTATATTGTAAAAGAGTATTCCTAGTAATGGAAACAGCTGGGTAAACACTTAAAGTAGGACCAAGCAAGCCACGTATATTTAAGTATCCAGAAGAAAGCCAATGTAGTATGAGTGGAATGAGTGAGAGGGTATGGCAATGAGATCAGAGAGGGGATGAGTGAATCGTGTTGGAACTTACAGATCACTCCAAGGACTTTAGTTGTACTCTAAGGTTGATAAGAAATATGAAAAGGTTGTGAACAGAGGAAGGACATGAGATTTTAGCAGAATCTTTCTGAATGGGACACCGTGGAAGCAGGAAGACCAGTGCAGATGCTATTATAATGGTCTGATAATGGTTTGAACCAGGGAGGTTAATACAGAACTGGTAAGAAGTGGTCAAATTGCAAACATAAATTTTGAAAATAGAACCAAAATATTTTCCTGATAGACTGGTTGGATGTGAAATGTGGAAAAAAAGAAAGGAGTTGGGATAAATAAACAAACAAATGTAAAGAAAATATTTAAAATTACAACAATGGTTATATTATTGAGAAATTATATACTATTCTTCTTTCAGTCTTCATTTCTTTCTGTATTTTCCAATTTGTGCATAGATTATGAATTGCCTCTATAATCAGAAAAGAGTAAAGATATTTCCCAAACAAAGCAATATTAAATCACTTATTTTTCAAATATGTGACTGGCAAATTTTTAAAGAGAATAGCAACCAGTATTGGTGATTGTGCAGTAAAATTGCATTCAATATAGCTGTAACACTATAAATTGGTACAGCCATTCTGGAGACAAATATATACATGAAAGCCTTACAAATATTCATATGTTTTCCTCAATGATTCCACTTTTTAAAAAAAAAGATTTTATTTATTCATTTGACATAGAGAGAGAGAGTGAGAGAGAGAGACCGTGAGCCGGGGGGCAGAGGGAGAGGGAGAAGCAGGCTCCCCACTGAGCAGGGAGCCCGACGCAGGGATCCATCCCAGGACCTGGGTTCATGATCTGAGCTGAAAGCAGACGCTTAGCTGACTGAGACACCCAGGCGCCTCCAATGATTCCACTTTTAATAACTAACAGCACACAAAAAAAATCAGGGGTTTACTTCAATATTTAGGAGCAAAATTATTTGTTTTTCGTACACAATAGTGAAAATTAGAAAACAATTGTCCAACAATATAGGATTTTTCAATTACATTATGTATGATGTGAATCCATAGTTTCATGCTGTTTTTGAATATTTCTATGGCCTTAGGGAATGGTGAGAAAAAAATCACCATTTGAAGAATGACATGAGACATCTTTAGGGTTGCCCCTAGGGGGAGCATCTGTAGATGTAAGAAGCCTGGGGACACTCCTCCCACCAAAGTGGCCAGAGTGTCATGTGGAGAAGGCAATGCCACATTGATATTAATACCTAATTAGTGACATTGTGTCCTGTGTAGAGAAGGACTGTATAGGCAGAAGAGGGATGTCTGTATGCAATATGTGGACGGGTCATCTAAGCAACAGAAAAGATGTGTCTCTTTGTGTGAGACAGTGTCCCTATAAGAGAGTAATTCAGCTGCTGACAGAAACATTGGAACTTGTGACCAGAAATTCTTTACACAGCCTATATATGCCTGCAGAATTTCAACTAAAGAATTCCAACCACTGAGATGACCAACCAACTTCCCTCATTGTGATGCCAAAACTCCAAGTGGCCTGTGACTGTTTTCCTTAATTGAGAGAAGAGGTGTACAAGAGTGAGCACCAGCCAGTCAAAAGTTAACGTATTGGCTTTTATTATGCATTAGTCTCCTATGAGTCTAATTGTCATAGGTCAGCCTTTCCAGGCTCAATTTTTGCAGAGTACCCACAACTTGAAACCTGGTGACAAACAGGACTGACCATAAGTGTGACCAGTCCAAGAAGCCATCTGCCTCTCTGAAATAGATCTCTATGAGGGAACAAATTCTACACCAAACAACTACTGAACATCTCCTCAGCTCTAGGGCTAGGGAAAAAGAAGAACCTAGGGAAATTACACTCATGGGGAAGGCAATTACCTTAGTGACTACCAACTGGCTCCTCCCTCACTCATGAACTGCCTATACCCTTTCCCCTGCCCTTTGTGCAGTTCCAGCAATAACCTTATTTTGTGTGTGCAGGTGGGAAGGAGGGGAGGGAAGGGCACAGCTTGTATATCACAACATCTGCACTAGGACTTATCTTCCTCTCACAGTAGCCCTGAGTGGTGGATGTCAGCATCCCTATTTTACAGATTAGAAAGCTGAGGCACAGACACAATTCATGAACTAGACAAGGCCACAGAGCCAGTAAACAGAAAATGCAAAATGTGGGCCTAGGTCCTCCTACCTCCAAAACCCATGTTTACTAGTTCTGGCCTGGGGACTGAGGCACCCTCCCTTCTCCAGTTTGAATGACAGAACTACCCCTCACCTCCTCTGCCCTGCCAACACCTGTCCCAAACAAGCAAAATTTGTGCTCTTGGAGAATCAAGCTCATGCTCTGCATCCAGGACACAGGTAGAGACACCCCTCCGCCCAAGTCTCCACCCCTTGCTTACTCTAGGTGCGTCCACCCAGGTGTGAGAATTGTTCCTTGGGATCCACTCCTTGCCCCAACTATCAGACCTTTTCACTGTGAGTGGCACAAACAGGCTTCTCCTAAGGCCTTCCTGGTGCCCACTGGGGTGGTCAGGATGATCAGGCACTTTTGTGTCTGAACCATGGCAGGTCCTGTTTCAGAGCTAATGTTTGCCTGGGTTCCTTCCAGGGCTGGGGCCTAGAACAGCTGTGGTTTTACAAAAAGAAGCTGGGCCAACCTTCAGAGTTCCAGGGATAGAGTGCCAGGCCAGACCGTTGCTAGCTGTATGAGCCCACTCAGGTCACTGGACATTTCTGAACCCATTTCTTAATATTCAAAATATAAAGTGCAAGGCATACTTACTGGGGTCCTACTAAAGGGCATGCATGCTGTTATGATTCCAAGATGACTGGAGAAACTAAAAAAGGCAGAAAATCATATACAAATGTAAGTTGACCCAAATTGAATTAATACATTTCCAAAATCCAAGATAAATCTTTGTACATTTCACTTTGTTCTGGCATCAGTTCCTGCTGGGAGTCTGCATATGAAAGAAAGCTAATGCTAGGAAGGATGGCAGCATTTGGTCCCCAAGATCAGCATCAGTTCTGCTTGCCTGGATGATTTTCTTCATCTGTTGCATAGCAACCTCTCCTGTCAGCTGCCTGTTTTTCCTCAGCACTTCCTCTGTAAAATGTCCATAATGAAATGTGAACAAACTCAGAAAAGGTCTGAAACACCATTTTATATGCTATTTGTTCCCAAATCTGTATCCCCAACTCTAACTTGGCCTATAACTTTTGTAACCATAATCCAACTGTATACCTTACTTCTCCATTTGGATATGTCTTGGTATTCTCAAAATTAGTATGTCCCAAACTGAGCTTTTGAATATATCCTTCTCACAATCATCATGCATTCCTTCACTTGACTTCTTCACCTCAGTAAATACCAACATGCAGTCAGATTTTCAATCCAGAAACTCTCGTGTCTTCATCACAACTTCCTTTCCCTATTTCCTTTTCCACATTCAAACAACCACCGAATCTTGAATATTCTACCTTAAATATATACCAACTTCACTCCCTTTCTACCATTCTACACTATGCCACCAGTATCTCTCTAACCTGGCCTACTGAGCAGCCTCTTAATTGGCCTCCCTATTTTTTCCTACTACAATCAGTTCTCTACAAAGTAACTAGAATAATCTTAAAATGTAAATCATATTATGCCACTTACTATTCCCACTTAAATCTACCATTGTTTTCCCACTGCAATTAGAATAAAAATTAAACTCTCTACCCTGGACAAGCGGTGTCTTGGGCAGGGCTTGAACCTCACTTTATCCAAATACTAACCATATCTCCTTTAACAAAAATTCATGTTTATCTCATGCAATTTGTGATTTAAAAACATTGTTAGAAAACAGTGCTATTTTTATTGACTCGTAACATGCAATTCTAAATAAAATCCCTATGCTTGCTATAAAAATGCATCTTGGTGACAGGTAATCCTCATTTCAGCCAGAAAGCTCCACCTAAGCCCCCAACAAATGGAGAAATTCTAGAAACTCCTTTGCTCAATTCTACAACGTCAGTCCATGATACTCTCCCAGCTTTCATTCTCCTACTACTCGGAACTTCACTCTTACCTAAGGGGCTCTGCATTCTTATTTGTTTTGTCAGTTACATATTTAACCTCACTCTTCACGCAGCTAATTTTTATGCACCCTACAGAAATCAACTTAATATTATTTTCTCATAGTGGTCTTCTCTGATCATCTTCACCTATCTAAATTGGGGTTTTGCTACAGATAGTATGACCATTCATCCCAATTTCCCTAAGACAGTAGTGGTTTATGCTTGTTGTATTAGCAAAATTATAAATGGCACCCTCGTTTACTCTCAAAAGTGACACAACTTGATTGATAAAATCAACTCTATGTGGAGATTCAATACGCCCCAAGAGGGGGGTCAAAATAAGGCAGGAGAGAGGAGGGGAAAGGCGTAATAGGAGAACTGAATGTAAGTTTAAGAGTAAGAAGAGTAGAAGGATATATGAAGAGAGCAAAGAAGAGATTATGAAGGATAAAACAAATTTAGAAGGGGTGATGAAGAACTAAATACAGAAAAAAGAAAAAATGAGCAAACTAAGGAACAAGCAAAAAGACAGAGACAGGAAGAGGAATAATGGCTGAGATAGAGTCATATCTCAACTCTAAGTAGGTATATTAAGAATTCTCAACTCATTGGAATGCAAACATGAAATAATTTTATTTTTTGCAGTAACTTCTCTAGATATAGCAAAGTTGAAAACATTCCATTCACACTTGTGTGGATTGGCCAAATTCTGTAACTTGTTGGTGATATTAAATCTTTAGAATGATTTCATATTGATATTTATGATGTGATCCCATTTATTTTACAATTTTACTTTGAACTTAATTTAAATCTTACATCTCTTTTTCTACCCCTGGTCATGCTAGACCAGTCTGTGACTTTAACTGCATATGTAATATTTAGGAGAAGGTGAAGAGTTCAAGGATTGTACATTCTCTCCCCTTGTCATCCTTCCTCCAGGACACTTCCTTTCTCTTCTATGATGTGGCAGGATACAAAAAGAGAGAAAAATAAAAGTAACTCTGTATTCAACTAGCTGATTTTTAAAGTCCCACTCTATGATTGACTTAACTCTTTTCAAGCGCTTAATGAGAATGGGTTGTAACTATACCAATGCTTTATTGGTGATGAGTTCACTCCAGTGCATCTCCCCTAAATTATTGAACGTTCCTTAGAAAATTTGGTCACCACTCCCATTGACCTCCAACTGATGGTTTTTATATAGCACGCCTCTATTATATGTGCCTCTTGGCTGCCCACTCACATATTGTGGCAGCACTAGAAAGGCTATAGTCTTCAGTCTCAGCTTCTCTCAGTCACTGATGCTGTGACAGCCCTAAATTCTTCCTATTGGGAAATTCCCACAATGCCATATTCCCCTAATTCTCTTCCCTACTACTCACGTAACGTGCGATCAGATCAGTAAGTACATAAACTAATCAGACATACAACTGAGGAAGAAAATATGTCTCCCATTCTTAGAATAAATCCCAATTATTACTAATAATATTGATTTCTAATTTAATTTTGTTGGCCAGTGTGCATTCTCTTACTAAACTCTTAATATTTATAAAATCTGTAATCTTGTACACTTTTATCCCTTATATTGGTACTTTGAGTTTTCTGACTCTTTGTTTCTTGATCAGTTTCACTAGGAATTTGTAAATTTCATTAATCTTTTCAAAGAACAAAGTTCTTACTTTACTAATTTTTTCTATTTTTGGTCTGTTTTGTATTCTAATTTTTTCTATTCTCCTTATTATTTCCTTCCTTCTACTTACTTTGTATTTAATTTGTTCTTTTTTTGCCAGCTCTTAAAGATGGAAATTTAGTGACTGATCTTTTTTGCACCTTTATTTTTATTATATATATATATTTTTAATTTTTTTTATTATGTTAGTCACCATACAGTACATCCCTGGTTTTTGATGTAAAGTTCGATGATTCATTAGTTGCGTATAACACCCAGTGCACCATGCAATATGTGCCCTCCTTACTACCCATCACCAGCCTATCCCATTCCCCCACCTCCCTCCCCTCTGAAGCCCTCAGTGACTGATTTTTAAGGCTCTTTGCTTTTCCAATACAAGCATTTAAAATTATTAATTTTCCTTTATGCACTGCTCTAGCTGTATCTCACACATTTTGATATATTGTGATTTCATAATATTCAATTCAAAATAATTTCCCTTGTGATTTAATCTCTGATTAATAGTTTATTTAGGAGTGTGTCATTTTATTTATAAGTATTTTGGGCACATTTCTGGATATCTTTTAGCTATCTCATGGTTATTGATTTCTAACAATTATGTTGTAGCCAGAAAACATACTCAAAGATTTCAAACTTTAGGTATTTATGAACAAATATGGATATATTTATGTGTGTGTGTATCTGAAATATATATATGGATATTTTATGGTCCAGAATATAGTCCACCTTGATGAGCATTTCATGTGCTCTTAAAAATAATATGAATTATCCAGGTACTATATATAGTGTTTTTATAAAATGTCAGTTACATTAATTTGGATGACACTATTATTGAAATCCTTTAAATCTTTACTCATTTTTTGTGTAATTATCCTATCAATTACCAAGAGAAGAGTGATAAAAATCATCAATTATGATTGTGGCTGTGTCTTCTTCTATCTTTAGAGCTGCCTGCATTTTCTCATGAATTTTGAAGTTCTGTCTTTAGGTGCATACATAGTTAACATTATTACGTATTAACCCACTATCTTTATGAAATTTCTCACTTCATTGCATGTGATATTATTTTTCTTAAAGTCCTCTTTGATACTCATATATGCACAACGATGTTCATAGATTTACATTTTGCATTATATGCCACTTTGAATCTTTTTATTTGAAACCTATTTGAGTATTTTTAAGTGCATCTCTTTTTGTCAGCAAATAGTTGGGTCTTGATCTCTTATCCTGTCTAATAACTTCTGCCTTTTTATTGGAGTATTTTTTCTATTTCTACTTAATGTAATTATGTATGTGATTGAGTTTATCATTTGCTATTTGTTTTCTTTGTCCTATTTGTTTATTATTCCTCTATTTCACATTCATATTTCATTGAGGATAATAAAAAATTTTTGTACTTTGGGGTGCCCGTGTGGCTCAGATGGTTAAGCATCTGCCTTCGGCTCAGGTCATGATCTCCAGGTCCTGGGATTGAGTCCCAGTTGGGCTCTCTGCTGCAGAAAGTCTGCTTCTCCCTCTCCTTCCTCCTCTCCCCCTGCTTGTGCTCTCTCTGTCTCTCTATCAAATGAATAAATAAAATCTTTTTTAAAAAATATTTTTGGGGGCGCTTGGGTGGCTCAGTCGTTAAGTGTCTGCCTTCGGCTCAGGGCGTGATCCCAGCATTCTGGGATCGAGCCCTGCATCAGGCTCCTCCTCTGGGAGCCTGCTTCTTCCTCTCACAATCCCCCTGCTTGTGTTCCCTCTCTCACTGGCTGTCTCTCTCTGTCAAATAAATAAATATAATCTTAAAAAAAATTCTTTTTTGTATTTTATTTTAATATCTGTATTTTATTTTTAGCTATAACTTCTAGTAGTTGCTTAAACCTTACAATATGCATCTTTAACTTATTACAGTCTGTTAGAGTTAATATTTGCTACTTCACATAAACATAATAAATTTTAAAAAGGATAATTCCATTTGGTCATATATTTTATTTCAACATTGGCTGTGGTCATATATTTTATTTCAACATTTATTATACACCTCATAATATTTTTTTTTGCCTTAAACAGTTTTCTTTTTTATAATTAAGGGAAAATAAAAGATAGTCTTGCAGGGATTAAAAACTGAAGCATTAGTGGTTTCCAGATGCAGAACAATAGGTCGCCAAAAACAAGGGATTTTAGTAACCCTGAGATAGCCCTGGCACCTCTCCTGTCATCCAATTATAAGATTAAAAAGTACCTGAGATTATCCAGGAGCCAAGGGGCGTGAAAGTGGAAAAGGATGAGGAAGTGGACTTAGCCCTCATCTATTACACACATTGTTCTGCAGGGAACTGATGTCAGCTGCCTGGTGCCTTAATGCATTTTTGTTTACTCCTTCACATCCTAACACCTTTCACAGAGTTTAGGAGCCTCACAGAAACACACAGATTAGAAACAGGGCAAGGCCAGAATAAATTCACATTAGAACAAAAGGATCCAACTGGGAAACTTTTAGCTTGGAAAGTTCCTGATAAAGGCTTTCATTATTAGGGTGTTGCAATGTATCCAGTTTCCCCAAGATGAGAATATTTAAGGCCAGAGATACAATGTTTCTGAAGAGAAAGCCCACACAGTAAAGTAAGGGAAGGTTCTATTGATTAGCCCCCAACCCTGCCCACAGCAGCACTACTTAGTCAGATGTCTGCCTTTCCTTCCTGACCCAAATACAGTATCACTCTTCCCCAGAGGCTTTAGGGATAAACAACCAAGGAGCATCAACAATTCAGCACAAGCAGGCACCAAACTGTAGCAGCTGCAAGGAAGGCAGGACCATCAAAAATAAGGCATGGCCCAGAACCCCTAGGGGAAAATGCATCAGTTACTTTTAAAACACCAGAGAGTTCTGTGTTGCTGTAAGTGCCAAGTAAGAGGGAGTGGTGATTCAGGAGAATAAGGAAAGGTGGGGCTGCTAGAGCAGTTTGATCAAAGCATAGGAAGCCTTTAAAAATCACCTGCAGAGAACAAACTGGTGGTTGCCAGAGGGAAAGTGGGTGGGGAAATGGGTGAAATAGATAAAGGGAATCGAAAGGTAAGAACTTCCAGTTATAAAATAAGTCACAGAAACGAAAAAGCACAGCATAGGAAATATAGTCAATAATATTGTAATAACATTGTATAGTGACAGACGGTAACTACATTTATCATGGTAAGCACTGAATAACGTGTGGAATTGTTGAATCAATATGTTGTACACCTGAAACTAATGTAACATTGCATGTATGTTAATTATACTTCAATAAAAAATAAAAATAAATAAATAAAAATCACATGCCAAGGAGTTTTATCTTTATTCTGTAAAGAAAGAATAGTTGGAAAAGTAGCTGAAATAATTTCAACAGGGGTGTGTTTCTATAAAACTCATGCTAGCATCAATTGCGGGCAATGGGCAAGAGTAATTGATGCCCCCTCTCTCACATAGTAAATAACGCAAACTGCTGCATTTATCATTACTAAAATGATACTCTTGGAAATATTTTTAATATTTCAGTATAAAATATCTATGATCCTTTTGGGGACACTGGATATTATCTTATCGTTTCTCTTAGCAAAATACACTGGTATTTTTAATTCAATGGACAAAAATAAATCTACTAAATAGGGAACTTACATTCAAGAGCCATGAACATGTTGGTTCTCTGATACATACAAATATTATTAAATACCAAAGTAATCTTGGTGAAAAGCTATAAAGTAATGCTACATATTTCTTAAGTTATATGTTGCATTATAATTCACTATGGGCCAGTATTGTTAACACTGGATGATAAGGAGACTTCTAGCCAAGATATTCAGTACTCAGATGAACTAAAACAGAAAATTGCCTTCCATTCTGAAACCACTTTCTTGCATCAAACTTAGCTTTTGTCATAACACCTTTTATTGGCCCTTTCTTGAACATGTATTAGGGAGTACTCAGGGTATGACCATTCCACTGGGGCTCAATTTGAGTGATGGCACCATGTGATATGGGTGTGATCTCAGTAATGGATTTATTTTGGGATGGTAGAGGAATGCAACTTTACCAGAGCCTATGGGAACAGAGAATCGATTTTCCAGCAGTGGAAAAATGGTCGTGTTAACAGGCAGTTTAGGACGGATTATGGAAGCTATAGAGATGACTCCACCTGCTCATGTACAGGCATATTCGGCAACTGATCACAAAAGAGAAATTTACCTCATCCCATTTTGACTATATTTATATTAGTAGTTGGTATGAGCCTGTAAGTATGAGATTTTTGTGCAAGGAAAAATATATATTGGAAAGTGATAGTGATGCTTCAAAATATGTAACAGTGATTGCTAAAAGGCGTTTATCAATATGTGTTATCTATTTCAAGGCAATTGTGCATAACATTGTGCATAAAGAAAGACAATAATTAGTTACATCTGAATGATTAGTTATTAAAGATAAACTTATGTGTCCAATTCCACTACAATTGAGACAACTGAGAAATAGCAAAAATCAGTAAGTTGGGGGCGCCTGGGTGGCACAGCGGTTGAGCATCTGCCTTCGGCTCAGGGCGTGATCCCGGCGATCTGGGATCGAGCCCCACATCAGGCTCTTCTGCTATGAGCCTGCTTCTTCCTCTCCCACTCCCCCTGCTTGTGTTCTCTCTCTCACTGGCTGTCTCTATCTCTGTCGAATAAATAAATAAAATCTTTAAAAAAAAATCAGTAAGTTGGCCTGGGATATGTTTGCCAGTTTGGGCAATCTAAATGTCAAGGTCAAACTACTGAGAGACAAAATGATCTTATCGTGAGAACAGATTAAGAACCAGAATTTAAGAGGCCTTGACCAGTCCTCTAATCAACCAGTCCTCCCATTCAGGGTATCAGTAGACATGTTTTTGCACAACAATAAGCCTTAAGAAGGCAGAAGGGCACTGGTGATATCCTAATGTGAACCCAGAAAATGAGAGCAGGTGACAAAAAGGCTAAGTAGGATAGAATCCTCTAAGGAATGAACAGGGAAGAAGCAGAAGGAAGAATAGGGAGGGAATGATGACCCTGCAAATGATTGAAACAACTAAGAACTGCAGAAACTTACCTTGTCTTTTCCCACATGTAGTCCACCAACCATGCCTGCAAACACCAGCGTTAACCTTTGAATGGGTACATGTGACATTTCAATGTAGGTGATGACATTTTGTTGGGTCTATTTACCATTTAGATTGTGAAGTTACTGGTGAGAATCTGACAATATGAAACTAGTATTTGTCCAAGAGACACCAGAATGCCTCACTCCTACCCTAAATTGCCACTTTGCCTCCACCTAGGGCTTTTCCTAAAGGACACATACATCAATGAACCTGTAATATCATTCCCTGGGCCAGTTCCCAGTACGCTTCAATGTAAGGCTTTCAGCACAACTAAAAAATTGTTAAGTCAGAACTCAAACCACATGATCTTTTCATTAAATCACATTTTCTAACAGATTATAGAATAGTGTGTGGCATTTAAAAAATAGCAACCAATACAAAATACCATATAATATACTAAACACTAAGAAAATCTGGTACAGCACAAATGAAATGTATGAATATAATGATGTGCTAATTTTATCTCCTAGACATCAATGAGAGAGCTAATTAGAAAAGATAGGGGTCAAAGAGGATAGAAGTAATCAAGAAAAGTCATAAAAAAAAAAGGTAACTTCCAAGGGAAGGGAACATCATGTGCAGATAGGAAACTGAACATGGCCAGTTAATGAGGAAAAAAAAAATGTACAGCCTTCTGGTCAAGTTGGGTTGAAGCACATTTATTTGTGGAACATAAGGAATAGCATGGAGGACATTAGGAGAAGGAAGGGAAAAATGAAAGGGGAGAATCGGAGGGGGAGATGAACCATGAGAGACTATAGACTCCGGGAAACAATCTGAGGGCTTTAGAGGGGAGGGGGGTGGGGGGATGGGGTAGCCCGGTGATGGGTATTAAGGAGGGCACGTATTGCATGGAGTGCTGGGTGTTATATGCAAGCAATGAATCATGGAACACGACATCAAAAACTAATGATGTGCTGTATGGTGACTAACATAACATAATAATAATTAAAAAAACAATGAAGCAGAATTCCTTTGACTCATTCTGCATCTTACTACCATTGATCCCTAATGTGCAAGGATGAGGACTTAGCCCCAAATCTCTAGTGAGAAGAAAGAAAGAGTGATGTGGCAATACCCAACCTTCACTGGTGGGCACTGGCTCAGCTTACCACTTAGTATTGTAAGAGAGAACACGGGCGTGTCCTACATGCGTGAGTGTCACCTCGAAGTGTGTAGTGGTACTGCGCTCGGTGCTTCAGAATCTGGCCCATCACATGAGTCTTCCCTCTGAGGGAGAGGTGAGGAAAGGGCTTGGGAAATGGGGCTTTCCCTGAGGTAGGGAGCAGTTGTAGGAGAACCCTCCCCAACCCAGTGACATACATCATTACTGCTTTGACAGAAACTGATCTGGTCATAGACAAATTACACTATGCATAAAAGTTGACTTTGCTTTTAAAATCTGAATCTGTTTAAGCATTTTTCACAGAACTAGAACAAATAATCCTAAAATTTGTATAGAACCACAAAAGTCCCTGAATAACCAAAGCAGTCTTGAAAAAGAACGGATCTGGAGGTATCATAATCCCAGATTTCAAGACATACTACAAATCTATGACAATGGAAGCAAGAATATGCAATGGGAAAAAAAAGTCTCTTTAAAAATGATGTTGGGAAAATTGGACATCTACATGCAAAGAAATGAACTAGACCACTTTCTTCAACCAGGCACAAAAATAAACTCAAAATGGATTAAAGACCTAACTGTGAGACCTAAAACAATAAAATTCTTAAAAGAAAACATAGGCAGTAATCTCTTTGACCAGCCTTACCAACATTCTAGATATGTCTCTTTTGGCAAGGGAAATAAAAGCAAAATTAAACTATGGGACTACACCAAAATCAAAAGTTTTTGCACAACAAAGGAAACCATCAACAAAGCAAAAGACAACCCACCAAATGAGAGAAGATATTTGCAAATGATATATCTGACAAAGGGTTAATATTCAATATATAAAGAACTTATACAACTTAACACCAAGAAAACAAATATTTCAATTAAAAATGGGCAGAGGACATAAACAGACATTTTTCCAAAGAGGACATACAGATAGCCAACAGATGCATAAAAAGATACTCACATCACTCATCATCAGAGAAATGCCAATCAAAACCACAGTGAGATATCCCCTCACACCTGTTAGAATGGCCACAATTAAATCACAAGAAACAATAAATGTTGGCAAGGATGTAGAGAAAAAGGAAGCCTCATGCACTGTTGGTGGGTGCAAACTGGTGCAGCCATTCTGGAAAACAGAATGGAAGGTCCTCAAAAAGTTAAAAATAGAACTACTATATGATCCAATAATTCCACTACTGGGTATTTACCCAAGGAAAATGAAACCACGAATTCAAAAAGATAAATGCACCCCTATGTTTTTTGCAACATTATTTACAATAGCCAAGATATGGGAGCAACCCAAGTGCCATCAATAAATGAATGGATAAAGGTGTGATATATATATATATATATATATATATATATGACAT
>NW_024423319.1:80237283-80273951 GCF_017311325.1 Ursus maritimus
GATATATATATATATATATATATATATATATGACATATATACAAATATATACAAATATGTGATATATAGAATAGAATATTATATATAATATATTATATATAATATAAATATATAATATATATGACATATATACAAATATACAAATATGTGATATATAGAATAGAATATTATATATGTTTATATAATATTTATAATTATATTCTATATATAATATAAATATATAATATAATATTACCCAGCCATAAAAAAGAATGAAATCTTGCCATTTGCAACAACATGAGTGGAGTTCGAGAATTTTATGCTAAGTGAAATAAGTCAGAGAAAGACAAATACCATATGATTTCATTCATCTGTGGAAATTAAGAATCAAAACAAACAAGCAAAGGGAAAAAAGAGAGATGACAAGCCAAGAACCAGACTCTTTTTAAAATTTTTACTCAAATTCAATGTAGTTAACATATAGTGTATTAGTTTCAGGGTTAGAATTTAGTGATTCATCAGTTGCATATAACACCCAGTGGTCATTACAATTGCCCTCCTTAATTCAAGAAACAGACTCTTAACTATAGAGAGCAAACTGATGGTTACCAGAGGGGTGGTGGGTGGGGGGATGGGTAAAACAGATGATGGGGATTAAGGAGTGCACTTGTTGTGATGAGCACCAGGTGTTGTATGGAAATGTTGAGTCACTATATTGTATACCTGAAACTAATATTACACTGTGTATTAACTGTAATTTAAATAAAAACTTAAAGAAAACTTAAAACAAAGAAAAATGTTTAATAAAAATAAATAAAAATATATTCCCATATTTAAAAAAAGGAAGTTTTTGGCACTCATTCCTCCACAGAAACACTGCCTAAACCAAAATATATGAACCAAAATTGCTTTGTGAGAACTCTAGGACCCAGATGAAAAAGCAGCAGCACCCCAGCAAACATCTAAACAAGAAAAGCCACAATAACGATGGTAGGAAATTTCATGGCATTTTGTTCACTCTTGCCCACCTGCTCCTTGGCACAAGACAGAATGGTCAGGAGGAAACTTCCCAATGGTCAGGAGGAATTCTCAGTTCCTCCCTCAAGACAGAAGGAAAAGAATGGAACGTGCTTGCAATATTCTAGCTTGTTTCAGGGATGCCTAAGAGACGGGTGTCTGTCTTCCCTCACTCAGGGCACTAATGGGTATAAAGACACGGTTTGGATACCAGCTTGGAGGCTCCAGAGAGTAGTGCTGGGTGTGATAGAGTCTCAGGGGGTCTGCAGACCCACAGGTAACAAGGGATTAGAGATTATGGGCAGAAGGATACAATAGAAAACTAAGGCTTCTGAGAAGAAGCAGGGGTGAGACTCTTAAGGAAATTATGCTATTTAAAAGCAGCTGTATATGCTCAGAGCTGGAATAAAAGTACAAGCACAAGCTTAGTGAAGGCACATATCAGAAAAGACCTGAAAGGACACTGACACTTTAAGGCAGACTGATCAGTGAAGCTCTTCCTCTGCACAAAGCCATCCATAATGACTTGGAGAGGTGACTGTTTTTTCAAATGTCCAAATCTCAACAAAATATCACAAAGTATTCAAAGAAACAGAAAAAATATGGAACAAAATAAGTCTCCTTAAATCAACTTAAAGAAATGCAGGCCTCTGACTTACTTGAGAAATAATTTTAAATAACTGTTTTATAACACCTAGTGCTCATCACATCACTGGGTGTTAGAAAACAATTATTTTAAATTATTTCTTAAGTAAGTGTTATATGCAACTGATGAATTACTGAACTTTACATCTGAAACTAATGATGTACTCCATGTTGACTAATTGAATTTAATTTAAAAAAATAAAATAATTGTTCTAAAGATACTCAATGAGGTAAAAGAGAACACAGAACTAAACAAAATCAGGAAAATGACATCAACAAAATGAGTATATTAATGAGGAAACAAAAATTATAAAAGTGAACCAAGCAGAAATTTTAGAGCAGAAAAAAGAATAGCTGATTTGAAAAGTTCACTAGAGGGGATTAATAGCAGATTTGATTAGGCATAAAAATGAATCAGTGACGACAGTCATTTGAAATCTTTGAGTAATAAGAGCAAAAGGAAAGAATTTTAAGTGAACAAAGCCTAAAAGTGAACAAAACTGTGTTGTTTAGTTCTCTCTGTGTAAGAAGAGCAAAAGAAAAAAATTTAAGTGAACAAAGCCTTAAAAAGCCTATTTAAATTCTAATTAGTTAACATATAGTGTAATATTGGTTTCAGGAGTAGAATTTAGTGATTCATCTCTTACATATAATACCCAGTGCTCATCACAAGTGCCCTCTTTAATATCCATCACCCAATTAGCCATCCCACTCCCACACACCTCCTCTCCAGCAACCCTCAGTCTGTTCTCTATGGTTAAGAGTTTCCTTTATGGTTTGCATCCCTTTCTTTTTTTTCTTCCTTCCCCTATCTTCATCTATTTTGTTTCTTAAATTCCACATATGAGTGAAATCATATGGTATATATATATATATATATATCACCTCTTCTTTATTCATTGATGGGCATTTGGGCTCTTTCCATAATTTGGCTATTGTTGATAATGCTGCTCTAAACATTGGGGTGCATGTGCTCCTTTGAATCAGTATTTTTTTATCCTTTTGGTAAATATCTAGTAGTGCAATTGCTAGATTATAGGGTAATTCTATTTTTAGCTTTTTGAGGAACCTCCATACTATTGTCCAGAGTAGAAACTATTGACTAAACCAATACACATTATCTGAGTCCCAGTGGGGTAAGAGAAAGAGAAAGGGGCTGAGAACTTATTTTTTTAATTGTCCAAAAACCTTCCATATATTGGGGGAAGAAAATGGATATCTAAATGCAAGAAAGTAAATGAACTCCAGCTAGTACACATTCAAAAAGTCCCAACTGAGACACATTATAAATAAACTGTCAAAATTCAAATAAAAAGAGAATTTTGAAAGCAGTAAGAAAAAAGTGACCCATCACATATAATGGAGCTTCTATAAAATTATCAGTGGAAATCTCATCAGAAGCCTTGCAGGACAAAATGGAGTGGCATGTTATATTCAAAGTGCTGAAAGAAAAACTTGCATTCAGCAAATCTATCTTTCAAAAGTGAAGGAGAAATTAAGACTTGCCCAGATAAACAAAAGCTAAGGAGTTCATTACCACTAGAAATGTCCTATAAGAAATGCCAAAGTGAGTCATTCAAGCTGGAAATGAAAGGAGGCGAGGCAATAACCTGAAGTCATATAAAAATATAAAGTGCTTCAGCAAAGTTGTATATATATGGACAAACATAAAAACCTGCACTATTATAATTTTGGTTTATAACTCCAGTTTTAACATAGGAGTTAAAAGATAAAAGCACAAAAACAATTATAAATGTATATTAATGTGTACACAATATGTAAACATGTAATTTTTGGCATGAATAACATAGAGTGGTGGTGGAGCTGTAAAGGAGAAGAGTTTTGTATACCACTGAAGTTGTTATTCTCAGTGTAAGATTATTATCAACTTAAGATATTTATATAATCTCCATGGTACGCACAAAAAAAATCTATAGAATATACATAAAGGCAAATAAGGTAATCCAAGCATGTCACTAAAAATATCAATAAAACACAAAGGAAAGCAGTTAAGAGAGGAAAGGAGGGACAAAAAAGCTGTAAGACATACAAAACACAATAACAAATGGCCTACAGGTACATGAAAAGACACTCAACATCACTAATCATCAGGAAAACATAAAGCAAAACCACAATGAGATATCACCTCACACCTGTTAAAATGGCTACTATTAGACAAAAGATGAAAAACACTGATGAGGTTATGAAGAAAAGGAAACCCTTGTACACTGTTGGTTGAAATGTAAATTGGTACAATGACTATGAGAAACAGTATGGAGATTCCTCAAAAAACTAAAAATATAACTACCATACAATCCAGCAATCCTACTTCTGAATATATATCCAAAGGAAATAGTCCCTATCTCAAAGAAGTATCTGAACTCCCATGTTCACTGCAGCTTTATTTATAGTATCCAAGACATGGAATCAACGTAAATGTCCATCGATGCATGAATGGGTAGAGAAAATGCAATAGAATATTATTCAGCCTTTTAAAAAAGAAGGAAATTCTATCATTTGTGACAACATGGATGAACCTGGAGGACATTATGCTAAGCGAAATAAACCAGACACAGAAAGACGAACACTGTATGATCTCACTTGTGTTGGAATTTAAGTTAAAACATCAGATCATAGTAACAGAGAGTAGAATAGTAATTACCAGGGCCAGGGGAGTGGGAGAAAAGGGAAACTGTTCATTAAAGGGTATAAACTTTTACTTGAGGAATGAATAAGTTCTGGAGATCTAATGTATAGCAGGATGACTAAGGTTAATAAGACTGTATTATATACTGGAAATTAGCTAAGAGACCAGATCTCAAGTGTTCTCACCACAAAAAAAGGATGACAATGTGAGATATAAATATGTTAATTAGTTTGTCTATGGTAATATTTCACAATGTATACATATATCAAAACATCATGTTGTACAACCTAAATGTATTCAATTTTAATTTGTCAGTCATACCTCAATAAAACTGGAGGAAAGATACAATGGTCCAAAAATAGCTGAAGCAATTTTTGAAAAGAAGAATAAGGTTGGAGGACTCACACTCCATTGTAATTTTTAAATTTACTAAAAAGCCACAATAATCAAGGCTGTGTGGTACTGGCACAGGGATAGACATATAGCTCAATGGAATACAATTGAATTTATATTAATGTTCAAAGGATTTTTGAAACTGTGCCAACAAAATTCAATGAAGTATAGTCTTTTCAACAAGTGATGCTTGTTAAACTGGATATCCATATGCAAAAGAATTAAATTAGGCCATTTCCTTATACCATAAACAAAAAACACCACAAAATATATAAAGAATTTAAATATAATGGCTAAAACTATAAAATTCTGTGAAGAAAATATGAGTATATCTTAGTGAACTAGGTTTAGGCACCAGTTTCTTAGATATGATGCCAAAACTACAGTGGTAAAAGAAAAACATACAAGTTGGACTTTATGAAAGTTGAAAACTTTCATGCTTCAAAGCACATTATCAAAAAAGTGAGAATTTGGGGTGCCTGGGTGGGTCAGTCAGTTAAGCATCTGTCTTCAGCTCAGATCATGATCCCAGGGTCCTGGGATTGAGTCTCACATCGGGCTCCCTGCTCAGCGGGGAGTCTGCTTCTCCCTCTCCCTCTACCCCGCCCCCCTGCTCATGCTCTCTCTCTCTCTCTTAAATAAATAAATAAAATCTTTTTAAAAATTAAAGAGAGAATTCAATCCATAGAATTGCAAAAATATTTGCAAATCATAAATCTAAGAATATAGATATCTGGAATATAAGTATATATAGTATATATAGGTATCTGGAATATATAAATATTTACAACTCAAAAACAAAGAAACACATAACTCAATTTAAAAAATGGTCAAAGGATTTGAATCAACATTTCCCCAAAGAAACTGTATAAATTGCCAACAAGCACATGAAAATATGCTTAACATCATTAGTCGTTAGAGGCAGTAAGTCAGAATCAAAATGAAATAATTTCACAGCCATTAGGATGGATATAATAAGAAATGTGGAGAATAATAACAAGTTTTGGTGAAGATATAGAAAAATTTGAATTCTTATAAAGCATGGGTGTAAATATAAAATAATTCATCCACTTCAGATAACAGTTCAGCAGTTCCTCCAAAAGTTAAACATAGAATTACTGTGTAAACCAGCAATTCTACTTCTAGGTATATATTCAGAAAAATTAAAAACATTTACCTAAGCAGAGACTTGTATCCAAATGTTTTCAGAGCAGCATTATTCATAGTAGCCAAAAAAATGGAAACAACCCAAACGTCCATCAACTAGTAAACACATCAACTAGTGAACACAATATGGAAAATTCATACAATGGAATATTATTTAGCCATAAAAAGGGATGGAGTACTGACATATGTTACAACATGGATGAATCTTGAAAGCATGATACTATATGAATGAAGCCAGTCAGAAAACAGTACATGTTGTATGGTCCATTATTTATGACTTGTTCAAAATAGGGAAAGCCATAGGGCAGAAACTAGTTGAGTGATTGCCATAATCTAAAAAAAGGAGAAATGGGAAATCACTGCTAATGGGTTTCTTTTGGGGGTGATGAAAATGTTTTGGGACAGATAGTGGTAATGGATGCACAACTTTGTGAATATACTAAAAACTACCTAATTGAACACTATGAAATAATGAAATTTATTATATGTGAGTTATAACTCAGTGAAATATATCTAAATCTGCAATTATATGATTCAGGAATTCCACTAGTGAGCATTTATCCAAAGGAATTGGAAATTTAGACTCATGCAAAAATCTGTACATGTATGTCCATAGTATCTTCATTTATAAGCTAAAACTGGACATGACTCTGATGTCCTTCAGTGGGTGAATGGGCAAAAAAAAATGGTGATACAGCCATACCATAAAATACTACTCAGCAATAAAAAGGAACTAAAAATCAAAAAGCAATAATGTATATGAATCTTAAAAGCATTATGCTGAGTTTTTAAAAAGCCAATCCCAAAATCTCACATACTTTTTAAGAACCTATGGTTAACTCAAAATGTAAAGTTTAACTTTAAAAGGGGGCGCCTGGGTGGCGCAGTCGTTGAGCATCTGCCTTCGGCTCAGGGCGTGATCCCAGCGTTCTGGGATTGAGTCCCACATCAGGCTCCTCCACTGGGAGCCTGCTTCTTCCTCTCCCACTCCCCCTGCCTGTGTTCCCTCTCTCGCTGGCTGTCTCTCTCAAATAAATAAAAATTAAAAATCTTTAAAAAAAGACACTATTCTTAAAAAAATTTTTTAAATAAAAAAATAAAAATTAATTGATATGTATTTCTATTCACTTGTGAATTAAAAGGATAGATTAATATGTAGATAGCTAGAAAGAAAGATCACTTGACATAAACGAATTTGACAATAGGTTTATACCCTACATTGTATTCAGAATAAAAAACAATAAATTAACTTTAGGGTATAATTAGATAAATGAAGGTGAAACAAGAAAGAGGAGAAATTTGTTTAAATATTTCTTTGATTTGGGAGATGATAGCTCCTGAAAGAGTCCTCTAAGTTTATAAAACAAATGATTTTCAGAAACAGTTTGGAGACACTGGATATGAATTTGTATGCTAGTGCTCAATGTTTCTCAACTTATTGGGCATACAAACATTGGACTTAAGATGTAGAGCATTGTACATACTTTCTGAGCACTCTACACCCTCTGGCTTGCCTCTGATTACTGCTATTATATATTTAGACCAGTATTGAATAGCTCCCATATGCTTTATTTGGTTCTACAATTCAGGTGACATAAAATTTTTATTTTATTTTATTTTTAAAGACATCATATATTAAAACTGATTTTCCCTTGGTCCTATGAATTTTAACACATGAAGTCATTTATGTAATCACTCTCACAGTCAGGATCGAGAACGGTTCCATCATTCCCAAACTCCCTTTTGCTATCTCTTTATAGCAGGATTTATCATCCTTGGCACTATTGACGTATTAGGCTGGATAATTCTTTGTTGTGGGATGCTGTTGTATGCACTGTAGGATGTTTAGAAGCATCCCCCTGCCATTGTCCAAGAGGTGTCAGGTAGCAGCCTCTCTTAAGTTGTGACAACCAATCTCCCTTAGTTACAAACGACTGCTTTATAGTCACACCCTCAACCCAGCCCTTGCCCTGGCAATGATCACTATGTGTTCTGCATCACTATAGTTTTATTTTTTTGGAAATATCATATAAATAGAACAGGACATTGTATAACTCCTTCAGACTGACTTCTTCATTTAAGTATATGCTTTTGAGAGTCACCCAAGTTATTACATATATCAACAGTTCACTTTCTATTGCTGAAGTATGTTCTTTTTTTAAAAAGACTTTATTTATTCATTCATTTATTCATTTATTTTAGAGGGTGGGGAGGAGCAAAGGAGGTGGGAGAGGAAGAGGGAAAGAATCCCAAGCAGACTCCATGCTGAGCACGGAGCCCGTGCAGGGCTCAATCTCATGACCTGAGCTGAAACCAGCGGTCAAAGACGCTTAGCTAACTGAGCCACCCAGGCACCCCAATTGCTGAAGTACGTTCTATTTTTTGACTATACCCAAGATTTTTAAAAATTCATTTACCTCTTGAGGGACATTTGACTCGTTCACAGATTTTTTAAGATTTTTTTAAAAGATTTTATTTATTTATTCGACAGAGATAGAGACAGCCAGTGAGAGAGGGAACACAAACAGGGGGAGTGGGAAAGAAGCAGGCTCATAGCGGAAGAGCCTGATGTGAGGTTTGATCCCAGAATGCCGGGATCACGCCCTGAGCCAAAGGCAGACGCTTAACCGCTGTGCCACCCAGGCGCCCCATGATTTTTTAAGATTTTGAATGGAATAGGTAGAAATATTCATGTACAGGGGCGCCTGGGTGGCACAGCGGTTAAGCGTCTGCCTTCGGCTCAGGGCGTGATCCCGGCGTTATGTGATCGAGCCCCACATCAGGCTCCTCTGCTATGAGCCTGACTCTTCCTCTCCCACTCCCCCTGCTTGTGTTCCCTCTCTCGCTGGCTGTCTCTATCTCTGTCAAATAAATAAATAAATAAAATCTTTAAAAAAAATCTGTAAAAAAAAAAAAGAAATATTCATGTACAGTTTTCCATTTAATCATAAATAAATTTATCAAGGATAAATATGCAGAAGAGTGATTGCTGAGTTATATAGCAAATGTATGTTTAACTTTATAAAAAAAACTTCCAGGCCATTTTCCAAATTGTTTTTATTATTTTGCATTCCCATCAACAATGTATGAGATTTCCAGTTGCTCCAATTTTCTCTAGCATTTTATTTTTCATTAATTTTTCTAAAACTTTTTAGTTTGAAATAATTATAGATTCACAGGAAGTTTCAAAAAAATGGTAGATGGTTACTGTGTACCCCTCACCCAATTTCTCCCAATGGTGACATCTTACACACCTATAGTACAATATCAAAACCAGGAAATTGTTACTGGTACAATGCATGTACAGTAGTTTCCCCCTTATCTGTGGGGGATATGTTCCAAGACCTCCAGCAGATGCACGAAACCATGGATAGTACTGAACCCTATATATATTATGTTTTTCCTATACACACCTATGATAAACTTTAAGTTAGGAATTAGACACAATAAGAAATTAACAATAACTAACAATAAAATAGAATAATTGTAACAATATACTGTAATAAAAGTTATGTGAATGTGGTCTCTCTCAAAATTTCTTATTGTACTGTACCCACTCTTTTTCTTGTGATGATATGAGATGGTAAAATGCCTATGTGATGAGATGAAGTGAGGTGACTGCCATAGGAATTTTGACCTAGCGTTAGGCTACCACTGACCTTCTGACAATTTCTCAGAAGGATCATCACCTTTCAGACCACAGTTGACTACAGGTATCTGAAACCCACCAGATTATCTCAGACCCACCCAGATTATCTAAAATAATCTCTCTTACTTAGAGTTAACTGATTATAGACTTTAATCACAACTACAAAATATCTTCACAGTGAAATATAGATTAGTATTTGATTGAATAACTGAGTACTATAACCTAGCAATCTGACACATAAAACTGACTATCACACTACGGACCTCTTTTTTGTTGTTGTTTAAGCTAATATCTACATGCTTTTTAAAAATTTTCCAATTATACACTGCTAGGATATAAAAATAGGGTTGATTTTTCTGTCTTGACCTTGTAACTTATGACTTTGATGCCCTCACGTATTCATTGTAGGTGTTTAATTATTTTATATTTTTTGAAGAATTAATTGACATTTTCTACACAGAATAGGGACAATTTTGTTTTCCCCTTTACAATCTGTATGCTTTTCATTTCTTTTATTGCCTTAGTGCACTGGCTTAGGATTTAAGGTATGTTGAAAAGGAGTGGTGAAAATGGACATCCTTGCCTTGTACCAGACCTTAGGGGAAAACATGAAGTGTTTTATCATTAAGTATGATGTTAGCTGCAGATTCTTTGCAGTTACCCTCTACCAAGTTGAAGAAGTTCTATCATTTGGTGAGAGTTCTTTTTAAGTGTTTATTTAGATTCCAGTTAGTGGGGTCCCTAGGTGGCTCAGTTGGTTAATCATCTGACTCTTCATTTTGGCTCAGGTCATGAACTCAGGGTTCTGAAATTAATTTTTAAAATAAAATTAATTGTATTAATTTTGTCAAAGAACCATCTCATTGGTTTCATTGATCTATTGTGGGTTTTTTTTGTTCTTTATTTTTTTGTTTTAGTTTCTTTATCATTTATTTCTGCTCTGGTCTTTGTTAGTTCCTTTGTTCTGCTGGCTTTATGATTCATTTGTTATTCTTTTTCTAGCTCCTTTAGATGTAAGGTTAGGTTGTTTATTTGAGGTTTTTCTTGCTTTTTAAGGTAAGCCTGTATTGCTATATACTTCTCTCTTAGGGCTGCTTTTGCTACATCCCAAAAGTTTTGGACCATTGTGTTTTTATTTTCATTTGATTCCATGTAGTTTTTACTTCTTCTTTGATTTCCTTGGTTGGCACTCTCATTGTTTAGTAGCATGTTGTTTAACCTCCATGTATTTGTGGTCTTTCTAGATTTTTAATTTTGGTTGACTTCTACTTTCATAGCGCTGTGGTCAGAAAACATGCATGGATATTTTCAGACCACACTGCTTCGAAAACTGAACTCAATCACTCGTTCTATAAGGCCAGAATTACCTTGTTCTCAAAGCCAGACAAAGACCCCACCAAAAGGGAGAATTACAGACTGATATCCCTGATGAACATGGATGCCAAAATTCTCACCAAGATACTAGCCAATAGGATCCAGCAGGACATTAAAAGGATTATTCACCATGACCAATCGGGATTATTCCTGCAAAGGTGCAAAGGGCTGCAAAATCTGCAAATCAATCAATGTGATTCACCACATTAATAAAAGAAAGGACAAGAACCATATAATCCTCTCAATAGATGCAGAAAAAGCATTTGAAAAATAGAGCATCCTTTCTTGATTAAAACTCTTCACACTGTAGGGATAGAGGGAACATACCTCAATATCATAAAAGCCATTTATGAAAAGCCCACAGCGAATATCATTCTCAATGGGCAAAAACTGAGAGCTTTCCCCTTAAGGTCAGGAACACAGCACAGATGTTCACTATCACTACTGCTGTTCAACATAGTACTAGAAGTCCTAGCCTCAGCAATAAGACAACAAAAAGGAATGAAAGGCATTCAAATTGGCAACAAAGAAGTCAAACTCTCACTCTTTGCAGATGACATGACACTCTACATGGAAAACCCAAAAGACTCCTCCCCAAAATTGCTAGAACTCATAAAGGAATTCAGCAATGTGGCAGGATATAAAATCAATGCACAGAAATCATTTCTATACATAGTGCATTTCTATACACTAACAATGATACAAAAGGAAGAGAAATTAAGAAGTCAATCCCATTTACAATTGCACCAAAGCCATGAGATACCTAGTAATAAATGGGCAGAAGACATGAACAGACACTTCTCCAAAGACATACAAAAGGCTAACAGACACATGAAAAAATGCTCAACATCACTAGCCATCAGGGAAATACAAATCAAAACCACAATGAAATACCACCTTACACCAATTAGAATGGCAAAAATGAACAAAACAGGAAACAACAAGTGTTGGCGAGGATGTGGAGAAAGGGGAACCCTCTTACACTGTTGGTGGGACTACAAGCTGGTACAGCCACTTTGGAAAACAGTGTGGAGGTTCCTCAAGATGTTAAAAATAGAGCTACCCTGTGACCCAGCAACTGCACTACTGAGTATTTACCCCAAAGATACAGAGGTAGTGAAAAGAAGGGGCATCTACACCCCAATGTTCATAGCAGCAATGTCAACAATAGCCAAACTGTGGAAGGAGCCAAGATGTCCCTCAACTGCTGAATGGATTAAGATGATGTGGTTCATATATACAATGGAATATTACTGAGCCATCAGAAAGGATGAATACCTACCATTTGCATTGACATGGATGGAACTGGAGGGGATTATGCTAAGTGAAATAAGTCAAGCAGAGAAAGACAATTATCATATGGTTTCACTCATATATGGAATATAAGGAATAACACAGAGGACCATAGGGGAAGGGAGGGAAAATGGAATGGGAAGAAATGAGAGAGGGAGAGAAACCATGAGAGACTCTGGACTCCAGGAAACAAACTGAGGGTTACAGAAGGGAGAGGGGTGGGGGGTAGAGGTAACCAGGTAATGGGTATTAAGGAGGGCACGTGTGGTGATGAGCACTGGGTATTATATGCAACTAACGAATCGTTGAACACTACATTTGAAACAAATGATGTACTATATGCTGGCTAATTGAACATAAAAAAAAAATACTTGCAACAAACAAAAGTCCAGGACCAGTTAGCTCCACAGAGGAATTCTACAGAACATTTAAAGAAGAGTCAATTCCTATTTTTCTCAAACTATTCCAAAAAAAGAAGAGGAAGGAAAACTTCCAAGTTCATTCTATGACACCAACATTACCCTGATACCAAAACCAGATAAAGACACCACTAAAAAGAGAACTACAGGCCAATGTATCTGATGAACTTAGATGCAAAAGAAATGCTCAAAAAATTACCAGCAAACCAAATTCATCAATACATTAAAAAAATCATTCACCATGAGTGGAATTTACTCCTGGGTTGCAAGGGTGGTTCAATATTCACAAATCAATCAACATGATAGATGACATCAATAAGAGAATAAGAACCATATGATCATTTCAATAGATGCAGAAAAAGCATTTGACAAAGTGTAACATCCATTCATGATAAAAACCCTCAACAAAGTAGGTTTAGAGGGAACATACCTCAATATAATGAAAGCCTTATAAGAAAAACCCACAGCCAACATTGCACTCAATGGGAAAAAAGCTGAGAGCTTTTCCCCTAAGGTTAGGAAGAAGACAAGGATGTCCACTTTTACGACTTCTATTCAACATAGGACAGGCAATCCACAGCAATTAGACAATAAATAAATAAATAAATAGATAAATGTCATCCAAATTGGGAAGGAAGAAGTAAAACTTTCACAATTTGCAGATGACATGATACTCTATATAGAAAATCCTAAAAACTCCACCAAAAAAATAGTAGAAGTGATAAATGAATTCAGTAAAGCTGCAGGATACAAAATCAATGTGCAGAAACCTGTTGCATTTCTATACACTAATAATGAAGTAGCAGAAAGAGAAACTAATAAAACAATCCCATTTACAATTGCACCCAAAATAATAAAGTACCTAGGAATAAACCTAACCAAACAGGTGAAAGATCTGTACTCTGAAAACTGTAAAACACTGATGAAAGAAATTGAAAAGGACAGAAAGAAATGGAAAGATATTCCATGCTCATAGATTGGGAGAATGCATATTGTTAAAATGTTTGTTCTACCCAAAGCAATCTACACATTTAATGCAATCCCTATCAAAATACTAACAGCGTTTGTCATGAAACTGAAGCAAATAATCTTTTTTTGCCTTAAGATTTATTGATCCATTTTTATTTTATTTTACCAAACTGAGTAAATTCTTCACTTAGATAAGACATACCAAATTCTCAACAGGTCTAGACTAAATTGCAGCTATCGATTCGGTATATCGATATTCTACTAATCATTCCACACATCTTTACAAATGCCATTTAAATTTCCATGTCTCAGTTTTCCCTTCGCAAAATGACCATACTTTTTTCTCCCAAATACTGGTATTTCCAAAGCATTCTAAGACCCTTTGGATATCAGGTGCTTTGTAAAATATTCTAAGTAGTGTATTTCCTGGTGTGGGTATAACATGATGTCACTGTTTAAGATGGTCTCAAATACAAAGTATAACTCTCTCAGGAAAGAAGATTACATCATTCTATTAAATCCACAAGTTAATTTGCTCTCAAATAGTCAATTCACCACTGTCTACAGGCATAATAATGACAATGCAAACTCACATAGTCCAGGATTCATCTGAGATACAATAGCACGCAAAGGGAATATGCTTTTTGATAAGCATTAACTATGGCCACTGGGCTTTCAGAAGTAATAAGTAGCTTTTCAGGCCAGCTAGGTTAAGGAGCGAGGTCCAGCTCCCTGTAACAGTTACACACAAGGGCTGACAACACTAGAAAAGAGAAGGACCTCTCCGCCCAGCTGGACCCAGGCCTCTAGCCTGCTGCTCGTAGTGTATGGCAATCTAAAACACAAGAGTAAGAAATAAACCACCTACCTTGTTATACACAATAATAAAATCACCCAGTTGGTGGGCCAAGATTCTTCTGCGTTCCAGAAGTGCCAAGCGTCGACTGGGTAATACCATCCTCAGTGAGTGCTGGAGGTTACTGGACGCTCGTTTAAGGAAGCGAACCACTAACTCCTATTAAGAGTCATCAGGGAAACAAAAGATAAAATGAATTTATGGGACTTCCTCAAGATTAAATGTTTCTGCACAGCCAAGGAAACAGTCAGAAAAACTAAGAGGCAGCCCACGGAATGGGAGAAGATATTTGCAAATGACACTACAGATAAAGGACTGGTATCCAAGATCTATGAAGCAAATAATCTTAAAATATGTGTGGAACCACAAAGATCCCAAATAGCCAAAGCAATCCTGAAAAACAGCAAAACCGGAGGTATTCACAATTTCAGACTTCAAGTCATACTACAAAGCTGTAATAATCAAAACAGTACAGTACTGGCACAAAAAAAGACACATAAATCAATAGAAGAGAATAGAAAACCCAGAAATAAACCCACAATTATATGATCAGTTAATCTTCCACAATGTAGGAAAGAATATCCAGTGGGAAAAAGTCTCTTCAACAAATGGTGTTGGGAAAACTGGACAGTTCCATGCAAAAGAATGAAACTGGACCACTTTCTTACATCATACACAATAATAAATTAAAAATGGATTAAAGACCTAAATGTAAGACCTAAAACCATAAAAATTCTAGAAGAGAGCAAAAGCAGTAATTTGTCTGACATTGTCCATAACGATGTGTTTCTAGATCTGTCTCCTGAAACAAGGAAAATAAAAGCAAACATAAACTATTGTCACTACATCAAAATAAAAAGCTAGGCACAGGGAAGGAAGCAATCAACTAAAAGGCAACCTACAGAATAAGAGAAGATATTTGCAAATGACATATTCAATAAATGGTTAGTCCAAAATATATAAGGAACTTATACAACTCAACAAACGCAAATAATCTAATTGAAAATGGGCAGAAGATATAAAAGGACATGTCTCCAAAGAAGACATCCACATGGCCAGCAGACATGAGAAAAGATTCTCAACATCACTAATCATCAGGGAAATGCCAATCAAAACTAGTGAAATATCACTTCACACCTGTCAGAATCACCGCAATCAAAAACACAAGAAAAAAAAAGTGTTGGCAATGATGTGGACAAAAAGGAATCCTCCTGCACTGTTGGTGGGGATGTAAACTGGTGCAGCCACTGTGGAGAACAGTATGGGGGTTCCTCAAAAAGCCAAAAATAGAGCTACCATATGATCCAATAATTCCACTACTGGGTATTTACCCAAGGAAAATGAAAACACTAATTCAAAAAGATATATGCACCCCTATGTTTATAGCACCATTATTTACAATAGCTAAATTATGGAAGCAGCTGAAATGCCCATCAACAGATGAATGGATAAAGAAGGTGTGGTGTATATATATACAATGGAATTTTATTCATCCATAAAAAAAGAATGAAATCTTGCCATTTGTGATGACATGGATAGTTCTAAGGAGTATTAGTCTAAGCGAAATAAGTCAGTCAGGGAAAGACAAACACCATATGATTTCACTCATATGTGGAATTTAAGAAACAAAACAAATGAGGAAGAGAGAAAGAGAGAGAGAGATTAAGAAAGAGGCTCTTAACTATAGAAATTGATGGTTACCAGAGGGGAGGTAGGTGGGGGGATGGGTTAAATAGGTGATTGGGAATCAGAGTTAAGATGGCGGAGGAGTAGGGGACCCCTTTTTCAGCCGGTCCGCTAAGTCGAGCTGGATAGGTACCAGACCAGCCTATAACCACGGAATCAGCCTGAGACTCAGGAAGATACATCTGGATCTCTACAAATGAACATCTCCAGCGCTGAGTATTGAGGTACGAAGAGGGGAGCCGTGAAACCGTGCACAGATATTGGAAGATAAACGGAAGGGGGAGGGAGCCGCCGCGTTCGGGCGCCGGGAAGTGGCAGCCACCTGCAAGGGGGAGCGGGCGGACTCACGGAGGGCACCCGCAAGAGAGCGGACTGAGACCGGTGAGCCGGGAGCGTGCGCCACCAGGCATCTCGAGGAACTCCGGAATCCCAGTGTGCTCACTGGATCCAGACTGAGACCGGGAGCTCCCAGAGAGCGCGCGGGGCGGCTGGCGGCTGGCGGGCCACCTGCACGGGGGAGCGGACGGACTCGCGGTCGGCACCCGCAAAACAGCAGACTGAGACCCTGAACCGGGTGCGGGCGCCACCAGGCTACTCACGGAACTCTGGAATCCCGGTGTGCTCACCAGGCATAGACTGCGACCTGGAGATCCGGGATCGCACGGGGCGGCTGGTCGCTGGCAGCGTTAAAAACACAAAGGACAGAGACACGCCGGCCTGAAGTGAGGGGCAGGGACGCCGGGTGTGGGGCGCAATCCCGCGCTGCAGGGTTGAGCATCACCAACAGTAAACAGTAAAGTGGCCAGAACATCAGTGGAGAACAGGCCGCAATCCTCTGTCTGTGACACCAGCCTGTGCTGCTCTGACTCTCAGAGGACGACAGCAGACTGCCAGGGAAAGCCGCCAGAGAACAAAAGCCTGAAACACCGCTCACAGCGTGCCCATCCCCACTTGCACTGCAGGGGAACGAGACTCTACCCAAACAGGGTTGCTGAGTATCGGCGCAGCAGGCCCCTCCCCAGAACACAGAAGGCAGGCTGAAAAATCAAGAAGCCACAACCCGGGCGCCGGGTGGCGCAGTCATGAGCGCCGTCCCGGCTTAGGGCGTGATCCCCGCGTTCCGGAAAGGAGTCCCTCCTCGGGCTCCTCCGCTGGGAGCCTGCTTCTTCCTCTCCCACTCCCCTGCTTCTTTTCCCTTTCTCGCTGACTGTCTGTCTCTCTCTCTCTCAGATAAATAAATAAATAAACTCTTTAAAGAAGAAGCCCACATCCCTAAGATCCCTATAAAACAAGGGGCACGGCCTGGGACCCAGTCAATAATTTGGGCTCTGGACAACCCCGCAACCTCTCCTCATCAGAATGACAAGAAGGAGAAGCCCCCCAGCAAAGAAAAGACAGTGAGTCTGTGGCCTCTGCCACAGAAATAATGGATATGGATGTAACCAAATTATCAGAAATGGAATTCAGAGTAACGATGGTCAAAATGATGAGTAGAATTGAAAAAAACTATTAACGAAAAGGTTACTGAGACTATAGAATCCCTAAAGACAGAAATGAGAGCGAATCTGACAGAAATTAAAAATTCTATGAGCTAAATGCAGGCAAAACTAAAGGCTCTGACGGCCAGGGCCACAGAAGTAGAGGAACAGGTTAGTGAACTGGAGGATGGGTTAATAGAGGAAAAAACCAAAATAGAAGCTGCTCTTAAAAAAAATCCACGCCCACGAATGTAGGTTACAGGAGATTACTGACTCAATGAAATGATCCAATGTTAGAATCATCGGCATCCCCGAGAGGGTGGAGAAAAACAGAGGTCTAGAAGAGATATTTGAACAAATTGTAGCTGAAAACTTCCCTAATCTAGCGAGGGAAACAAACATTTGTGTCCAAGAGGCAGAGAGGACCCCTCCCAAGCTCAACCATGACAAACCTACGCCATGTCACGTCATAGTGCATTTCGCAAATATTAGATCCAAGGATACAGTATTGAAAGCGGCCAGGGCAAAGAAATTTCTCATGTACCAAGGCAAAGGCATCAGAATTACGTCAGAACTGTCTACACAGACCTGGAATGAGAGAAAGGGTTGGGGGAGCATATTTAAAGCTCTTTCAGAGAAAAACATGCAGCCAATCCTTTTATCCAGCAAGGCCCATTCAGAATTGATGGAAAATAAAGACATTTCAGAATAGCCAGTCACTAACCATCTGAACTACGAAACCAGCCCTACAGGAGATTGGGGGTTCTATAAAAGTAAAAAGGCCCCAAGAGTGATACAGAACAGAAAGTCACAGCCGATACAAACAAAGACTTTACTGGCAACATGGCATCATTAAAATCATATCTCTCAGTTCTTAGCACTAATGTGAATGGTTTGAATGTCTCCAAATGCCACAGGGTTGCATTATAAAAAGAAATGACCATCCATTTGTGTCTACAAGAGACTCATTTCAAACCCAAAGATGCATTCAGACTGAGAGTAAGGGGATGGAGTACCATCTTTCATGCAAATGGACCTCAAAAGAAAGTGCGGTAGCAATTCTCATATCAAGAGATTGGATTTTAAACTAGAGACTAATGTTAGAGAGCAGAAGGCACTATATTATTCTTAAAGGAAGTATTCAACAAGTGGATATGACAATTATAAATATATATGCCCCAACAGGGGAGCAGCAAGATACACAAGCCAACCTCTTAACCAGAATAAAGAGACATATAAATAAAAATACATTAATAGTAGGGGACCTCAACACTCCACTATCAGAAATAGACAGAACACCCTGGCAAAAACTAAGCAAAGAATCAAAGGCTTTGAATGCCATACTGACGAGTTGGACCTCATAGATATATACAGAACACTACACCCAGAACAAAGAATACTCATTCTATTCTAATGCCCATGGAACATTCTCAAGAATAGACCATGTTCTGGGACACAAAACAGGTCTCAACTGATACCAAAAGACTGAAATTATTCCCTGCATATTCTCAGACCACAACGCTCTGAAATTGGAACTCAACCACAAGGAAAAATTGGAGACTAAGAACCATCCTGCTCAGGAATGACTCGATAAACCAGGAAATCAAAAATCAAATTAAACAATTTATGGAGACCAATGAGAATGAAAATACAACAGTCCAAAACCTATGGGATACTGCAAAGGCAGTCCTAGGGGGGAAATACATAGCCATCCAAGCCTCACTCAAAAGAATAGAAAAATCTAAAATGCAGTTTTTATATTCTCACCTCAGGAAGCTGGAACAGCAACAGAGGGACAGGCCTAATCCACGCACGAGGAAGCAGTTGACCAAAATTAGAGCAGAAATCAATGAATTAGAAACCAGAAGTACAGTAGAGGAGATCAACAGGACTAGAAGCTGGTTCTTTGAGAGAATCAATAAAATTGACAGACCACTGGCAAGACTTATCCAAAAGAAAAGAGAAAGGACCCAGATTATTAAAATTATGAATGAAGGAGAGGTCACTGAAACACCATTGAAATTGGAAGGATTATTAGAAATTTTTATCAACAAGCTATATGCCAATAAACAAAGAATCTGGAAGAGATGGAATCCTTCCTGGAAACCTATAAACTACCAAGATTGAAACCGGAAGAAATTGATTTCTTAAACAGGCCAATTAATTATGAAGAAATTGAGTCAGTGATAAACAACCTTCCAAATAACAAAACTCCAGGCCCGGACGGTTTTCCTGGGGAATTCTACCAAACATTCAAAGAAGAAATAATACCTATTCTCATAAAGCTATTTCAAAAAATAGAAACAGAAGGAGAGCTACCAAACTCATTCTATGAGGCCAATATTACCTTGATCCCCAAACCAGGCAAAGACCCTCAAAAGGAGAATTACAGACCATCTCCCTAATGAATATGGAGCCAAAATCCTCAACAAGATACCTTGTAATAGCATCCAACAGTACATTAAAAGGATTATCCATCACGATCAAGTGGGATTCATACCTGGGATGCAAACGTGGTTCAATATTCGCAAATCAATCAGCGTGATACATCATATCAACAAGAAAAGACTCAGGAACCATATGATCCTCTCAATTGATGCTGATAAAACATTTGACAAAATACAGCATCCTTTCCTGATTAAAACCCTTCAGAGTGTAGGAATAGAGGGTACATTTCTCAATCTCATAAAAGCCATCTATGAAAAGCCTACTGCAAATATTATTCTCAATGGGGAAAAGCTGGAAGCCTTTCCCTTAAGATCAGGAACTCGACAAAGATGCCCACTCTCGCCACTATAATTCAACATAGTACTAGAAGTCCTTGCAACAGCAATCAGACGACAAAAAGGGATCAAAGGTATTCAAATCGGCAAAGAAGAAGTCAAAATGTCTCTCTTCGTAGATGACATGATACTCTATATGGAAAACCCAAAAGAAGCCACTCCCAAACTATTAGAAGTTATAGAGCAATTCAGTAACGTGGCGGGATACAAAATCAATGCTCAGAAATCAGTTGCATTTCTATACACGAATAACGAGACCGAAGAAAGAGAAATTAGGGAATCCATCCCATTTACAATAGCACCAAAAACCATGCTACCTTGGAATTAACTTAACCAGAGACATAAAGGACCTATATTCTAGAAACTATAAATCACTCTTGAAAGACATTGAGGAAGACATAAAGAGATGGAAAGATATTCCATGCTCATGGATCGGAAAAATTAACATAGTTAAAATGTCCATGCTACCCAGAGCAATCTACACTTTCAATGCTATCCCGATCAAAATACCGAGGACATTTTTCAAAGAACTGGAACAAATAGTCCTTAAATTTGTATGGAAACAGAAAAGGCCCCGAATCTCCAAGGAATTGTTGAAAAGGAAAAACAAAGCTGGGGCATCACAATGCCGGATTTCGAGCTGTACTACAATGCTGTGATCACAAAGACAGCATGGTATTGGCACAAAAACAGACACATAGACCAATGGAACAGAATAGAGAGCCCAGAAATGGACCCTCGGCTCTTTGGGCAACTAATATTTGATAAAGCAGGAAAAAACATCTGGTGGGAAAAAGTCTTTTCAATAAATGGAAATGGACAGCTACATGCAAAAGAATGAAACTTGACCACTCTCTCACACCATACACTAAAATAAACTCCAAATGGATGAAAGACCTCGATGTGAGGCAGGAATCCATCAAAATTCTAGAGGAGAACATAGGCAGCAACCTCTACGACATCGGCCACAGCAACCTTTTTCATGACACATCCCCAAAGGCAAGAGAAACAAAAGATAAAAAGAATGTGTGGGACCTCATCAAGATTAAAAGTTTCTGCACAGCCAAGGAAACAGTCAGAAAAACTAAGAGGCAGCCCACGGAATGGGAGAATATATTTGCAAATGACACTACAGATAAAGGACTGGTATCCAAGATCTACAAAGAACTTCTCAAACTCAATACACGAGAAACAAATAAACAAATCAAAAATGGGCAGAAGATATGAACAGACACTTTTCCAATGAAGACATACAAATGGCTAACAGACACATGAAAAAATGTTCAAAATCATTAGCCATCAAGGAAATTCAAATCAAAACCACACTGAGATACCATCTTACGCCAGTTAGAATGGCAAAAATAGACAAGGCAAGAGACAACAATTGTTGGAGAGGATGTGGAGAAAGGGGATCCCTCCTACATTGTTGGTGGGAATGCAAGTTGGTACAGCCACTCTGAAAAACAGTGTGGAGGTCCCTTAAAAAGTTAAAAATTGAGCTACCCTATGATCCAGCCATTGCACTACTGGGTGTTTACCCCAAAGATACAGATGTAGTTAAGTGAAGGGCCATATGCACCCCAATGTTCATAGCAGCAATGTCCATAATAGCTAAATCGTGGAAGGAGACGAGATGTCCTTCAACAGATGACTGGATTAAGAAGTTGTGGTCCATATATACAATGGAATATTACTCAGCTATCAGAAAGAAAGAGTTCTCAACATTTGCTACAACATGGATGGCACTGGAGGAGATAATGCTAAGTGAAATAAGTCAAGCAGAGAAAGACAACTATCATATGATTTCTCTCATCTATGGAACATAAAAACTAGGAAGATCAGTAGGAGAAGAAAGGGATAAAGAAAGGGGGGGTAATCAGAAGGGGGAATGAAACATGAGAGACTATGGACTATGAGAAACAAACTGATGGCCTCAGAGGTGAGGGGGGTGAGGGAATGGAATAGACCGGTGATGGGTAGTAAGGAAGGCACGTATTGCATGGTGCACTGGGTGTTATACACAACTAATAAATCATCGAGCCTTACATCAGAAACCGGGGATGTACTGTATGGTGACTAACATAATATAATAAAAAATCATTAAAAAAATATTATTATAATAAAAAAAGAAAAAAAAGAAAAAGAAGGTAAAAATAAATAAATAAATAAATAAAATTCAAAAATTAAATAAATAGTTGATTGGGATTAAGGAGTGTACTTGTGATGAGCAACGGGTGATGTAAGGAATTATTGAATCACTATATTGTACATCTGAAGCTAATATAACACTGTATGTTAATGATACTAGAATTTAAATAAAAATACACAAAAAATTGAACTCTAATAGTTTTATTGTTGCTTTTGCTGTTGATTTGATATTTCCTCAAGAATCATGGGTTAAAATTCTGAAACGAATTTCTGTGTAGACTAGCATTGAGTAAATAAATAAATTATATACATAGTTGGATAAGGGGAGTTATGTTTCTTACTGTCAGAGAAGGGGTTTACAATTACTGAAAGGAGAAAGTTGAAATGAATCTTGTATTGGACTGTAATTTGAGTAATAGTATGAACTCATGGTTTTTAATATGGATGTTAAATAGATTAAAATATGGATACACACACACATACATACACATATATATCTCCCAGATGTGTCCTCTGAGAGATCCTAATAGCAATGATACCTCAAAAGCAGTGAGTACACTTAACACCCAGAGCTTGGTTTATAAGCACTACTACCCACAGATAAAAGCCAGGGCTCCATGGCGAAATGTATGATGGCTGGGGCAAGAAACATTCAAGATGAATCTGTACTACCTTGCTGTGCCAAATGTGAGAAATGTTTTTAAAAAATGATGGGGGTATTTTAAATGGACTCAGGAGTCAACTTGAAGGGTTTCCTACTGACCAAATCTGTAACTATTATCATATCTAAATAATTAACCTTAGTAAAGAATTATAACACATTGAATAGAACAATAATGAGTCAACACTGATACACATACATGCTTATATGCATTCTTACATGGGAAGGTAAAGAAATTTCCTTACAGCAAAATATAATCAATATAGAAATCCAACCATCCAAGCTGGCCCCACAGAACTGAAGGGTGACTGAAGAAAGTAACTTGAGACCTGGATAGGAAGCACAAAGATAGGAATTATCTGGATCAGGATTCTGCTCTGGGGATAAAATCACATAAACTATTCTTTTTCACTCCTGTGTCAATCACTTAAGTTTCAAAGTCCAACAAAAGGACATGTGATTAAGTAAGAGTAGATTGCATGCCTGCCCCTTAGCAATACCAGAACAAGGAGAGGAAGAATCTGGCTTACTCTATTTCAATAAGGGGAGGCAAGCATCTAGACATGTCATCTCACAAAGACTACATACAAGTTTTCTATTAATGCACAACAAATGACCACAACTTGGGTGGCTAAAACAAAATCCATTTATTATCTCGTAGTAATTGTAGGTCAGAAATCTGGGCATGGTTTGACTGGTTTCTCTGTTCAGGCAAGCCTGAAATCAAGGGGTTGGCAGGGCTACATTCCCTTCTGGAGCCTCTGGGGAAGAATCCACTTCCAAGCTATTCAGATTGTTGGCAGAATTCCTGTCTTTACGTCTGTAGGTCTGATGTCGTTTCTTTGCTGGCTATCTGCTAAAGGCCTCACTTAGTTCATAGAGGTCACCCAGGAATGGAGAATTTCATTGCATCAAATCCCTCTGATTCTTCAAATATTTCTTGCCAGTAAGAGTGCTGTTCCCTCTAAGGGCTCACCTGATTAGGTCAGGCCCACCTAAGATGATTTCCGTATTTTAAGTTCAACTGATTTGAGACCTTAATTACATGTGGGAAAATCCCTTCACAACAGCATCTAGATTAGTGTTTTATTGAATAATGGTTAAAAGGTATATGTAACCAAGGGATGGGGATCTTGTAGGCCATCCTTGAATTCTGCCACAGTTTTACCTACCACAAAAATGGGGGAACTGTATTACCTAAACGGAAATTGAGTGCCACCAGGAAAGATAAATGGATACCAACAAGAGAAATATTCACTACAGTACATTTGTTCAATATCTGTACATATTTTTGCCATCCCATACTTTGGAAAAATGCCAACAGTGCAACTATTCTTCATACAAGCAAAATGCATTCAGTCATCCCCAAATGGAGAGAAACATAAAGTCTTATCAATCCTAGCATCAATTCTAGTTTAGGATCTTCAGATGACATCCATTCTTCCTCTAGTTCAAATGAATGCTGTATCAATATTCTGTAATAAGGTGGATAAATAAAAACTCACTGTTACCAACTCACCATATATAAAATAGTAAGTAAAAGAGAAATAAAATGGGACACATTAAAATATAAAAATATATACATATTACAAAAAATAAAATATGTAACTACTGTAGTCTTCATTTCTAAAACTGGTTACCAGGTCAAAGTTGGTATAAACTCTTTCTTTACTCTCCACACCACTTTTTCTGTCATCAAGTCACCATCTCAGTCAGATGGGCTCTTTACCTAGAAAAATGATTCAAACATTTGCAGCAGCCCCTGCCTGAGAGCTTATACTAAGGATATAATAGGAAAACATGTTTGTGACCTTGCGGGCTTTAGCGTAAACATCAGAGCACAGTGGCTGGGAACGCCAGGCTCGCTCAGGGCAGAACGCTGCCCCAACCGAAACTTGATTGCCCTTGACAATAGCCCGTGGGGTCCATAGAAACATGTTTAAGAATAGGCCTCACTTGCTGAACGTTAGATCATCTAATCCTGTGACCTTCCTCGTGACGTACTACTATTCACTAGGATGTAATATGGATTATTCCCTTGATTGTCTTTGATTGTTTATTGCCAATAAATACGCAAGGTTGCAGCTATTTGGGGCGATCGCACTCTTGGCAGTGGAGCGCCGGGTTGTCGTCCCCTGCACCCATGCTGTCTTTCACAAGCTAACCTGTCTGTGCCTCGTCCTTCTCCCGAATCAACGCCGCGGCACTGCGGTTGGTGTCGTGGCAAACATTTATTTATGTGTATAGTCTGAGGGATTGGTAGCCTTGCACGTATGGGGTTGCTGTAATAGCGTAATAATTTTAACCACTTTGGGATGTGATAAAGGCATCCCAGAAGATCTTCTAGCCTCCAGACACACTCCTTTCTACCCCCATTATGTAGCCCCAACCCTACTTCCTCACAAAAATTGAAATCAATCATCTTAGCCAGTACACAAGCCCCCATTTTTACTTATTTGTCCATTGACATGATGATTCCAAAACTGCCAGGTGGACATCTCAACTTTCAAATCAATGGAATCATTGTTGAGTAACCTGATAGAAACATGCCTTGCTTGGGTACTAAAAATTCTAACCCAGTAGAGCCCAAAGTTACAGGGACCATAAACAAAACATTTTGTGAATATGTCTTTAGGAACAACACTAACTTTCATCATTTAGTTATTAGACCTAGGAATCCTGGTTGTTGACTAGATGGTATTATGTATATTGGTGGCTAGTTTAGAATATATACTATATATTGTAGGACAGCACCTCTAACACATTAAGTGTTGTCTCTTGACTGGTGGCAGCCATAATTGTCTTCAATAAAGTCATTATTCCATTGTATAACTTTTTTCTGAGTATGATAAAACCAGTGAATTCCATGGGTATAAGCCAATCACCAGACTTTGGGTTTTAAAGTGAGTCCCTTGATCAGAAGCAACATTGTATGAAATTTCAGAACTGTGGATGAAGCATTCTCTGTAAGATCATAGATGATGGTGCTGACAGAAGTACTGCAGGCAAAAAAGGCAAATCCGTACCTAAGATACTCATTTATTCCAGAAAAATTATAAAGCCAAGTAACTTATTCATGATATAATTGGTCCAAATTAATTACCATACTCCCAGGTACCTGACTGGTCCCCTTGAGATTGGTACATATCAGGAACTCAGTATAGTGTTGCCAAGTTGGGCATTCAGCAATTGGTAGGAGGGTGCTCACATCAGCCCTTGTGATGGGAAACCATGTTGCTGAGGCCATATATAGCTTCTGTTCGTGTTACTGTGACCACAGGTGCCCATTGAGCAAGCACAGGAGTAGCTGAATAAAGAGGCTTACTGACCACCACTGAGTAGGTCGTATTGCCCACCTGATTACTGAGAGAGCCTTTTGGTGAGCATTCACAGCTTACATAATAGTCTCATGCTCCTGACCAGTCCCAAGAAGTTCATATACCACTTCCCTAAATCTGTTTTGTGTCCATTTCCCCCAAATGTCTTCATTCAAAATCTCTGCTAATTGGGATGAACCATTATCCCTGGACTTGGATCTGGATGCAACAACTTGTGAAACTTAGGTTTTTTTCTTTTTAGAGAGGAGTGAAGACATTTTTGTTTGCATGAAGAATAATGGCATCATGTCACAGTGTCCTTTTTCCAAAGGATGCAATGGCAAGAAGTGTGTATGGATGGATAAGTAAACTTTAGTGAATATTTGTTAAAATAAAAATAATTTTTATTTTTTACTTGTTATTCTGATGTAAGTCAAGACTTACAAAAAAAGTTGCAAGAGGGACACCTGGGTGGCTAAGTCAGTTAAGCGTCTGCCTTCGGCTCAGGTCATGATCCCAGGGTCCTGGAATCAAGTCCCATGTTGGGCTCCTTGCTCAGCAGGGAGCCTTCTTCTCCCTCTGTCGCTTCCCCTGTTTGTGCTCTCTCTCTCTCGCTCTCTCTGACAAATAAATAAAATCTTTTTTTAAAAGGTACAAGAATAATAAAAATAGTTCCTGTATACACTTAACCTAGATTCCCCAAAGTTAACATTTATTGTATTTATTTTATTCTCTCTTTTTCTGTACACACACACACACACACACACTTTTTAAGGCATTCTCTTACAGAAAACAGTACAGTAATCAAAATCAGACCACTAACATTGATATAATACTATTATCTAATTTAAAGACCTTATTCAATAGATTTTGCCAACTGTCCAAATTGCACGAGAATTTTGTGATCAAGTAAGGGACAGAATCAAATCTCTTCTGGGTGTGAAAGGACAGACAGTGCACTGAAGCCCAGAACAGGGTACAGTCCACAGGGATAGAGTTAAGGGGGCTTCCATGGGTATTGGGCCTTTCTGCCACCCCCAGGCTCCAATGATACAACCTTTCCTCTCTTTAGGCTTCCAGAATTCCCTTGTGACCTTCCACACCTCTGGTGTTGCCATAACCACATTGTTCTTTAAATAAACTTTACTTGAGACTGATTGCCCCAAGACTCTTTCACCACTTCAGCACCTAACACAGCTTAGAAGATCCACAGAACTCCATCACTATTATATAGACTGCTATCTCACATAGCACAAAAAGTGGGGGAGTCCCCAGAGATCATCTATTTTCATCTCCTTCCCATTTGCAGTTGAGCAACTGAGGCTCAGAGAACTCTGAGACTATTAGGGGCAGCTGGGAGAACATCTCATTGGCTTCTCGTAGACCTGGTGTCTTCCCCATACATCACACAGCTGGTCTACATTCCCTCCCTACAGAAGAGTCACAATCTGCACACAGGATGGAGCTGGGGGTGTGGGTGGTGATGGATGTGGGAGCGAATGACTTCAAGGAAGAACTGTACTTACCTTGGGGAGCTAATGGATGGGCAGGTCATTCTTTTCTGAGACTCCAAAGTAGAGTCCATCTATCTGAATGTGGGAGCCATAAACATACACTGGGAGAAATCTGAGGTAGGTGACAGACTCTGTGGCCTAAGTTGGCACATGGTGAAAGCACCCACCTGAACAGAAAGGCTGTCCCAATCCCACAGAGCTTGGGTGTTTCATACCAACAAGGAAAATAACCAGCACCCAGAAATGCAGGAACCATGGCCCAGGCCTGAGGTGCCATAGAGATGCAGGGCTAGAGCATCCTCTATCCCCAAAGTCCTCAGGTTGAGATTCCCCAGAGGCTTGCCTGAGAAAAAGGTCAGAATCCAGGCCCAGCTGAAGGCAGGAAGCCTGGCAGTGAGGACAAGAGGCAGGAGAGGGGCTGGAGCTCCACAGTGTTGGCTCCTTCCTATTAATCCTGGGCTCTCTCCCCCCAGAATGTGGACATCACTCCGGAACCTGAGGAAGCCCTGGACACCATCCCTGCACATTATTGAGCCCTTCCCAGGAGGCTAAATTGCCTTTGCTCTTGCTTTTTTCTACCCTGGGAGCTCCTGTTTCTGTCCTTGCCCACTTGCTTGGGTACCACCAAGCCTCTAAGGAAGTTATGGCCTAGGCTTAATTTCATCCTCAGTGATAGCTCCAGTGAAGATTTCAGCAGCTCAAGCCAGGTCCTTGTTCAGTCACAAGGCAGTCTAGCTTTACACAAAGCCTTGTCTTATTTCCTCAATTCTTATTCTCTAAGCAACAAACGTTACTCTTTCTCCTTGTAGGAGGGGAGAAGAGGCCAATGTGAGTTCTCCTTCACTGTCCATAAAAACTTGTCTCTGTGATGAGGCCCTGCTCCTGCTGGGGTGAGGGATTGTGAGGGCTTTCTAGAGGGACAGGATCCTGGGCAGCATTTCCAGAGATGAAGAGGGGGCCTCGTGAACCTATCTCTCTCTCTTTTTTTAAAGATTTATTTATTTATTTATTTGACAATGAGAGAGACAGCTAGAGAAAGAGGGAACACAAGCAGGGGGAGTGGGAGAGGAAGAAGCAGGCTCCCAGCGGAGGAGCCTGATGTGGGGATCGATCCCATAAGGCCAGGATCATGCCCTGAGCCGAAGGCAGACGCTTAACGACTGAGCCACCCAGGCGCCCCGAACCGATCTCTTTATGGACAACGTGGCTAGGGTTGAGATTTTTTCTCACAGGAGACTCTAGTACCTGGATCATAGTGTTCTCTGCTCCTACTCCTGCCCCCATCCTGGAGTTATTTCACTTTCCACACGGATAATACAACCAACACCCTGGAATCCGAGGGACATCATCTCTAGGAAGTTATTTTCCCTCCCCTTCAACCACCCACTCTCTGGACCTTGTCATTAGCTGGAGTTCTACCCCCTCTGCCTTCTTAAATACAACTATCTGACCACCTACACCCTCTCTCATTATTTCTTTTAATGTCACTCCAGGACACCTAGCAGCATGTCTATCACCTATTAGTCACTTCAGTAATATTTATAAAGTAAACCATACTAGTTCTTGGACCTCATTAACATCTGTGTTCATTACCTCCTCTTTTGTTTCCCAATCCATTAACAGGATCTACCCATATTTTTACCAGTCGAAAGCTAATCTGCCTCTCAGGCTAGAACTGAGGCCCTCTCTTTCCCATATAAACAAGTTGATCTCTCCCCAACATGGAAAAACCAGACAGCACATCTAATTCACTTTGCAGTTTCAACGTTTATTTCTGATACCAAAACTTGACAGCACACAAGGGGGAAAAAAGCAACAGACAAGGAACAGCAAATAAATTTATCTTGCATGCCACTTTCAGTCAACAGGATGTGGCTCTCTAGATAGCTGTGTTTAGAAGGAATCTGAGGCTTCAGCCTCACTCAGGGGAAAGACTATTGCAACTGATTAGCAATATCTGTGAACATAAGAAAAAAATTAACAATCAATGACATATTTCAAATAGTGAGAAATATAAATACCAAACAGTGCTTCCCTATACTTCCCTCATCTCCCCACCATGGGTTTCCTAGGACTCCCAGATCGTGCACATAAATACATTCCCACAGACCCTATGTCTCCCAATAACCTTAACTGCCCAAACCAAAGTGATATACCTACCCAACATCTCACTCAACCCAGAAGAAACCAATGGCACCAAAGTTGGCAGCGAAGTTGGCACTGGCTGTACCACCAGGGCCAATAATGGGGCCAGCGAAGGTCTGAGGAAATCTGGAGCGGGCATTCTGGTGGTATCTGGCCCAGAAGGTAAATGGGATTCTAGACCAGGGATCGCCAAAATCTCCTTCCTCATCCCAGGTCAGCAGCTCAAATTCAATGTCATCCCAGCTCCAGGGACCAGATACGGCCTCATCTCCAATCCCCATGCGGGTTCTCGCCTCAGCCCGGGCCTCAGCCTCAGCTGCAGCAGCGTCCAGAGCATCCAAGGCCTCATCTGCAGCCTCCATGAACTGCGCAGTCCAGTCACGAGGATCTCTTTTCTGAACCTGAGATGAAGAATAGAAAAGAAAACAAAATCCGTAATAGTAGGAGTTAATATTTATGAAGCACCCGCTATATATTTAGTACCCTACTTTGTGCTACTGATTACATAACAGCAACAATAAATACCACCAGTAATGCAGCACCTACCATGTGCAATACCTAAGGTCTTATTCCTGCTCTGGACCTTTCCCAGCCAGTCATACCTCACCCCTTGACCTATCAAGTCTAGAGCAGTTCCCCTATTACCTCTGCAATGAATCTCAGCACTTTCATCTTGCTAGTTTCATGGTAGGAACGGAGGCCCCAGAGGAACTCATACTCAGGAGGGTTGCTGTTGGGCACTCGTCTGTAATCCAGGTACCTTATAGAGCAGAAAGGTCTTTGTTTCTACCCAGGTAAGAATCGTAGTCCAACAATGCATCATACTATTTTTGACACTCCCAATTTCAGGTAGCAACCTCCCCAGGCTCATTCCTAAACCTAGCTTAATTCTATTCTTTTTTAAAATTTATTTTTATTGTTTTTAAGTAGGCTCCACATTCACTGTGAAGCCCAATGCAGGGCTTGAACTCATGACCCTGAGCTTAACACCTGAGCTGAGATCAAGAGTCAGATGCTTAACCAACTGAGCCACCCAGGTGCCCCATAAACCTAGCTTAATTATATTCTTATAGCCAGGCCTTCAAACTCCTGTACCAGTGCTTCTACATTAAGCAGTCACCTAGAACTGCCGGGCGGCTTATATAAGGTCATAGAAAGGACAATACTTAATCTCACCCTTTGTGTCACGGCTCTAGCTCCACGTTCTTGTAATCTTGTTACCGAGACACAGTTAGCCCATTGCAATGATTAGTGTGCAGTGTAAACCTCAGCCTTGGAAATGTCTACTGTGAGTAGACATTACTTGCAAGATAACTATACTGCAGAAAAATCCAACCACAAGCAGGGATACTCAATAAACACTTCCAAGTATGTATGTGCTTTTCTATGTGAATATGTATGTATAGTGTAAGAAATGAGCATAGGAAGGACTGTCTGAGGCTGACCAGCACATAGAACTCATGAGGACCAGAAAAAAACCGTTAGAGATCACTTACTTTTGCTTTACAAACTCGTAAGTGAGAAGTTTCCTCAGATCTCCGAGAAGAGGATGTCTCACCCTGACAGTATAAAAAAAGAAACCCATATTCAGAGACTGTGACACTGCCCAAAGAAAAGAGCTTTCTAGAGGTCAGAGATGAGAGAAGAGGCATAGAGTTCAGAATTATCTGCCTATCCACCCAGGTCACATCTTTGGGCTCTGTACCTCCCCAAACCAATTCCCCTAGACCACCAGGCTGATGCAATCCTGGGACCATCCTCTGTTGCCAAAGGATGATATAAACAGGCAAGAGATGAGAGAGCCCAATCATACCCAGGACGCAGTCCCATCTTGCGTAGTGCCTCCCAGAGGACAGCTGCAATGGGAGGCAAGGGGAGACAAGGGACGGAAAATGAGCATGAAAATCAGGCTGTAGCCAACCCCCAGCTGCAGGTCCAGCCACTCACCTTCACTGGCACGGTTGCCATTCATGAAGATGACGCCCAGTATCACTAAGAGGAGACCCAGCTTGGGTGTGTCTTTGGTCCTAAAAGAGTACAAAAAAAATATTTTCAGCAGCCATTTGTATGAGACACCCCAGACAGCTTACCCATCTAGCTTCCCCAGTATTCCTCAGCAAGGGGGTAATTCTACCTCAGTGCTGACCATGACCTGGTCTATGATCCTAAATCTTGGACCCTGACCTACTTGACATTCCTGGGAAAAAAGCACCACTGAGAAAGGCAATGTTCCACCTCTTTTCCCATCTTACGTTCCCAGTATGCCAGCCAGGGACTCGGGGGTACTGATGAGAATATACAGGTGTTCTTCTTTGTCAATCTCCTTCAGTTGAATCCCAAATTTCTACAGGGACAAGAAAACAGACTATGAAATTACAATATCTAGCACCAGCTACCCCTGCTCAGTTGCTCACCTCCCTGTGAGACTTCAGCTCTAAACTCCCAGTAGGAATTCCATGAATCTTTGATATCAAAACCTTCGCTCATTATTCCTATTCCTCAGGGCTGCCTTCTCACCTTCTCCAGGACAAAGCATGCACGTTCAATGATTTCTGGATAAACATCAGTGTATTCACGGATGATATCCCTCAGCATTTCTGTAGGAGAGAGAACAGAGCACCTGAGCTGAGCAGGGGCCACAGAGCTACAAACCCTTTGCCAGTCTTGTTAAAGGGAACACGCTCAGGGTTCTCAAGGATGAAAAATGAAGAATCAGCCACAGAAAGAGGGAATTGAAGGGGAGGGGACATATAAGCAAAGGGATGTCCACAGAACATGGGGTGAGGGGAAGGGCAGAGTGCTGGAGGAGGGCACTGGATGCCTACCTGAGCGCTTGATGGGCACCTTCGTATAATCTTTAAGCATCAGGTACTTGACCAACTTATTTGCCTAGGAGGGGAAAAGGAAATCATTAAAGTTATTAAGATATTTACAGGAAACTTGATTGAATTATAGATAAAAGGACAAGACAAGAGGAAGAGACAGAGAAGTGACTGGGAATAACAGTTCTTACTCTTTCCTGAAGAAGGGCCACATCTCGGGGCTGTGAGGCACCCAGGTTCTGTGAGGCACGCGAATTGGGAGAGGGGCGCAGGTTTGGTGAGGGTCGCAGGTTCTGCCAGTCAGGTGGAACTGGCCAATCAGTGGGGATCCAGTCAGGTGGGAGTGGCCAGTCAGTGGGAAGTGGCCAATCAGGTGGTAGAGGCCAGTCAGGTGGTAGAGGCCAGTCAGGAGGGCCTTGCCAATCTGCAGGACCCTGCCAGCCTGGTGGGTTCTGCCATCCAGGTGGGGTCTGCCATCCAGGTGGATTCTGCCAGGCCAGTGGGTTTGGCCAGACAACCGGACCAGGCCAGACAATGGGGTTCGGCCAGATCACTGGATTCTGCCAGATCACTGGGTTCGGCCAGATCACTGGGTTCTGCCAAGCAACTGGGTTTTGCCAGGCTGGTGGGGTCTGCCTAGCTGGGGGGCTCTGACGTGCTGGTGGGGTCTGCCTGGCTGGCTGGTTTTGCCAACCTGATGGGTTCTGCCAGGCCAGTGGGGTCTGCCAGAGCACATTGGGGGGTGCTCCAGGTGGGTTCTGAGTGGTGACTGGAACCGGTGCAGACCTCCATGTCCCTGTAGCCAGTGGGGCCCGCCTCTGATCCCCACCGCTGTTCTCATCCACATTCAAGTTATTAATCTGCATCATCAGAGAGAAGAAAGGTCCAGGGTCACCAGATGTTTCTGTTTCCTCACCCTATCTATTCCAGGAAGGCCCCCTAAAACCCTCACCTGTAGTGACAGCCTGACCCACTAGCCAATGGTCACCCTGAGTCCAGGGCTTGTCTTTCACTGTCTTCCAGGCAGGAGTTTCATCTCTGAATCAGGTCAGGAGCAACCCAAGGGTGGGGCCTGAGGCTTCTCCTCTTCCTATGTCCAACACTGGCTCTGCTTGTACCACCCTGGACAAATCACTCAAGTCACTTCACCTCTCTGGGACTTAGTTTCCTTCTCTGTAAAACTGAGACTATGAACCCTAGCTGGTAATATCTTGAAGATTTAATGAGATAACCTGTGAATGTGCCTAGCTCAAGACCTAACACATAGTGGCTACCATGAAAACGTAAACTAATTATATACAGAGTATGTATATATATATTATGTGTCCATGTCTCATCTCCCCATTAGTCTGTGGATATTCAGAGCACAGAAATTATCACATTCACCTTATCAACCCCTACAACCTAACTGAATACAGGCCATCATATATGTATGTTTTGTTTTGTTTAGAACAAATGAACCTCAGAGAAGAAAGGAGAGAGCCCAAATCAAAGTGGAGCTAGCAGGGATCTCACCTTGCGGGTCCTCTTGCCCCGTATTATAGTCCTGGACTCCAGATTCTGAGCCTGGGAACCATCTGCTGATGTCTGTGCAGCTGCACCATCAGATTCAGGGATACCTGGGCTGGTCTCTACCTCAGTCTGGGAAGTGGCCATCTTGGCTTGGTTAATATTCTGGGTCTGGGTATCAACTGTAGGGGCCTTAGTGGTGTCATTCCAAGCCTTAAAAGCTGTCTTAGGCTGAGTGTTGGCCATCTCACTGGCACTGAGAGACTGAGAGAAATTGTAGGTGGCATTTGGGCCCACCTTAGTAGTGGCATTCTGGGCCTTAAAGGCCATCTCGGACTTGTTAGCAGTTAACTCACTGGTGGTCGCTGCCTGGGAAAAATCATAGGCAGCATTTGGGCCCTTTGGGGTGGCATTCTGGGCCTTAAAGGCTGCCTTAGGTGGCGCATTGGGCATCTCCTTGGCATTAAGAGCCTGAGAGAAATCATAGGCACCATTTGGGCCTTTTGTGGTGGCATTCTGAGCCTTAAAGGCTGTTTTGGGCCTAGCAGCAGCTGCTAAAACCTGAATATCAGCCATCTCACTGGCTGTTGGGGGCTGTGAACTCTGGGGACTAGCATTCGGGCCAGCTGCTGTGGCCTGGTTGGTAGGTGGAGCCTCCGAGATCTGGATGGCCTCCATCAGGGTCTGCATAAGCAAGGTGCTGTCTTCTACGGAGGCCTCAGCCTGCAAATACAGGGGGAGAAAATGAAATTTCTGGGCCTCCGAAGCGGAAGCAGGAGTGTAGGGAGAGCAGTGCAGGGGAGGTGCAGGCAGGCGAATGGTGCAGAAAGGCTGAGGCGCAGACCACCAGCAAGGGGAGATGGGAGGCGGAATGGTAACAAAACGTGTGGTAGGGATGGAATGGGGCAGGACCAAATGAGGGGTGGGGCGGAATGAGGAGTGGGGATGAAGTAGAATGAAGGGGGCGGTGGGGGTTGATGGAGGAGGTTAGAGCAGAGCAATGCGGTGTGCGGCAGGAGCTAAAGACGTGAGGGGAGCCAGAGCAAGGGTGCCGCCTGGAGGAGTTGAGGAGAATAAGGGGGGTCGCAGGGGTGGGGAATGCAGGAGAGAGGGAGGGTGGCGGAGGGAGGTTGGGGGAGGGGGTGGCAGACTGCTCTAAAAGCGTCAGGACTGTGGAAAAAAATGGTTCCTTACCCAACCCGCATTCTCTGGGCAGATTGCCCTGACTACTAACAGGGTCTCCCCTTTCTCTAAGCAGGGACTGATGGCTGAAAAGGGACGCCCCTCCCCCCCCCCCATAAACCATGGGAATTTGAAAGACGACGGAGTCTAGGCACGAAGAGGGCAAAATCAGATCCAGGCTTTTGGACGGCCAAAGGGACCCCAGGGAACTGTCGGCTAGGGAAATGGTGGGGTGGGGAGTGGAGATCTCACCTGGAAGCCGAGGAGGCCCGCACCACAGTCCATTTTCTGAGCCATGGCTCCTGTCCCTCTGGCAAGAGCAGAGCCTGGGGGATGTGGGGGAGGAGCTGGGCGTTATACCACAGAGGGCAAATATGAAGAGCCGAATTTGGGTGGGGAGGTGTCTGGGATTGACTGTGGGGGCGAATGAGGCGCTGAATGTGAGGGGAACGGGCGGGATCAGAGTGGGAAAAGTGAATGGGTGTCAGGATGGAGGCTCTGAATCCCGAGAAGCTACTGACGGGGAGAAGCTTCAAATCGTGATTCGGAAAGCCATTAACAGTTCTGAATCCAGGGGGAGTGGGTTGGGACTCGCATATGGTAAATTGAATGGAGGTTTCGAATCGGGAGGAATCGTATGACAGTACAGATTGAGGTCAAGAAATCTGTGGAGATTTTTAACGATGGGAGGGGTTCGGAGAACGAACAGGGGTTCTGAGCAAGGGAGGATCGGGTGAGGGGTGTGAATGGGGGGTTCGGGGAGTGGAAGGGGGATCGGAATCCGGGGTAAAGGGATCGAAATGAAAAATGGGGGGCCCGCACCAGGGGGCAGATGCCCTGTCTGGGGGCTAATTCTCACCTTGCCTCAGGCCCCAACCCCAACCCCCTCGTTGCCTCCCTTCTTCACGACTCAGAGGATCGGGATTGCAGTGCTCGGCTCTCCGCAGCCGCACCCTCTCCTTGTCCAGGAGAAAATGCCAGCGCGGCAGCTAGGACGACCCCGCCTCTCCGCCTA
>NW_024423319.1:80273961-80299243 GCF_017311325.1 Ursus maritimus
GGGGGTGGCAGACTGCTCTAAAAGCGTCAGGACTGTGGAAAAAAATGGTTCCTTACCCAACCCGCATTCTCTGGGCAGATTGCCCTGACTACTAACAGGGTCTCCCCTTTCTCTAAGCAGGGACTGATGGCTGAAAAGGGACGCCCCTCCCCCCCCCCCATAAACCATGGGAATTTGAAAGACGACGGAGTCTAGGCACGAAGAGGGCAAAATCAGATCCAGGCTTTTGGACGGCCAAAGGGACCCCAGGGAACTGTCGGCTAGGGAAATGGTGGGGTGGGGAGTGGAGATCTCACCTGGAAGCCGAGGAGGCCCGCACCACAGTCCATTTTCTGAGCCATGGCTCCTGTCCCTCTGGCAAGAGCAGAGCCTGGGGGATGTGGGGGAGGAGCTGGGCGTTATACCACAGAGGGCAAATATGAAGAGCCGAATTTGGGTGGGGAGGTGTCTGGGATTGACTGTGGGGGCGAATGAGGCGCTGAATGTGAGGGGAACGGGCGGGATCAGAGTGGGAAAAGTGAATGGGTGTCAGGATGGAGGCTCTGAATCCCGAGAAGCTACTGACGGGGAGAAGCTTCAAATCGTGATTCGGAAAGCCATTAACAGTTCTGAATCCAGGGGGAGTGGGTTGGGACTCGCATATGGTAAATTGAATGGAGGTTTCGAATCGGGAGGAATCGTATGACAGTACAGATTGAGGTCAAGAAATCTGTGGAGATTTTTAACGATGGGAGGGGTTCGGAGAACGAACAGGGGTTCTGAGCAAGGGAGGATCGGGTGAGGGGTGTGAATGGGGGGTTCGGGGAGTGGAAGGGGGATCGGAATCCGGGGTAAAGGGATCGAAATGAAAAATGGGGGGCCCGCACCAGGGGGCAGATGCCCTGTCTGGGGGCTAATTCTCACCTTGCCTCAGGCCCCAACCCCAACCCCCTCGTTGCCTCCCTTCTTCACGACTCAGAGGATCGGGATTGCAGTGCTCGGCTCTCCGCAGCCGCACCCTCTCCTTGTCCAGGAGAAAATGCCAGCGCGGCAGCTAGGACGACCCCGCCTCTCCGCCTAATATACCACCCACCGCCTCAGATAGTTATGCGCATGCGCAAGAACTGACCGACCAAATAAAAGTCCCGCCCGCTTCCCCAACAAAAGCTTCGTCCCGAACACCATGGTGCGCATGTGCAAGGGGAAGCAATCCCGCCCCTTTGCCAACACACCATCCCACCACCAACCAGGTCGACAGTATACCACGGTCCCACCTCCTTCATCAATATCCCCTCCCCCAAACAGATGCGCTGTGCCTTTAGGTCCCACCCCTTGCCCCACACACCGGCCCCCTACCTTTTCCGCAATGCGTCTCTGTTCTATCCCTCGCCTTCTGTGGCCCCTCCTGTCCGGTCGGCAAGCATCTCTAGCCCCCTGCCTAGCACCACTTAAGTCACTATTAAGGAGGTGTCCGTGTGGGGTCTCAAACTGCAACAAGTGCTAGGCTCCCGCTAAGCTCACCCAGGAAAAGGAATGGCCAAAGAGAATACACTGTTGGAGGTAGAAGAAGTCTGCACCTGCCACAAGAATCTGTATGATCCCCCTCAACAGATCCCAGACTCATAAACATTAGCTTCTCTCCTGCTCTTTGTGCAGCTCCAGCCATGCGCATATTTTGTGTGCAGGTGAGGAGCGGAGGGAAGGGAACAGCTTGAACATCACAGCGCAATCTGTGCTGGGGCTTGTCTTTCTCTTAAGGCAGCCCTGGGAGTGGATATCAGCATCCCCATTTTACAGGTCAGAAAGCTAAAGCACAGACACACTGCATGAACTAGACAAGGCCAGAGCCAGTAAAGAGAAAATGCAAAATGTGGGCCTTAGGTTTTCCTTAATCCAAAACCCATGTTCCACTAGTGCTGGCCCAGGAACTGAGGCACCCTCCCCTCTTCAGTTTTGAGCGACAAATCCCACACATACACCTCCCCTGCCCTGTCAACACCTGTCCCAAACAAGCAAGGTTTGTGTTCTCCGGAGACTTTAAGCTCATGCTCTGCATTTAGGAGAACATAGAGAGAGACCCTTAGTCCCCACCCCATGTGGGTCCATCCAGGTGTGGGAATTGTTCCTGGGGGTCCACTCCCTGCTCCGATTGTCAGTTCTCTCCCTGTGAGTGGCACAAACACCGCTGCCCCTGAGGCCTTCCTGGTGCCTGCTTGAGCAGCCAGGACAATCAGGCACCTGTGCGTCTGAACCATGGCAAGCCCACATTCAGTGTAAATGTTTACCCTGGTTCCTTCCAGGGCTCAGGCCTCAATTCCTGGGACGAATTGCTGGGCCATTCTACCCCTAGCTGTGTGAGCTGTCTCAGGTCATTCCACTTCTCTGAGCCAGATTCTCAATATACAAAATGGGAAGCACAAATAGCACTGACTGGAGTTGGACCCAAGGACACACATGCTGCTATGCTTCCACATGACTGGAGACTCAGACAGAAAATCATATACAGATGTGAAATGACTCAAATTGAACTGATACTTTCCAAAAATACAAGGCAGACCTTGGTACATTTCACATTTGTTCTGGCATCAGCTTCTGCCAGGAGTCTGCATATGAAAGAAAGCTAATGCTAGGAAGGATGGCAGCATTTGGTCCCCAAGGGCCAACATCAATTCTGCCTGGCTGGATGACTTTCCTCATCTGTTGCATAGCAACCTCCCCTGTCAGCTGCCTGTTTTTCCTCAGCACTTCCTCTGTAAAGTGTCTGCAGTGGGACGTGATCAGACTCAGGAAAGAAGGTCTGAAACACCATTTTAAATGCTATCTGCTTCTGTATCTGTATCTCCAGTCTTGGTTTGGCCTATGAATTCTAGATCCATAATCCAACTGCCTGCCTCTCTTATGCAACTGGATATCCCTCAATATTTTCAAATTTAACAGTCTCAAACTGATTCCTTTGTTTATATCCTCTTCCTCACCAACACTGTGTTTCTCCTCTAGTCATGCCACTCTCTCTCCCTTAGAACAAAAAGCCTTTTAGGGAGATGGATTTTTATTTATTTTATTCATTGCTGTGTAACCTGTACCTACAATGATACCTGGCGTATTTTATATGCTCAAAAATGTTTGTTAATAAAAGAATGAATCACACCATCCACCCTGTTGCTCAAGCAAGAAACCTGAGAGGTATTCTTTTTTCCTTCCTGTGATGAGTTCACTTACTTTTCCTTATACAAACAATGCATATTTGTCACTAAAAATTTAAATATTGGGGCGCCTGGGTGGCTCAGTCGATTGAACCTCTGACTCTTGATTTCAGCTCAGGTCACGATCTCAGGGTTGTGAGATGGAGCTCCGCTTTGGGCTCTACGCTCAGCAGGGAGTCTGAGATTCTCTTCCTCTCCCTCTGCCCCTTCCCCCACTCACACACACTCAAAATAAATAAATAAAATCTTTAAAAAATGAAGATAAAAAAATAAAAATTTAAACATCAAATATTTTAAAAATTAAGTAAACATCACTCCAAATGGCACCACACCACCCTGAGACAACCGCTAGTAAGATTTTGATGCTACCTTTTCACATAACATATATATGCTTACATAAATGGGATCATATGTCATATTTTAAATTGCATTCTTTTGCTTCTGCCTCCCACTCCTTTCCTCCACCTCAACCCTCATCTGCCAAACATGCATTTTAACAACCATTTTTATAACTTTCCATGTTCAAAAAGTCATCTTATTTTTTTACTGTTTTACAAAAATTAAGATCATATACACTTCAATGTATCAGATTTATTTTAATTAACACTGATCTACCTCTTCCCCACTCTTTTACATTGCTGCATAATATTCCATGATAGGGATATACTGCAACGTAGTCAATCATTTCCCCACTGATGGTCATTCTAGTTTCAAGGTTTTGGGGAGCACATACACACAAACACTGCAATAAAATACTTGTACATATATCCTCGTATTTTATGCTTAATGTTCTTCATTCCTGTGACACCAGATGCCCAGGAATAAGACTGACATACTGTACAGTGCTTGGTAATATAAAAACTTTTTCAACCTTTTGCCAATGTGATGTGTACTTTATTGGTATCTCCTGTGGCTTAATTTACATTTCTGATGTAAATAGTGAAACACACATTCATATATTAATGGAACTATTAGATTTCTTTTGTAAAGTAATTGTGCAAGTACTTTATCTTGTGTTGTCTGTCTTATTTTTAGAACTTCTTTATATAGTCCCACAGATGCTTACTGAAAACCCTTAGGGCTAGATATATTTCAATTATTTTTTTCACATTTTAATAAGGGAACACTGTGTATATACTCTATATTACATAACAGTTCAAACTGCAAAAGCCTTTATAAAGGCCAGATGTTCACTTTTTCACACTCCCGTAGCAGCCAAGAGAATGTGATCTAGGATTTACCAGTGTGGCAGGTCCTGAAAACTACCCTGAGGTTCGATGATTCACTAGAAGAACTCAAAGAACTCAGAGGTGTTATGCTCATGGCTATTGTTTATTACAGCAAAAGCATACTAATTTTAAATCAACAAAACCAAAAGGTGCACAGGAAAGATTCCAGGAGAAACCAGGCGTATGCTTCTGGCTGTCTTCTCTCAGTGGAGTTGGATGGCCAGTGCTTAAATCTCCCAGCAAGATATGTGGCAACCTGGGAAATTTCCCTGAGCTGGGATTTTACTGGGGGTCAATCAGATAGGCACTAGACACTCGTGTGGCTGACCTTAGTTACTCAGCCTCCAGGCTGTGCAGAGGTGCTACAAGACCAGAGGCCCACTATATAATACAAAATGGGCCAAGGCCCACTATAAATCACACTGTTAACATAAACTATCTAGTATGGCCCAAAGTTCCAAGTGAACAAAAAGACACTCTGATCAGGCAGGATATTCCAAGGGCTTGGAGATTATCCCCCAGGAGCTTGTTAAGAGCCAGACCTATCTTTGGAATGTACAGACATTTTTTGGAAATCACAGGATTTATAGACCCCACACACCTGTGGAATCAATTCTTTTCTACAATCCAGTTTCTAGGAGCAGCACTGGTAGCAGGGCTAAGGGCAGCATCTAGTATCCAGTGTTCAGTGGTGGCAGTAATGGCAGCCAACCAGCTAATACTTATGGCATGATTTTTGAAAAAACAAATTATTTTATTAATTCTACTTTAAAAGTTTTTTAACTTTTTATTTTGAAATAATTATAGATACACAGGAAATTGCAAAGATAATACAGAGAAGTCCTATGTACCCCTTCAGCCAGTTCCCCCAATGGGCACAGTTATGAAACTGTAATACAGTATTAAAACCAAGAAATTGACATTGGTATGATATATGCATATAGTTCTATCACATGTGGGGAGGTTTCTATAGTAATCACCATAGCAACCAATGTACAGAATTATACTAACCCCACAGATTTCCCTGTACTACCCCTTTACACTCACATTCATCATCCTTCCCTCCACTATCCCTAACCCTTAGCAGCCATTAATGTGTTCTCCAACTTTGTAATTTCAACATTTCAAAAGGTTATAAAATTGGAATCATACAATGTCACATTGTGACTTTTTCTTCACTCAGCATAATGCCTGTGAGACACACCCACATTGTTATGTGTATGTGTTAATGGTTTGTTCCTTTTTATTGCTGAGTACTATTCCAGGATATAGATGTGCCACAGCTGGTTTAAAAATTTACCCACTGAAGGACATCTGGGCAGTTTCCAGTTTGGGACTATTACGAATAAAGCTGCTATAAACATTTGCGTATAATTTTTTTTCTGTGAACATAAGTTCTCATTTCTCTGGGATAAATGCTCAAGACTGCAATTGCTGAGTAGTATAATAAGAATGTTAGTTTTATAAGAAACTGCCAAACTTTCCCAGAGTGGTTGTATCAATTTTACATTCCCACCAGCAATGTGTAAATGATCCATTTTCTCCAAATCCTTGCCAGCAACCTGTTGTATTTTTTTAAGCCACTCTCATAAATGTGAACTAATAACTCATTGTGGTTTTAATTTGCATTTCCCTAACGTCTAATGATGTTGAACATTTTTAACATGTACTTACTCGCCATCCATGTATCTTCTTTGGTAAAATGTTTCTTCATGTCTTTTGCCCATTTTCTAATTGGTTTCTTTTTCTCTTTTCCATTTCTTTATTTCTTGCCTTCTGAAGAGCTAAACTTTTTTGTAGAATTCTGCTATTCTGTTTGTATCCCTCTAAAATTCCTATGTTGAAATCGTAACCTCCCCACAGATGATAGTATTAGGAGATGGGTCTTTAGGAGGTGTTTAGGTTGTGAGGGTAGAGTTCTCATGAAAGGGATTAGTACCTTAGAGGCTCCAGAGATATTTTTAATCCCTTCCACCATGTGAGGACACAGTGAGAAGAGGCCATGAAAAGAGGGCTATGAATAGAGACCTCACCAAATGCAACCATGCCGGTACCCTGAACTTAGGCTTCTCACCCTCAGAACTGTGATAAATAAATTTGTTGTTTATAAGCTACTAGTCTGTCGTATTTTATTACAGCAGCCCAAATGGACTAAGACAAAGTCTATTTTATCTATGTTTTTGAGCATATAACATTAAACAGACTTTTATAGTGATTGCTATAGGTATCACATTATATATATTATATATTATCATTTCATATATATGTGTGCGTATACTTGTATATACACACATATATTTTATTTTTTAAAGATTTTATTTATTTGTCAGAGAGAGATTGTGAGAGAGAGAGCACAAGCAGAGGGAGCAGCAGGCAGAGGGAGAAGCAGACTCCCAGCTGAGCAAGGAGCCTGATGCGGGACTCGATCCCAGGACTCTGGGGATCATGACCTGAGCCAAAGGCAGATGCTTAACTGACTGAGCCACCCAGTTGTCCCAACACACATACATGTTAAGGTTTTACTAATATTGGCCTGACTGAGAGAGATCTGGGTGCCTAATTACATTTACACACACACACACACACACACACACACACACATACACATTTATAAAATTTATTTCTTGCAGTTCTGGAGGCTGAGAAGTCTAAGATCAACACACCACTCATGTAACACTTTGCCAGTTTGGTGAAGTATAGAAAACTTACCTCTGTTTACATACTTTTACCATCATTTATATTACATTTATAATATAATTTATATATTAAGTTTATATATATATATATAATCATCTTAAATATCTCTTCATACACTGAGAACTACAGACAGATGGTGTCCTAATTCTGGCTTCAATCATCAAGTATAATTTAAAGAACTCAAGAGAAAAAGGACTGTCTCTATCTCTGTCAAATAAATAAATAAATAAAATCTTAAAAAAAAAAAAAAGGGGGCGCCTGGGTGGCACAGCGGTTAAGCGTCTGCCTTCGGCTCAGGGCGTGATCCCGGCGTTATGGGATCGGGCCCCACATCAGGCTCCTCCGCTATGAGCCTGCTTCTTCCTCTCCCACTCCCCCTGCTTGTGTTCCCTCTCTCGCTGGCTGTCTCTATCTCTGTCAAATAAATAAATAAATAAAAATCTTAAAAAAAAAAAAGAGAGAAAGGAAAGTCTATTATGTTTACTCATATTTTATTTTGTTGTCCTCTCTTCCTTACTGATGGTCCAAGACCCTTTCTCTTATCATTTCCTTTCTTTTTCAAGAACTTCCTCTAGCCATCCTTTTAGGATAGGAAGGCTGGTAACAAATTCTCTTAGTTTTCCTTCTTTTGAAAACGTCTCAATTTCCTCTATATGGTACTAAAGAATATTTTTATTGGATATATAATTCTGGGTTGACAGTTTCATTCTCAGAGCACTTGAAAAATACTGTGGCCTCCATGGTTTCGAATGAGATATCTGCTGTTATCAATTTGGTGTTCTCCTACAGGTAAAGTATCATTTCTCTGTCCGGCGGCTTTCAAGATTCTTAATTTCTGTCTTTAGCTTTCACAAGTTTGAAAATGATAAGCCTTGGTACGAATTTATTTGGCTGTATCCTTTTTGGAGTTTACTCAGCTTCTTGACCCTATGGGATTATGCTCTTTTCCAAATTTGGAAAATTTTCAGCTACTTTTCTAGCCCTTCTTTCTTCTTCTGTGACTATGACAACACCCATGTTAAATCTTTTGTAATAGTCCAACAAGGGCCTGAGGCTCTGTTTTTGTTTTTCACTCTATTTTTTTCTCTTTTGGTATGACTGGATAATTTCTATTGTTCCATCTTAAGAGTTCACGGATTTATTCTTCTGTTATATTATTCTCTTGTTGAAGTCACCTACTGAGGTTTTTTTTAAAGTTCATTTATTAGATTTTTCAGTTCTTAAATTTCTTTTTGATTCTTCTTTGTATCTTCTATTTCTTTGGGAGATTTTCTTCTTTTTTAAGATTTATTTATTTATTTGAGAGAGAGACAGACTGAGAAAGCATGGGCAGGGCACAGGGAGAAGGACAAGCAGACTCCCCGCTGAGCAGGGAGCCTGATGTGGGACTCCATCCCAGGACCCTGGGATCATGACCTGAGCCCAAGGCAGACACATAACCAACTAAGCCACCCAGGCACTCCTCTTTGGAAGATTTTCTGTTTCTTTGTTGAGACTTTCTATTTTTCCATTTGTTCTAAGAATGCTCACGACTGTTCACTGAAACATGTTTATGACGTCTATTTAAAAATCCTTGTTCGATGATTCTATTATCTGTGTCATTTTGGTGCTGGCGTGTGTTGACTGTCTTTTCTCATTCAAGTTGTAATTATCATAGCTCTTGATATAACTAGTCATTTTCAACTGAATCTTAGATATTTTGCATAGTATGTTATGAGGATTGAATCTTATTTAAATCTTCTGTTTTACCACACGTAGCTAGGTCCACATTCCTACTCAGCCACCACTGGCACCTGAGAGAGAGGGGCTCGTTTTCATTGAGGGCTAAGTGAGAGTTCCAGCTCCATACTAAGGTTTTACTGGTATCAGCCTGACTGGGAGGGAGCTGGGTACCTAATTACATGGTAAATGTGTATTATTTTTAGTGCTGGGTGGTAATAAAAATCCCATTTGTCCACTGTGCCTTCTTTTGACGTGACTTCATTGGTTAGGGGGAGATGCATCTCATTATCATCTTCAGTGATAGAGAGCCAGGCTCCCCACATAGTTTCTGACATTGTGGGGATTGGGCTATTATTCCCACTCCCTATTTGCCCTTCCCTGACACTCTGTCAGGAGATTAAAGACCTCATTACAGCCTGGCAAGAGTGGAAGTAGAGGGTCTCTAGTTGGCTTTTGCTGGTAGGCACAAGGCCACAGTCTCCCCTCTGGCATTTAGCTAGAGTAGGGCAGTTATTGTCTAAAAAAATTTTTTTGTCTTGCTATGCTGTCTCTGTCTTTTAGATATGTTAAGAACAGAGTTATGTTGGGGCTTTTTGTTTTTTGGTCTATGTCCTTTGGTGTTTCCAGTTTGCAAGCTTCTTCAGCATCTGCTTTGGGATATATGAGGCCAAAAGAAAACCCAGGAAACTCACCACCATGTCACTCTTTGGGATCCAAATTCCCTAGAAGGTTTGCCATCTTATCTCTAACTTTCAAGGTCTTCTCATGTTTGGTTTATATACAATGCCCAGGGATCAATAGGGGAAAAAGCGTATCTATACCATTTACCCCTTCCTGCTGGAAGCAGAAGTCCTCAATTCTGATGCTTTTTAAAAATGTACAACTATTGGAATTTATAATGTACAGTCATACTGTAAGAAAAATAATTTGATCTCTTATTTTACAATATATACAGCACTTATTTTGTTGTTTTAGATGATCTGCTAAAACATCAAGAACAATTTTGGGTAATAATCTCAATAAGCAACATCCTTTTCTTTTTCCTGAAATGACTTTACCATTTCACCATTTAGAATGTTTGTTGTTCTTTTATACGTAGTTTTAAAAACCATATTTAGTAGTTTCTCTTCCTATTTTACTTATTCATAATATTTCCTCTGCCTTACTCACAAACCTAATCCATCACCTATTCCTGTTGAGTCTACCATTTTAAGTACACCTTAATTGCATTCTATTCTATCTTACTGTTAGAAAGGAGCATAGAGGGAGAAATAGAGAAAGAAAAATTCAAAAGGGGGGAAGAGGAATAGATAGAAGAAGGAAAGAAGAAAACAGGGATCAGAGAAAGGATGAATGAAAATAGCTGCAAGTAAATCGAATAATTAAGATAAGGAGAAATAAGAGTGGAGAAAGAATAGATATTAAGCTGAAACAGAAAAACCAGTAAGAAGGAGAGTAAGGAAATAGAATGCAGAAGGAAGAAGAGATGTAGGATAGAAGAGTATGAGGGGGAGACAGGAGGAGTTAGAGAGATTAATAAGTAGATGAAAGGAAAATTAAAAAGGAGAAGGAAGAAGGGGGTTTCATGGGAAAGAAGGGAGTAGAGGAAATGATGAGGGAGAAAAGATTTGAAGTAAGAGGGACAGGGACAAGAAGAAGAAATGACATGGAATCACACCTTTAAAAACGGCAGATTTCACTCTGCAGAGAGAAGAATGTTGAATGTAAGAAGTTCCTCTTTTTTCCTCCTCAAATACCCAGTTCCCTTTACATTTGGTACCCAGCAAAGTGCCACAGGTCATTTCTCACATGATGTCACTCTTGCCTTGAGGTAAGACCACTGTGGTTTTCAACTAGTAAGAACCATGTGCCCCACATTTTGAACAGATAAATTTGTTTACTGTACTCATCATTTATCACATACTTTCTGCTGCTGGTTGTTCATCAGGTATGAATATTATCTGACAAATTCAGGTATGCAGGAAATACAAGTTTTCTTTTTCTCTGCAACTCATTTTATAAATTCTATGTCTTTGGGGTTGTGTCTCAGTTATGAGACCTTGGGGTCAAAACATCAGAATGGGTTCTGTTGAGTAGCCCATATCCACTCTGACATTCATGTGATATCTGGTTCACCAATGTCTGTCCAAGCAGGTAGCTATTGACTTGAACCTCATTCTATACTACAAAACCCTCTTGGGGTCTGACTCTCTCTGAGGGCGTCACATACCACTCATATACATGGGAAATATTCCGCTGCTCCTATCATATAATGGGGCCTGTTCATCTCTGTGAGGCTGTCTTTGCTTACCACATTGTTTACTCCCATGATACCCTGAGCTGAGAGAAACCATATGAGGAGGCCTAAAGCTCAAAATCCCTATAGACACCACACAACCATTTCTATTTTGTAGTCTTCATCTCTCCTGGCCTTACCCAGGAAGTGAGGCACAAGATCACATTGGTAGAGGATCTCACAAACCAACCTGGGGTTTCTTTCCATCCCTGAAATACAGGGCCTAGGTTTCTCCAGTTTCCAGGAACCCACAGTATCTACTGACTCTTTGCTTCTTGTCTTTCTTATCAACACAATGTGAAGATGGAGGTACAGCCTTGAAAAGAAGTGATAAAAACAACAAAACGCTAAACAAATTAAAAATCAATGACTTTTCTTGGACCCGACAGAGAAATGATGTTTCAGAACAAACCACCATCCTGAAATCTTGAGGAATAGGCAAATCCAGAATCACAAATGAGATATACTTACCTGAAACAGAAGCCACTAAAGCTATAAACTTGTAGGAACACTTAACTGATAATTTTGACAAGATGCTGGAGGCTGTGTGTGGACTAGAGTGAAAGTGAGAAACTCCTGGGAGTGGTAGTCTTGGGGGGAGGCACACTTTCATGGGCTTTACTTCCAGGAATCTCACCGGGTTCTCAGAGTGCAGATCCAAGAAAGACACCCTTGTGGCCCTGGCAAGTACAGAGGAAGAGTCCTTGTGAATATCCTTATGAAATATGCCCAGAGCCTTCTCCACAACAAAGGCCTACTCTCCAGGAGAAAAGACTACCAGAACCTTGTTCCAGAGCCATGGAGGAAGGGTATCCTTCTCATTCCAAACCCTCTAGCTTTCCTATCTCACCTAAGGTAGGGGCACAGAGAGGGGGGCTACACAAGAAGAAATACCTGTAAAGGTCACAGGCCCACTAAAACTCTGAGATTTAACTGGAATATTACAAAACACTCCCTTTTCTCCCATACCATACCACCACAGCAACAGGGCTCCAGTATATTAACAATGGGCTATAACACAATGAACTGCAAGACAAAGACTCTCTAAGGAAGGGGACTTAAGGAAGCCCAAAGTCAAAAGAGGAAACAAAATCAAGGATGCTAGAAGAATATGGAGCCTCTGACACCTAACGCTAAAGGAAACTTTAAACAAAGCCCACTCCTAGCAAGATTAACATGTATCTTCACACTAGAGACCAATCTATCTAACTTCCTATTACCTAAACATCATATCCAGCTTTCAACAAAAAATTAGAAGGCACACCAAAAAGCAAGAAGAAAAAGTCTGAAGAGACAAAGGAAGCATAAGACTCAAATATGAAAGAGTGTTCGACTTATCAGACAGGGAATTCAACACACTGTAATTAATATGTTAAAGGATCTAATGAAAAAAAGCAAACAACATCAAGGATATGGGTAAAGTCAGCAGAGTGATGGAAATTCTAAGAAAAAAACCAAACGGAAATGCTAGAAAAAATCATAACAAATGAAGAATGCCTTTGGTGAACTCATTAGTAGACTGGACACAGCTGAGGAAAGCTGGAAAGTGGATTAAGAGATACCTCCCAAACTGAAAGGTAATTAGGAAAAATAATTTTTAAAAACCAGAACATTTAAGAACCATAGGACAATTTCAAAAGATGCAACATATGCATAACTGGTACACAGAGGGAGAAGAATGAAGCAGAAGAAATATTGCAAAAAATAATGCTAAGAATTTTCCAAAATTAATGAAGACAACAAATCAGATCCAGGAAGCCCAAAGAACATCAAACAGGTAAATACTAAAAGATTCACACTGAGGCACATAATTTTCAAACTGCAGAAGACCAAAGACAAAGAGAAAATCCTCAAAGAAGCTAGAAGAAAAACGTATCTTACTTATAATGGAACATAGGTAAGAACTACTGAAGGTTTCTCATCAGAAACCATGCAAGCAAAAAGAGAGTGGAGTGAAATATTTAAAACGTTAAAGAAAAAAACCCACTGACCTACATTTCTATATCTAGCAAAGTATCCTTTAAAATTGAAGGAGAAATACTTTCTTAGACAAACAAAAACTGAAGGAATTCATCACAGTAGATCTATCCTACAAGAAATGTTAAAAGATTTTCTTGGAGCAGAAGGAAAACAATATAGGGCAGAAACTTGGAACTACATAAAGACAGGAGCAGTGGAGAGGGAATAAATGAAGCTTTCCTTCAAAGAGCAAATAAAAACTGCAATTATAGATATTTTGGGATGCTTTAATCAATGGAAATTTATGCAAAACACTTCCCCATTATTGCATGCAAAACATAATAGAAACATAAACATATATCCAGGATAAAAATAAAAAGATGGAGTAAGTTATGGTACACAATAAACAAATGATATATTAATATCAGACACAGTACTTTATTTTTTTAAGATTATTTATTTATTTATTTGACAGAGAGAGAGGCAGCGAGAGAGGGAACACAAGCAGGGGGAGTGGGAGAGGAGGAAGCAGGCTTCCTGCTGAGCAGGGAGCCCGATGTGGGGCTCGATCCCAGAACGCTGGGATCATGACCTGAGCCGAAGGCAGACGCTTAACGACTAAGCCACCCAGGTGCCCCCAGACATAGGACTTTAAGGTAAAACATTATTTTAGATGAAAAGTTCACTGCGTAATATAAATATACAAATCATAACTTAACAGATATGCAAGAAGAAATAATAAAACCAAAATCATAGTGGAGTAAATGATAAAATAATCATATGAAATAATGGGTCCTTCTTGAAACTTCTATATAGGTACTATACATTGAGACCCAAGCATAAAACATATTAGGATGCTTCCTACTGGGTATCTACCCAAAAAATACAAAAACACTAATTCAAAGGGATATATGCATCCCTATGCTTATTGTAGGTAGCCAAATTATGGAAGCAGCCCAACTACCCATTGATAGATGAATGGATCAAGAAGATGTGGTGTGTGTGTGTATGTGTATATATATATACATATATATACATATATGGAAAGTAATTCAGAAATGTATACTTATATACATATACTATATATATATATATATATATATATATATATATATATATACACACACACTATACACACACACATACACACACACAATGGAATATTATTCAGCCATAACAAAGAATGAATGGAGCTAGAGAGTATAATGCTAAGGGAAATAAGTTAGTCAGAGGAAGGTAATACCATATGAACTCACTTCTATGTGCAATTTAAGACACAAAACCAACAGGTAAAGGGAAAAAAGAGAGAGAGAGAGTGAGACAAACGAAGAAACAGACTCAACTACAGAGAGCAAACTGATGGTTACCAGAGGGGAGGTGGGTGGGGGAATGGGTGAAATAGGTGACGAGGAATAAAGAGCACACTTATCATTATGAGCACTGAGCAATGTATAGATTTGTTGAATCATTATATTGTACTAATTGAAACTAATTGAAACTAATATTATACTGTATGTTAACTATACTGGAATTAAAAAAAACTAAAAAATGTAAAAAACATTATGGTGCCTCAAAATGAGCACTATAGAATTCTTACATCCTTCCATGTTTTTGGATGGAAACTAATTAGATTTTACCTCCCTTACTTATATCTGTGTAAGAATTTTAAAAGAAATTTAAGTATGTGTACTAGATGCTACGCATTATAAGTGCTGGGGAAACGATGAGCAAAAACACATGTATTACCTCTTTTCAAGGACTACTGGATCTCAGTCAAATGTAAACAAAACTGAGTCCAGTTAGACTTGTACAATTTTGAGATACTTTATGGAGTTTTTAATGCCAATTTGCAGCATGAGAGCAGGCAAAGTGATATCTCAAGATGACATCAAATGATCTTGGCATACATCAAAAAGAACGATTTCTCAACATCTGCTGCAACATGGACGGTACTAGAGGAGATAATGCTAAGCGAAATAAGTCAAGCACTGAAAGACAATTATATGGTTTCACTCATTTGTGGAACATAAGGAATAGCAGGGACATCAGTAGGAAGAGGAAGGGAAGAATGAAAGGGGGGTAAACAGAAGGGGGATTGAACCACGAGAGACTATGGACTCTGGGAAACAAACTGAGGGCTTCAGGGGGTGAGGGAGAATGGGATAGGCTGGTGATGGGTATTAAGGAGGGCACGTATTGCATGGTGCACTGGGTGTTATACGCAAGTAATGAATCATGGAACTTTACATCAAAAACTAGGGATGTACTGTATGGTGACTAACATAATATAATAAAAAATATTATTATTAAAAAATAAAAAAATAAAAATGCTAAGTAGTTTGGGAAAAAAATGACCTTGGCATAAACTTAAATAGGTTACATCTTCCTTCACACTGACCAATTCCCTATTCCCTTCCAATTAATTCCTCACTCCCATCACTACAGCAATTAACATTCCATTAACAAGGAGAAGGTTATCAGAAGAGACAAGAGGAAGTCTGCAAGTAGAACCTCCATGCAGTTTGAGGGTGTTTGTTTGATATCTCATCAGATAATCTTACCATATGGGCTTTTGGTATCTTGTGACTTAGAGCCCTTCTGTCATTTGCACTAGAAAATTCATAGGTATATCTGAATGTTCTTGGGTACCTGGGATATGACTTAGCTCCATAGGTGTCCTCGATGTTCAGCATCAATATAACCTAATTTGAGAATCATGAAGCATTAATAACTGTTAACAGGTATAGAGCTGGACTTCAGTCATCACATACTTCGGCTTATGGCATTTTCTGATTTCATTTTATGAAACAAGGATCATCTGAAAAACACTGGAAAAATGGTCCATACCAACTCCAACATCGCACACACACCCCCACATGCACAACGATAATATCCTGCATCTGAGACTGTTTTGAGAACATAATGTTACATAATAATTATTCTGATATTATTATAACATTTTCCAAGATACTAAAAAGCCTTTGTAAGCTTCTTTATAATTATATAATATCCCATTATATAAATGTACCTACTCAACTAATTAACAAAGGTGTTGTTTCTATTTATTTTTGTTCATTAGATTATCATTGTGGTGATTTTTCCCCACAAAGTTCTGTGCATATCTCCAATTATTTCCTTAGGGTGTATTATTAGAAATGGAATTACTAGGTCAAAGGGGTATGAACTATTTTAAGGCTGTTATTCAATACCCAAATGCTTTCCAGAAAGTTTTATCAACACTAGTAATGTAGAAGAGTTCTCAAGTACCCTTGATCATATTCAGTATTTCCTTTAAAAATATCTTTTCTGGTTTGATAGACAAAATATTTAATTGATTTAAATTGTATTTACTTTGTGATTAATGAAGGGGAACACACTTTTCAGTGTTTTTTAGTCATTTCTACTTCTGTGAGAGTTCTTTAAACATTAAGGATATTAACTTTATGCCTATCATATTTGTTGCAAATACATTTTTTTGGTTTGTGGCTTGCCTTTTAATTTTGTTTGTGAATTCCTGATCTAGGAAGGCATGCAACTATTACCATCTTTTCCACTGTCATTTCCTCCATTTAAAAAAAATACCAGGGATGTCCTTACCCATTCAAAAGCCAAGCAAATATTCATTTTTATGGAAAGTAATTCAGAAATGTATACTTGGCACCTAAAATAATCTATACTTTCTTAGTAAATTACCTATGAAGACTTTGCACTTAGTGGGAAATTATACAAATCTAAATTATTCTGATGTTTAAACAATGACAGAAGCCTATTTCTATTACAGCATGAAGAAAACACAATACAAATTTCGCAGGATATTGAATGTGACTTTTAAAGTTGCCTCAGAATTTTAAAGACACACAGCTTAAAAAAAAAAAAAAGATACCAAGTATCTCCCTATTCTAAAGGGAGCCACCAAGGAGTTCTGAACACATCTTACAGGACTTATGCAGAACAGCAGACTAGTCACCCTACTAATACTTATTCTATTCCTTTGACCAAATGTACTTAGAGACTAGGAAAAATTAGAGAAGAATTCACAGTGTTGTAAGTCTTTGGCTTGGGAAAGAGTGTTTTCCCTCCTTTGTCAAAAAGCCATGGGAGGAGGGATCTGAGGAATCACTTATAGAGACTGGGGGAACCTGCATGGGGTAAGAACAGAGGGAAGTATTTTATCACATTTTGGATATTTAATAATTTCTCTCCAGATTGAAATTTGTGATGATTACTCAAGTTTGACTCCCTCCTAAAGGCTTTTCTACATTAACTGCTTCCTATGGCTTCTCTTCACTTAATTAATTCTTCATTAATTCAGTATAGTTGAATTAACATTTGAACATTGGTTCAAAGACCCATAATCACTACATTCATAGGGTTTATCTCTACTGATGAATTTTCTGATGTTAACAAAATCTGAAGCCTGCCTAAAGGCTCTTTAATGCTCTTTATACATGTTTTCTCACCATCATAACCTTCTTGGTGACCTGTGATCTCTGAAACTGAAATTGGATAAAGAAAGCTAAGATCCTGTGACCCACACCATGGGCTGCCTGTCCTATGTATGGGTTCATCCTCATGTACGACAGTGTCTGAGATTAGAGCACAATTATTCTAACACTTACTATAGTCTTGGATACAATCCTGTATCTATCCCAAGCCTAAAACATCTATCCTTTGAAGGGAAGTTAATCTGCCTCTTTAACTTGACTTTATACTCAGAAATATAAGTTTGAAGTCATGAAGATTTACCCTTGGAATATGTGGTTATATCCCATGATCCAAAAATCTTTATACCCCTGATTTTGAATATGTTTCTTGTTTTGTTCAGACTCTTCCTTCTCATCTTGATAACAAAAATTTTAGAAGTACAACTGTCACTTATATCTGATACTTGGCAGTACTGAGGAAACCAACAAGCTCAAAGGAGAAGAGAGGAGAAGGAGAGAAAAGAAAGAAGAAAAGGAAGAGAAAAAGAAAAAAAAGGAAAAGTAAAAGGAAAGGATTATCTAACGAGTCTCCACCATACAGCTTCCTAAGAGGCAAACCAGGGACTGATTTACCCTCCAACCTGAGAGAAACACTTAAAAAAGGGGGACAAACATATGAAATCATTGTTTCTAAGACATCAGACATCAGGCAGTGAAAAACAGTGATCCCTGAAAGATGGGAGTGGGCAGGGGATGAGGTGAGCCTTTTCAACTTGGAAGAGTTTCCAGTTCATGGTGCAATGAAGGAGAATGCAGTCAGAGCTCAGAGGATTTCCTTCGTTGAGGTGACAGAGATGAGATCAGAAAGAACAATGTGGCTAGAGTTCAGAGAAGAGAATACCAAAAAGTAGAGAGCTGCACTTAAGGAGAATTCTCAAGAATTTCGAAAGATTGCCATAAAGTATTCAGCAGAATACTGATCAGTTAATGCATATAAATAAGTACCCAAAGCTGGGGAAAGAACCACCCAGAAAGATTAGAGAACACAAATGTCAAAAGCTCACACAGGTCTGGGGATCATGCCTGTTCCTGCCTGTTCGCACCTGTTCCTACCATCCAGAGCAGAATAACTCATAATTCCTGAGGCATGGGGTATTCAGATGGACCTTGCTTCACTAGTCTGGGATAATTAGCTTTATGCAAAAACATTTCTGTGGTCCTGCCTAAAACTTAAAAGACTCAAAAGAGATTTAACTGCTTCTAAATAACTACATCTTATAATAAACCTCAAGATGATGTATAATACAAAAATATCTAGCACCAAAAGGCAAAAAATTTACCAAGATTTCACCAAAATGTAGAGTTCAAAAGGTAAAGTTCATAATGCCTAGCATTCAAAAAACAAACAAACAAAAAAACAAAGCCAGGCAAGCCAGGAAGCAGAAAAATATGAGGGGAAAAAAATCAATCCAAACTGACCCACAACTTACACAGATGTTATATATTCAGCAGACAAGCTCATTTAAAAAGTCACTGTAATTGGGGTGCCTGGGTGGTTCAGTTGATTTAGTGTCTGACTCTTTATTTCAGTTCAGGTCATGATCTCAGGGTGGTGAGAATGAGCCCCACCTCAGGCTCCAGTAGGCTCCACACTGCGTGCAAAGCCTGCTTAAGATACTCTCTTCTCCCTCTGCCCCTCCCTCCAATCCGACAGTTCTCTGTCTCTCTCTCTAAAAAAAGTACTATAACTGTGTTCCTTATGTGCAAAAAGCTAGAAGAATAGTCATGTTAAGTAGAGAAATGAGACATTTTTAATAAGGTGCAAATCATGTCTAGTAATAAAAACCATAATATTTGAAATGAAAAATTCACTGGATGGAATTAACTAGTAAATAGATGAGTGAACCTGAAGACATAACAACAGCAAATATTCTAAATGAAATAAAAATAAAATACATTTTAAAAATAAATGGAGCACAGAAGTGCCTTTGTTCATGCCATTTCCTCTTCCGGGAACACTCTTCCCCCATCCCAACCATCCACCCATCCTTCAACCAGTTAATTCTGAATCTGCCTTCTGGTCTCAGTTCAATTGTCACTTCCTCCTTCGCTGGCCTTCAGAGTGGGTCAAACCCTCTAAATCTATTCACAGAACCATGCACTTAGCTTCCACAACACTTATTACAATGTCAACCTCACAAATATTTGGGTCTGTGATTAATGTCTGTCTTTAATTACAAGACAGTAAGCTTCATGAGGGCAGAGAAAACATATCTATTTTTGTTTACCATGATATCTCCAGCATCTCAAACCATGCCAGTCTTATAGTGCCCCTGTACATTGAATCCTACCTGTATCTGTTACCTCTGGGATTTTGATCTTTTAATTATACTCTCTCCCATATCTGCAACCACTCTCCTCCTCTCCTGGCTATATCCAACCTAACATCCCTTCTTTCTTATTAAATAAACCTTGACTTTTATTATAGTTGACAACGTTCTTAGCTGTAAACTTATATTTCCCAGACACCCTTACAAATAGTGGTGGCCATGTGTCAGTTCTGTCCTATGGATTTAAGTGGAAATTGTTGGGTAAAATTTTTGGGAAAGCTCCATATAAAGGAGACTGATTCTACTGACAAGGTATTTTGTTCTCTCCTCTTCCTTATCTTCCTACCTGAAACAGACATGATGGATAAAGTTGTATAAGGCATCCTGCAACCATGAGGCCCCTGAAAGATGGGAGCCACATGCTAAAGATCATGAAACAAAAAAAATATATGTATGTGAGGGGCACTGATGAAATCATGGGGTTCCTGGACTTCAATCCACTGGATTTTAGATAAGAGAAAGATATCTCCTAATCATTTTAAACAACTCATTTCCAGATCTATTACATGAAAAATTTGTCTCTCTTACACAGTTTTTAACAGAGTATCTCATTCACACATAACTCCCTCTATGACTTATAATGACTACTTTATGACTTATGATATCTACACACTGTCCCAATTCTCCGAACTATCCCACTAGCATGCACACTATCTCTATTACTCCCATTCCTGCACATCCACTGTCTTATCCTATATTATACGCACAATGTCCATACAGTACCATGACTCTGTCAAATACAATTAGTTCTAATCAACACATAGCACTGCCATCACTCAGCCACACCTATAATCACTCAATCGCTACATTATTAGTGTCTAAACACACCCACTGTCACACAGTCCATAACCCCACTATAAAACCTTCGTCATCTTCCAAAACTTTCCCACATGCTCATGCCATCTCCCTATTATACACTCACAACCAATACCCACATCAACTCTATTGTCACACACATTCTTTTCCTGTTCCTGACACTTGAAACTGCATTTTCCCATCATACGGATTTATTCAACAACCCCACTCAGACACTCATGATAGCCACACTCCAAGTTATCGTAACACTTTTCCACTCCCCCTTATCACACATACTCACCACATCTATCTGCTCCCAAAAGTAGATACACTTCTCATTTCCCCCAGCATCACACACACATTCAAACACTAACCCTATCACTTCCACTATGAATCTGTCTTCTACCATCACTTAAACTTTCCCCATTCCACCCACTGTCTACATCCTCCCATGGCTACTTGAAATACCCATTCACATTTTTACACATAATAATCCCAGTCTCACTGTGTCCTTTACCATTATCTCTCCTTCCTCACTCTCACACACAACCATACACACACATGCATAATTCTCATCTTTCACAGTAGGACATACATCGTGTCCGTAACTACCATTACCACATATATTCTGATCTTGTCCTATCACTAGCATTCACACTGGCAACCCCTTCATTTTCAGTGATTTCAGACCATTCTCCCTCATTATTCACACTGTCCCCAATGTCATGATTATCACACATACCTTGCTTGTTCATATCACTCCCACTATCCCACTGTCACTCAATCCTCTCCCCATCTCTGCATCAAACACGTGGCCCAGATTATCCACAATTTGGTGCCCTTTCCCTGAAATCTCATTTTCTTTTCTCCCTTCCCTTCCCTTTTCTCCCCACCCACACCTATACACTTTCCCAACATGTGGCTACTACATGAACCCAGATAATACAGAGAAATTTCTCACCTGAAGCTTCACTGCAAAGCTCTAGTAAGTAGAGGAACGTATCATGCTCAAAACGTATAATATTTAATGTTCTCACTTGGTTAATAGTTGTGAATGGATTCCTTTTGGTATATTTGCCTTTAAGAAGCATTTCTTCATGTTTTGTTACAGCATTTAGATGAGGTTTTTAAATACTTCACTGATGTGTCTTTAATTATGATCTATGCAGTTAAGCTATCCGCACTATACGTAAGTCTTCCCAAAATATACTAATAGCTTTTCTTGTTACAGCAAAATTGTGATATTTTTGGTCCTGAAGAGACAGACAGCTTCAAGCAAATGGCAATACTGAATATATCACTGAGCTGTGCTGGAGGGAACACTTAATCTTTACTTCTCATATTTCCATGTGGAAGAACTTCAAGTAGACTAGCACTCCTGCTTTTCTGCCCACAGGAGAATGAATGAGTTATAAGACTAGTATGTTTGAGAGACATATCTGAGTGTGCTTGGCTCACGCTCTTGCTTTCTGCTTTTCTCCCAGGGGTCTCTATGCCTATGGAGAACATGCATTCTGACTAGCTCCTTGCCATGCAATAAGGAGCCTACTTTCGGCCTGGAGTCTCTCGATTTTTCAGCATTGCTTGTAATTGCCTAGGTAAGTCTGCCTAATTCTGGGGCCCAGCATTAGGAAGTTCACACTAACACCGCCTTCTCCAATGATCTTTATCAGCAATGAAGATGATATTTTGATCTACATCTATCTGATTCCTAAATTTATATTTCAATTGGTTCTGAACCTAGGCAGGGAAGACAAATTGTTATTTATTGGTCTTTTAAAATACCCACACCATTGAAATCATGAAAATTCTTTACCAGCTTTATTGTTTTAATACAGAGAAGTTTCTACATGAAGTTTGTTTTTGATTAACAAACACTTGGCAGAAACGGAGAATAGGTCTAAACAAGGAAACTGTATGTCCACCACCCCTAAACTCCCAATTCCTCTGGATTAGGGAGTCCAAAATCTGAAGTAGAGTTACCATTGTACAGTAGGTGCTACTTAATCAGGATAGTGGGGAGCAGGCACTAACTGGACCTATCTTCCTTGGCCATACTGTTAAGTCCTAGGAGGGCAAAACCAAAAGAGCTCTGTCATGGGACGGGGTAGCAAACCTTTATATGGAATATTAGAAAAGGGTTTAGCCATTCATCCAGATGTAGGGAAGCCTTATTAAAGAAAGATCAATGTGAACCATTTCTTAAAGGGTAAAAAAACCTTTTAATAAAAAACTAGATTTAGTCTGATAGGATGCTCCTGTTAACAAGTTCTCTAAAAATTTAAATCTAACGGTCATTTTAGTTCTCATTCTTTTTGCTAGTTAGCTTCATGCTAGCTTTTGAGCCCTTGCACACAAACTTAAATACTGTGTTTGTCTGCTCTCAATGAAAGAACACCTGCAGAGTACAATTTGTGTCCAAGGTAACTAGGACCAAATACTGAAATTTTCAGTTCTACCCTGGGACAATCAGTGGTGTGAAGAAATGCCAACTGTTCTCTGGAAATACAACAGTGTGAGGATTAGAGTTCATATGTGACCTCTTTTGCATAGGAACACTTTTCATACTTACACAGTTGGTGTTCTAGAGGTACTGACTCAAATGCGCCTTTTCCAATGTACATTGGGGCTAATAAAGTGATCACTCATAAAAACAGACATATAAGCAAAACTATGTCTCAGCAGTCAAAGAGAAATGAAACAAAAGTGTTGGGTAAGATATGTGAAAACCTGACTAAAGAGTAATAAGAACAGCTAAGAAAAGTCAAGTACAGCACACACATGTCAAAAATTTTCTGTAAGTTCAAAGCTTTAAAACGTTTCAATTAAATAATAAAATGAAAACGGGTCACTAATGAGCTCCGAGTTACTGGACTAGAAAATGAAATGCAAGATTTATACCAAAGCACTGAAATAATCATAATAATTACTATTATTATAAAGTAATAGAGTCAATGAGGGACAAAAGACTTAGGGACCTACCATGTGAATACAGGTGGGTGGATAGGGGAGTTAAAGGATAAAAGAGACATGGGCAAGAGAGGCCACATTAAATAAATGACAGAAAGGAATTTCCCTGAGCTAAAGAAAGGGCCCTCTGAATTCCAGACAAGATTGATTTACCTATCCATTCACCCATCCATTTATTAATTTATGCTTCCATACAGTCATTTAATCAATAGATTAGTAAGGACCTATTATATATCTGGCACTTTTTTAGGCACTTAAGATATTTATCAGTGAACAAAATAGGCAAAAATCCCTGCCTTCACGGAGCTTACATTCTAAGACACACTTAGGCATACCCTGATCAAATTTCTGAACTCAAAGAATAAAGAAAACATCCTATAAGCTTACAGGTAGAAAAAGTTACCTACAATAGAAAAAATAAATTAGACAGACATAGGACTTTCATCAGTAATAGCAAACTTCATGATGTCATTCACCAATTTTCCCAGAAATGGCTTTATTAAATTCTCAGGGAAGGTGAAGTCAGTCTTTGACCCAGAACCTGTTTTCTCGGAAGACTTTAACAAGGGCAATATTACCCATTCCTCATGCAACCAGATTTGTGCTTGCTTTTCAATTTTTTCAAAACTGAACAATATGTTGTTTATAATACCACCTGTAATACATATAGATGATAAAACTGTAAGAAAACCAAGGGGATTATTAATACAATGCCCAGAGTAGTGCTATCTCAAGGTGGAGGCAGACAGGAGTGTGACCAGAGAAGGGCAATGGGGAGGGTGGGCACTAAGGTACCACTAATGTTCTATTACTTGTCCTGGCTAGTAGGTTTACTGGTATTACTTTATTTATATTATTTTAAATGTAAATAGCAATTCATTCAACAAATAATAAGTGCCTATCATGTATCAGGCATTATTATTATTCAGGCACTGGGGACACAGAAATAAGATAGATAAAAATCACTGTCCTTATGGAGCTTGCAAATTATTAAAAGAAATAATAAAATTTCTAGAGCCTAAGCACAAGAACATATAAACTAAAGGAGTCTACCAAGTGTCCAGCATAATAGATGCAATATCTACACGTCATCACAAAATTTCAGAATATCAGTGATGAAGTGGAAATTCTAAAAGCTTCCAGGAATCAGGAGTGCAAATAGTCCAGACTGAAGCAGAACAAAAGGCCTTACGAAGGGGATTTCCAGGAAAAAAAATTTTTTTTGATAATCTTACTTGGGAACATGTTGGAAAAAAAAAAGAACCCAGACATGATAGATCGGAGGGAAAGGAGAGGAATATATTAAATTATGGAGGTGAAAAGCAATTATTATCTCTAGAAATGACAAAAATGTATATAAGAGAAATATAATCACAATTACCTACTTGTCTCTTTAGTGTACACTGTTTGCACAACCACAATATAAACATTATCATTAACCAAAATATATGCTACAACTATATAAAAAGATGGAGAAGAAAAGTGGAAGAGAAAAAAACAGTTTAATCTACATCTACGGTAAATAGGCATATTTTGTTTTATTGCACTTCGCTTTATAGAGCTTCAGATATAGTTGCATTTTTTTTAAAGATTTTATTTATTTATTTGGGATAGAGAG
>NW_024423319.1:80299253-80337141 GCF_017311325.1 Ursus maritimus
AGAGAGGGACAGAGAGAGCAGAGAGAGGGGCAGAGGGAGAAGAAGCAGGCTCTCCACTGAGCAGGGAGCCCAACACGGGGCTCCATCCCTGGACCCTGAGATCATGACCTGAGCAAAAGTTTAACCGACTGAGCCACCCAGGCTCCCCAGGTAGTTGCACTTTTTTTTTTTCAAATTGAAGATTTGTGGCAACTCTGCATCAAGCAAATCTATTGGCACCAATTTTCCAACAGCATTTGCTCACTTTGTGTCTCTGTGCTACATTTTGGTAATTATCACAATATTTCAAATTTTTTAAGTATTACTATATTTGTTATGGTGATCTGTGTTCAGTGATTATAACTCGCTAAAAGCTCAGATGATATGATGATCAGCATTTTTTAGCAATAAAGTATTTTTCAATTAAGGTCTGTACGTTGTTTTTTAGACATAATGTTACTGTACACTTAGTGGACTACAGTATAGTGTAAACATAACTTTTACATGCACTGAGAAACCAAAAAACTTCATTTGACTCACTTTATTGTAATATTCACTGTTTTGCAGTTGTCTGGAACTGAACGCACAGTATCTCCAAGCTATGCCGGTATAGCTATATTATTTAGCATTACTGGGATAAAAACCAGAAGAAATAGCTAATATATTTCAAAGCTGGCTACTTCAGGTATTTGAGCCTGGGAGGGTGGGAAAAGGTGAAGGTAAACACTACTATTTTTTGTTACTATTTAGTTTTTAAGCCATATATAGGCCTTACTATAATAAGTAATATATATTATGCTATTATATATAACAAAAATACAAAATAAAATATATTTCAGTTATAAAGGGAGCCATTTAATTATAAAGGAAAGGGATGTGATGAGAACTGGGATTTACTGAAATTAATATGGCCAACAGAACAGATCAAAAGAGGTGGGGAACATATAAATGTAGAAACTGAAGGGCCCCCAATGTTTGCTTTTTATTCTTTTGCAACTCTTTTGTAAGGGGGTGTTCCAAATCTCTCTTAAATTGTAGCAATCAAAGAGGAGTTTTACACTTAAATGACTGCCAGAGGACCTGGTAACCCCAGTCTTACCGGTAGAGTGGGACTGGGAATTATGGGTCCAAATTAGTCAGGGATGGGGGAGCCTGGAGACTAAAAACAGGAAAGGGGTATTTATTCTGGGAAAGAAACTCAGACCGCCACAAGAGGGCACAAGGAGAATGCAACAGTTCCTCTGGTTCCCCTCCTACCTTTCCGATCGCTCTTTCACAGTTTGCTTTGCCCTCCCTTAAAATGCCTGTTTCTGGGATTCTGCCCTGCTCTCCCGCCCTCACCTTTTATTCCCTCACTCCACACACCCCTGGAGCAATTTCATTCATACCTTAAAACCACCACCTCTATGCTTAAGGACTTCCAAATCTATCTGTAATCTTACTTGCTTCACAACAGCTGAATAAATTCCTGGTTACCTACTGGATAATTCCTCTTGGACATTCTGAAGGTGCCTGAGACTTTGCATGTTCAAAATTGAACTCATCATCCCTCCCCACCCCGCCAAATGCCTTTTTTTTTTCCAGGATTTTATTTATTTGAGAGAGAGAGCGAACAGGAGCGGCGGGGGTGGGGGTGGAGGTGGGGAGGAAGGGCAGAGGAAGAGGGAGAAGCAGACTCCCCCACTGATCAGGGAGCCCAATGCAGGGCTCAATCCCAAGACTCTGGGATCATGACCTGAACCAAAGGCAGATGCTTAACCAACTGAGCCACCCAGGCGCCCCTCATGAAACGGCTTATACATCTTCTCAACCACCTGAGGCAGAAAGAAAATGGAGGATTGTCCTAGATTTCTTCTTCTCCATTGGCCCTCCCCACAAATCCAGTCAGTGACTGAGTTCTTAATTTCTCAAATGTATGTATTCTCATTTCCTTCCCACTGCCTTAACTCAGGCTTCAACAGCTCTCCTCTTCTGTAATAGCCTCTGAATTGGTCTTCCTATACCCAGTTCTGTCTTTTCCAGTCTATCCATTTTACTCTCATCGACTGGATAGTTCTAAAATGCAAATCTGATCCTGTTTATCCCTTGATTAAAATCTCTAAATATCTCTCCGCTGTTCTTAGTATAGCATTCAAGGCTCTCCCTGATCAAACTACTGTCTCCTTTTCATTATACCCTCTCTCACTCTCTATGTTCGAACTACACTTAGCTTCTTAAACATACCACAAACACACTGTAAACACAGAGTTATTTCATGATGTATCTTTGCTCATACCACCACGGCTTGAAATGACTGAATCTCTTCTATTCCTCAGCCCCAGCAGTTAACACTGGTAACATCTACACACATTTCAATATTTAACTTAAGCATTAATTTCTTTCTGGAACCCTCTCCCACCCACTGAAATTAACTATTTCCTCCTTTGTGCCTCTAATGTATTCTATATATATTCTTTTTATCAAACTTGTAATATTCTGCTGTGTATATTTGTTTACATGTCTCTTCTACTAATATCTCTTCTGCTCCTCTGGGAGCAGAAAAGCATGTCTTATTCACATCTCTACTCAAAATATCTACCACAGTGGCTGGCATAGAGAAGATGCTTAACGAATGTTTCTGAATGAATAAGAGTCATCATGAGGATGTAATTAATATATGAGGTCAGTCTGACACCAATCTCGCATCTATGGCAGACGTCAGTAATTAACCCCAATATTGTCCCCCTTTACCTCAGAATCATTCTCAAGACAGCATACTATGAAAACCTATTTCAATCAGCTGGAATTGGCACGATATATACAATTTCTTTCTCTTCCTGGAGCGTAGCCTGTCACAATGACGTGCCTCAATAATTATCAGAGTTGATCTAAGAGAATTAACACGGGATTAGGCAGATATTTCCTAGACAATGTTGGCAACAGTATGACTACAGCAATGGTACATGTAACAAAGGAATGTTGTAGCAAAAATCAGCATTGGGAGGTAAATTCTGTTCATGTACATCTAGCACTGCCCATTGGAGAGACATCTTGTCATCAGAGAAGACAAAACCCCATATACTGGCATTCTGACTTATACTTCAGTTTTGTCAATTCATTCAGAAAATAGTCATCTCTAACTAAAGGTCAGAAATCTGGTAACAAGCGAAATGCTACACCGGAGAAAACAGGTAACAGGCCTACCGCACTTAGTGAAACAATGGATCGACTTACCTTCTTCATTTCTTCTGCATCCAGACCCCCTGGAAAAGTACAGTGGAGACTAAAAACCTCTTTCTCAAATAAACAACAATCTACTGGAGCATTTTTTCAAAATTCCAAAATTTCACTTTAATCTCACTCGCACTGATCTTCGAATGCTAGAACAATGAATATTCCTGTGGCAATTTCAAGTCGCAGTTCCTCTGAATACTGGGTAACAGACAAGCAACCTATATCTATACCCATCCAAGGAGAAAAATCATAGCATATACCCTAGTTTCTCTACTTCTTATGGGCTAAATTCTGTTTACTTTGGCTTGTCTAGTTATAATTCCTAGAATGACCTGGCTCTGTTCCTAAAGCTCCCAGCACATTTGTCTGTCTTCCATCCCTACTCAGTCTTTTTTAGAATTGGACTGCTCTCCCTTACTTCCTGATGATGAAGCTGTCCTAGCTAATCCCAGAGCCTGGGATTGTTCTCTACACTACAGCAAATTGCCTAAACCATGAGAAGTGGTTAGGATGGACATTTGAGAACAGAATTTTGTTATTAGTGAAATCTTCCAAGATTAGAGGTAATAATCCCTATTCAAAAGGAGTTATAGGATAAACTCTTTATAACCCTTACTCCATTTTATGGAGCCCAATGTGCAGTTTCTGGGAGTATCTACCAGATTCCAAATCTGACTTAAAGCTTCCAAAACTCACTGCACTGAAGAGTGAATTCCAATTTCTCGAATGAATTCCTTAATGATAAATAAACGCTAACACATCTCTGAAGATTTACACATTGCCATTATAAACCCCTAACAATTAAATTATGCAGGATTCAAATCCTGGCTCTTCCAGTGATAGCTATGTGACCTTAGGAAAATTCTTCCATCTCATTTCTTCAGTTTCTTCACATGCAAAACAAGGATAAGATTTCCTATATCACATGATTGTTGTAAGAGTTAAATGATTAAACACACTACATAAAGTTCTTATACTGCTTGGTACATGGTAGATGTATAATTATATGGAATAAATGTGAAGTATTTCAATCAACTTTTATTATGAATCTTTTTTTTTTCATTTCTATCATGATCTGATTTTCTCACAAAGACCTTCTCACATCATTACATTAGTAAGATGCCTGTAATGTCTAACGCTGAGTAAGACGCCACTTCAAATTGAAGGCCTTTTCGGGATGCCTGGGTGGCTCAGTCAGTTAAGCATCTGCCTTTGGCTCAGGTCATGATCCCAGAGTGCTGGGATCGAGCCCCACATTGGGCTCTTTGCTCAATGGGGATTCTGCTTCTCCCTCTGTCCCTCCCCCTGTTCATGTTCTCATTCTCTCTCTCTCTCTCTCTCAAATAAATAAATAAAATCTTTTAAAAAAATTGAAGGCCTTTCCACATTCATTGCACCTGAAAGATTCTTCTCTACTATGGACCCACTGATGTCAAATAAGACTAAACCTGCTGAAAGCGTACTAACATTTTTTATAAACACAGAAGATCCTGCCTTTATGAATCACTTGATGATAGATAAAACTTAGCCTGTAAGGATGTGGAGAAAAGGGAACCCTCCTACACTGTTGATGGGAATGCAAGCTGGTGCAGCTACTCCAGAAAACAGTTTGGAGGTTCCTCGAAAAGTTTAAAATAGAGCTACCCTATGACCCAGCAATTGCACTACTGGGTATTTATCCCAAAATACAAATGTAGTGATCCGAAGGGACACCTGTACCCCAATGTTTATAGCAGCAATGTCCACAAGAGCCAAACTATGGAAAGAGCTTAGATATCCATTGACAGATGAATGGATAAAGAAGATGTGGTGTAGAGGAGGAGTTAAGATGGCGGAGGAGTAGGGGACCCCTTTTTCAGCCGGTCCCCTGAGTCGAGCTGGATAGGTACCAGACCAGCCTGAACATCCACGGAATCAGCCTGAGACGCAGGAAGATACATCCGGATCTCTACAAATGAACATCTCCAGCGCTGAATATTGAGGTACGAAGAGGGGAGCCATGAAACCGCACTCAGATATCGGAAGATAAAAGGAAGGGGGAGGAAACCGCCGCGTTCGGGCGCCGGGAAGCTGTAGCCACCTGCACGGGGGAGCGGGCGGACTCACGGACGGCAACCGCGAGAGAGCGGACTGAGACCGGTGAGCCGGGAGCGCGCGCCACCAGGCATCTCGCGGAACTCCGGAATCCCGGTCTGCTCACTGGATCCAGACAGAGACGGGGAGCTCCCAGAGTGCGCGTGGGGCGGCTGGCGGGCCACCTGCATGGGGGACCAGGCAGACTCGCGGACGGCACCCGCGAAAGAGCAGACTGAGACCCTGAGCCGGGAGCGCGCCCCACCAGGCTTCTCACGGAACTCCGGAATCCCGGTGTGCTCGCCGGAAATAGACTGAGACTGGGAGATCCGGAAGCGCATGGGGGCGGCTGGCGGATGGCTGCCTTAGAAACACAAAGGACAGAGACGCGCCAGCCCTGCAAGTGAGGGCTGGGACGCCGGGTGTGGGGCACACATCCCGGGACGCTGCAGGGTTGAGCAGCACCAACAGTAACGGAGTTAAAGTGGCCAGAACATTAGTAGAGAACGGGCCGCAATCCTTCTGTTCCGTGACAGAGGCTGAAATTTGGCCGCTGCTGCTCTGACTCGCAGAAGAGGCACAGCAAACCGCCAGGGAAAGCCGCCAGAGAACAAAAGCCTGGAAATACCGGCTCAGAGAGTGCCCATCCCCATTGCCCCTCGCAGGGGACACGGAGACTCTACCCAAACAGGGTTGCCTGAGTATCGGCGCGGCAGGCCCCTCCCCCAGAACACAGAAGGCAGGCTGAAAAATCAAGAAGCCCACAACCCGGGGCGCCCGGGTGGCACAGTCATTGAGCGCCTGTCTCCGGCTTAGGGCGTGATCCCGGCATTCCGGAAAGGAGTCCCTCCTCGGGCTCCTCCCCTGGGAGCCTGCTTCTTCCTCTCCCACTCCCCTGCTTGTGTTCCCTCTTTCGCTGGTTGAATCGCTGCCACATATAAATAAATAAAATCTTTAAAGAAGAAGCCCACATCCCTAAGATCCCTATAAAACAAGGGGCACGGCCTGGGACCCAGTCAATAATTTGGGCTCTGGAAACCCCGCAACCTCTCTTCATCAGAATGACAAGAAGGAGAAGCCCCCCCCAGCAAAGAAAAGACAGTGAGTCTGTGGCCTCTGCCACAGAAATAATGGATGTGGATGTAACCAAATTATCAGAAATGGAATTCAGAGTAACAATGGTCAAAATGATGAGTAGAATTGAAAAAACTATTAACGAAAAGGTTACTGAGAATATAGAATCCCTAAGGACAGAAATGAGAGCGAATCTGACAGAAATTAAAAATTCTATGAGCCAAATGCAGGCAAAACTAGAGGCTCTGACGGCCAGGGTCGCAGAAGCAGAGGAACGGGTTAGTGAATTGGAGGATGGGTTAATAGAGGAAAAAATGAAAATAGAAGATGGTCTTAAAAAAATCCACGCCCACGAATGTAGGTTACGGGAGATTACTGACTCAATGAAACGATCCAATGTTAGAATCATCGGCATCCCCGAGGGGGTGGAGAAAAACAGAGGTCTAGAAGAGATATTTGAACAAATTGTAGCTGAAAACTTCCCTAATCTAGCGAGGGAAACAAACATTCGTGTCCAAGAGGCAGAGAGGACCCCTCCCAAGCTCAACCACGACAAACCTACGCCACGTCACGTCATAGTGCAATTCGCAAATATTAGATGCAAGGATACAGTATTGAAAGCGGCCAGGGCAAAGAAATTTCTCACGTACCAAGGCAAAAGCATCAGAATTACGTCAGACCTGTCTACACAGACCTGGAATGAGAGAAAGGGTTGGGGGAGCATATTTAAAGCTCTTTCAGAGAAAAACATGCAGCCAAGGATCCTTTATCCAGCAAGGCTGTCATTCAGAATTGATGGAGAAATAAAGACATTTCAGAATCGCCAGTCACTAACCAATTTTGTAACCACGAAACCAGCCCTACAGGAGATATTACGGGGGGTTCTATAAAAGTAAAAAGGCCCCAAGAGTGATACAGAACAGAAAGTCACAGCCAATACAAACAAAGACTTTACTGGCAACATGGCAACATTAAAATCATATCTCTCAGTAATCAGTCTTAATGTAAATGGTTTGAACCATCCCATAAAACGCCACAGGGTTGCAGATTGGATAAAAAGAAATGACCCATCCATTTGCTGTCTACAAGAGACTCATTTCGAACCCAAAGATGCATTCAGACTGAGAGTAAGGGGATGGAGTACCATCTTTCACGCAAATGGACCTCAAAAGAAAGCTGGGGTAGCAATTCTCATATCAGATAAATTGGATTTTAAACTACAGACTATAGTTAGAGATGCAGAAGGGCACTATATTATTCTTAAGGGAAGTATTCAACAAGTGGATATGACAATTATAAATATATATGCCCCCAACAGGGGAGCAGCAAGATACACAAGCCAACTCTTAACCAGAATAAAGAGACATATAAATAAAAATACATTAATAGTAGGGGACCTCAACACTCCACTCTCAGAAATAGACAGAACACCCTGGCAAAAACTAAGCAAAGAATCAAAGGCTTTGAATGCCATACTCGACGAGTTGGACCTCATAGATATATATAGAACACTACACCCCAGAACCAAAGAATACTCATTCTATTCTAATGCCCATGGAACATTCTCAAGAATAGACCATGTTCTGGGACACAAAACAGGTCTCAACCGATACCAAAAGATTGAAATTATCCCCTGCATATTCTCAGACCACAACGCTCTGAAATTGGAACTCAACCACAAGGAAAAATTTGGAAGAAACTCAAACACTTGGAGACTAAGAACCATCCTGCTCAGGAATGACTCGATAAACCAGGAAATCAAAAATCAAATTAAACAATTTATGGAGACCAATGAGAATGAAAATACAACAGTCCAAAACCTATGGGATACTGCAAAGGCAGTCCTAAGGGGGAAATACATAGCCATCCAAGCCTCACTCAAAAGAATAGAAAAATCTAAAATGCAGTTTTTATATTCTCACCTCAGGAAGCTGGAACAGCAACAGAGGGACAGGCCTAATCCACGCACGAGGAAGCAGTTGACCAAAATTAGAGCAGAAATCAATGAATTAGAAACCAGAAGTACAGTAGAGCAGATCAACAGGACTAGAAGCTGGTTCTTTGAGAGAATCAATAAAATTGACAGACCACTGGCAAGACTTATCCAAAAGAAAAGAGAAAGGACCCAAATTATTAAAATTATGAATGAAAAAGGAGAGGTCACGCATTGAAATTGGAAGGATTATTAGAAATTTTTATCAACAGCTATATGCCAATAAACTAAGCAATCTGGAAGAGATGGAAGCCGTCCTGGAATCCTACAAACTACCAAGATTGAAACCGAAAGAAATTGATTTCTTAAACAGGCCAATTAATTATGAAGAAATTGAGTCAATGATAAACAACCTTCCAAATAACAAAACTCCAGGCCTGGACGGTTTTCCTGGGGAATTCTACAAAACATTCAAAGAAGAAATAATACCTATTCTCCTAAAGCTATTTCAAAAAATAGAAACAGAAGGAAAGCTACCAAACTCATTCTATGAGGCCAATATTACCTTGATCCCCAAACCAGGCAAAGACCCCCTCAGAAAGGAGAATTACAGACCGATTTCCCTAATGAATATGGATGCCAAAATCCTCAACAAGATACTTGCTAATAGCATCCAACAGTACATTAAAAGGATTATCCATCACGATCAAGTGGGATTCATACCTGGGATGCAAACGTGGTTCAATATTCGCAAATCAATCAGCGTGATACATCATATCAACAAGAAAAGACTCAGGAACCATATGATCCTCTCAATTGATGCCGAAAAAGCATTTGACAAAATACAGCATCCTTTCCTGATTAAAACCCTTCAGAGTGTAGGAATAGAAGGTACATTTCTCAATCTCATAAAAGCCATCTATGAAAAGCCTACTGCAAATATTATTCTCAATGGGGAAAAGCTGGAAGCCTTTCCCTTAAGATCAGGAACTCGACAAGGATGCCCACTCTCGCCACTATTATTCAACATAGTACTAGAAGTCCTTGCAACAGCAATCAGACGACAAAAAGGGATCAAAGGTATTCAAATTGGCAAAGAAGTCAAAATGTCTCTCTTTGCAGATGACATGATACTCTATATGGAAAACCCAAAAGAAGCCACTCCCAAACTATTAGAAGTTATAGAGCAATTCAGTAACGTGGCGGGATACAAAATCAATGCTCAGAAATCAGTTGCATTTCTATACACGAATAACGAGACCGAAGAAAGAGAAATTAGGGAATCCATCCCATTTACAATAGCACCAAAAACCATACGTTACCTTGGAATTAACTTAACCAGAGACGTAAAGGACCTATATTCTAGAAACTATAAATCACTCTTGAAAGACATTGAGGAAGACATAAAAAGATGGAAAGATATTCCATGCTCATGGATTGGAAGAATTAACATAGTTAAAATGTCCATGCTACCCAGAGCAATCTACACTTTCAATGCTATCCCGATCAAAATACCGAGGACATTTTTCAAAGAACTGGAACAAATAGTCCTTAAATTTGTATGGAAACAGAAAAGGCCCCGAATCTCCAAGGAACTGTTGAAAAGGAAAAACAAAGCTGGGGGCATCACAATGCCGGATTTCGAGCTGTACTACAAAGCTGTGATCACAAAGACAGCATGGTACTGGCACAAAAACAGACACATAGACCAATGGAACAGAATAGAGAGCCCAGAAATGGACCCTCGGCTCTTTGGGCAACTAATATTTGATAAAGCAGGAAAAAACATCCGGTGGGAAAAAGACAGTCTCTTCAATAAATGGTGCTGGGAAAATTGGACAGCTACATGCAAAAGAATGAAACTTGACCACTCTCTCACACCATACACAAAAATAAACTCCAAATGGATGAAAGACCTCGATGTGAGACAGGAATCCATCAAAATTCTAGAGGAGAACATAGGCAGCAACCTCTACGACATCGGCCAAAGCAACCTTTTTCATGACACATCCCCAAAGGCAAGAGAAACAAAAGATAAAATGAATTTATGGGACTTCATCAAGATTAAAAGTTTCTGCACAGCCAAGGAAACAGTCAGAAAAACTAAGAGGCAGCCCACGGAATGGGAGAATATATTTGCAAATGACACTACAGATAAAGGACTGGTATCCAAGATCTACAAAGAACTTCTCAAACTCAATACACGAGAAACAAATAAACAAATCAAAAAATGGGCAGAAGATATGAACAGACACTTTTCCAATGAAGACATACAAATGGCTAACAGACACATGAAAAAATGTTCAAAATCATTAGCCATCAAGGAAATTCAAATCAAAACCACACTGAGATACCACCTTACGCCAGTTAGAATGGCAAAAATAGACAAGGCAAGAAACAACAATTGTTGGAGAGGATGTGGAGAAAGGGGATCCCTCCTACATTGTTGGTGGGAATGCAAGTTGGTACAGCCACTCTGGAAAACAGTGTGGAGGTCCCTTAAAAAGTTAAAAATTGAGCTACCCTATGATCCAGCCATTGCACTACTGGGTGTTTACCCCAAAGATACAGACGTAGTGAAGAGAAGGGCCATATGCACCCCAATGTTCATAGCAGCAATGTCCACAATAGCTAAATCGTGGAAGGAGCCGAGATGCCCTTCAACAGATGACTGGATTAAGAAGCTGTGGTACATATATACAATGGAATATTACTCAGCTATCAGAAAGAACGAATTGTCAACATTTGCTACAACATGGACGGCACTGGAGGAGATAATGCTAAGTGAAATAAGTCAAGCAGAGAAAGACAATTATCATATGATTTCTCTCATCTATGGAACATAAGAACTAGGATGATCGGTAGGGGAAGAAAGGGATAAAGAAGGGGGGGTAATCAGAAGGGGGAATGAAACATGAGAGACTATGGACTATGAGAAACAAACTGAGGGCCTGAGAGGGGAGGGGGGTGGGGGATTGGGATAGACTGGTGATGGGTAGTAAGGAGGGCACGTATTGCATGGTGCACTGGGTGTTATACGCAACTAATGAAGCATCGAACTTAACATCGGAACCCGTGATGTACTGTATGGTGACTAACACAATATAATAAAAAGTCATTTAAAAAAAAAAAGAAGAAGAAGATGTGGTGTATACACACACACACACACACACACACACACACACACACGCTGGAATATTATGCAGCCATCAAAAAATGAAATCGTGCCATTTGCAACAATGTGGATGGAACTAGAGGGTATTATGCTAAAGCCAAATAAGTCAATCAGAGAAAGACAATTATCATATGATCTCACTGATACATGGAATTTGAGAAACGAGGCAGAGCACCATAGAGGAAGAGAGGAAAAAATGAAACAAGAGGAAACCAGAGAGGGAACAAACCATAAGAGGCTCTTAATCTCAGGAAACAACCTGAGGGTTGCTGGAGTGGAGGGGGGTGGGAGGGATGGAGTGGCTGGGTGATGGAGATTGGGGAGGGTATGTGCTATGGTGAGTGCTGTGACTTGTGTAAGACTGATGAATCACAGACCTGGACCCCTGAAACAAATAATACATTACATGTTACTAAGAAAATTATTTAAAAAAAGATATATATATAAAAAAATCTTAGCCTCTAAATGAAGGCTTATTCATTACGGGTACAATTTCTCTCCACTATGAATTTACAGATGATAAACAAGGATCTCTTTCCATCTCCGTTATAAATTTTCTGACTGATATCACCAAAATCCCTTTCCCACATTCATTACACACCATAAGGTTTCTTTGCACTGTCAATTCTTTCATGCTTAGCAAGGTTTGAACTGGATCTGCAAGCCTTCCCACAGGCATTGCGAACATAGAGTTTTCTCCCCTATGAACTCTCTTACACTAAAAGAAAGTCTAGGGGTGCCTGGGTGGCTCAGTCAGTTAAGCGTCTGTCTTCAACTCAGGTCATGATCCCAGGGTCCTGGGATTGAGCCCTGCGTCAGGCTCCCTGCTCAGCAGAGAGCCTGCTTCTCCCTCTCCGGCTGCTGCTCCTCTTGCTTATTCTCCGCCCCCCCGATCAAATAAATAAATAAAATCTTTAAAATCAAATACAAAATTTTTAAAAAACTTTTAAAAAGTCTGAACTTGTTCTGAAGTCTTTCCCATAGTCAATACATTCATAGGGTTTCTCTCTGCATTTTCATTATGACTGAGAAAGCTTGATTACCCACTGCAATTTCTCTCACATTGGAAAAGTTTTCCTACCCTATGAAATCTCTGGTGTTGAAAGAGAAATTAAATTCTGCCTGAAGGCCTCTCCATGTTTTCATAGCCATATGAATTAATAAGTTCTCAGGTGTGAGTCCTCAGATGTCAAATAAGCTCAGCATCACGACAGAAATTTCTATATTCGTTACCTTCATAGGGTTTCCCTCTACTATGAGTACTCTGAGGCATCGACCCTGAACACCAACAAAAGGCTTTTAGACATTAATCATACATGTAGGGCTTCTCCCCATTGGAAATTTTCTAGTGTCTCACAAATTCTAAAACCTTTGCACAGTTATGGTCCTATAAACTATACCTCTGTTACCCATTACTCCATCCCTGGGTGATGGACATTAAGGAGGGCACATGATGTAATGAGCACTGGGTATTATTTAAGACTGATGAATCACTGAACTCTACCTCTGAAATTTATAATACAGTACATGTTAATTAATTGAATTTAAATTAAAAAATAAACCATACCTTTCTCCTAAAGGTTTTCCTCATATAAAAACATCTAGCTCAGTCTTTCCTTAATGTACTCAGTCTTTCTCTTTGGTAGGATTATTTTTTGAAAGTGGCAGTATTGTGCCCACAACAGATTTCTGCAGAGAAGGGAGTATGTTATATCCTTCCCTGCTAAGCTTTCTTGCAGCCTATGTCATCACATGCCAAGTCTTCTCCACAGCAGAGACTATGATGAATTGGCCTTGGATTCTGGATCTCTAACATTCTTTAGAATTTTGACTTTTTCTGAAATTTCCCTCTTTGAAGTAGATACTATTCTTAGCCAAAATCTTAACAACTAAATGACAGACCCAAATACAGAAACAGGCAAGGAACATGAGTAAACCATTCACAAAAAAGAAATGCAAACAATAATAAATACATGTAATAGTCCATCTAGAAAAAAAAAGAAGGGAACATTTTTCTGCCCCTACAGTTGCAACAAGAATTATAATAATACTACAATTCTTTAGTAAGCATGTACCAAGCGCAAACACTTTACCAAAATATATTTCCTATATTTCACATGGAAACCTTGAGAGATAGGTATTATTATTCAAGTTATATAAATGAAGAAACTGATGCCAGAGAAGAGAACTGATTGACCCAGTATTTTAGAGTTAATAAGTAAGGGAACTGAGTGTCAATTCAAATGTGTGTGGCTCCAAGGCTCCTGTGTTTTCCACCATGTCAAGGTGCCCTGTGGGCATTCGCCAACCAAAATTCCAAAACTATCTTAACACTAACAAAACTATAAATTCTCGAGCTCCTACCTGTCTCATTCTCCTGTCTTCGTTCACCTGAGAGAATTTCTTCTTGGATCCCTTTGTCCTTAGCTCTTTCCAAATTCAGCTGGGAATGCATTTTGGTCTTTCGAGGTGGAAAATCCTGCAGGTGAAAAGAAAATAAAACCTTGTGGTTAAAGCTGGGGTACTGACTGTCCCTAAATTCAGTTCTGAAAGGCACAGGGTAGATGTAGAAGAGGGTCTCTTATTTATTAGGATGTCTCAGAAACAGGCATAGATCTTCTGAAAGAGGCATAGAAATGCATGTAATCCCCAGGAACAAGAGAGAGGGTGCTGATCTTGAGGGATGAAAACTTAGTAAGAGAAACACAATGCAACATTTACTCTCCTCCTAGAAGAAAGATGTTCCATATTCCAGAACAAAAAAACAACAGAATCCAAAGGATGCAGTGCACTGAACTGGTTAAGCACACAGGCTTCAGGACTAGACAGAGCTGGGCTCAAAACCAATATTATTACTTACTTGCTAGGTGACCTTGGGCAAGTATCTTTACTCTTCTAAACACTGGATGTTTCGTCTATAAAATAAAGAAAAGAAAACCCACAAGGTAATGAGAAGCTCTGAGCCTGAACCTAATCCCAAAGAAAGCATAGGAAAGAGTTGTAGGAAAATTTCCTAATTCTGGTTATTGCCCACAAGGTTGTTTGGACAAACCCTCATGCTGAAAACAAAACAAAACAAAATCTTGATGACAAAGAAATAACATCTACTTAAAAACAATAAAAGTACAGGGCAATAAAAATACAGAAACATCAAGGAAACAGCAGGGGAAAAGGGGAATCTAGAGAAACAGATAAGCAAGGAGGCAATTTCTGCCCTGAGGGCATTTGTCCATTCCAAAAAAATTTTAACTTTCATTTCGGTTGTTTTGAAGGCAAAAGAAACAAATTAAAGTCTAGAACTATACCAGGCTACCCTCTCAGGGGTTTGATGAGTGGAAGCAGGTCATTCTGATGCTCAGGCTGAATTACATGACTTGGCCTAGGGATCCTTGAGCCTTGAATTTATCTAAAGAAGCCAAAACAGCAGGATCAGCTGGTAACAGGAAAGACTTAACACTGGGGTTAGCAAACACAAACTATAAGATAATTATTTTACTACACATAAAGAAGTAAATAACAAACTTGAAGGTATTTCCAAGCATCAGGAAATTATAATACATGGTATATATCACAATTAAACCTAATCGAAATTTGGAAGAAAAAAAAAACAGTGCCTCAAATGAAAAACCCAAGGGATTGCATTAATCAACAGATTAAGAAAATAATTTGTAAAAATTATTAGAGTACAGCACAAGGAAACAAAAAGGTGGAAAGTACGGAAAAGAGTATTAAAGACTCAAACTGCTCTCATTCACTAAGGTGTCAGGGCCTTGTAAAGTGATCACACTGAATCTGAACAACTACTTTACAAGGCACAGAATACAGAATTTCATTGATAATAAAGTTCTTTTCAGCCCTTTCTCCATTTCCTCTCCATTTCCACAAGCAAAATTGGCTCCAGACCTGTTTTCTACTTAAAATTAGCTAATGGAATTCCAAAGCCTAACTTTACAAATACAAATCTTCACAATCAACAAAAGGAAACTCAAAGAGAGATGAAGGCTCTGTACTCTTCCCTCGAGCTGTGGAGGGGTAGAAACCATCTTGCTTCACACTTATCTCAAAAAATCTAAATTTAAAAGATGTTAAATTGAGAAATTTTAACAAGAATGTCAATCTACAACTAATGAATCATCGAACTTTACATCAGAAACCAGGGATGTACTGTATGGTGACTAACATAATAAAAAAACATTAAAATAAAAAAAAAAGAATGTCAATCTAGTTCTCTCTTACAATATGGAGACTTATGAATAATCATAACTGTTACCAAGTAGTTCTATTCTCTGTTAATACAAATCTTTCCTTGGAAGTACTATTTAAAGAAAGACATTTTGTAGGACTCCCACAACTTTAGAAATTGATGAAAATAACCTATGAAAATAACCTACAAAAGAAATATGTAATTCTAACTAGGTATCTTGTTTGTTAACTCATTAACCTGGTGTAACAGACAGAATAATAGCCTTCCCAAGATGTCCTGATCCTGTGAATATGTTACTTTACATGGCAAATGGGACTTTGCGTAAGTGATCAAGGATCTTAAGATGAAAAAGTTATCCCGGATTACCGGTGGGCTCCACGTAATTACAAGAGTCCTTATAAGAAACAGAAGGACCAAAGTCAGAGACGGAGATATAACAGTGGAAGTAGAGAGTCAGAGTCAGAGAAGGTGAAGATGCTATACTGGTGATCTGTAGAGAGAGAAAAGGACCATGAATGAAAAGGAACGCAGGTGATCTCTAGAAGCTGAAAAAAGCAAGAGAATATATTCTCCCTGAGAGCTTCTGGAGGGAGCTCAAGCCTGCCAACACCTTGATTTTTAGGACTGCTGACCTCCAGAATTGTAAGATAATATATGTGTTTATTATTTATATTTGTCAAAATGTATTACAGCAGCAAGAGGAAGCTAATACCACCTAGTGATAAAGTTGTCTCTGCAATCTCTGTATTTGGAAACGGATTAATACTTTAAGATCATTCTAACAAATTAGAAAGGATCATTGGCACTTTCCTCTTCACCCACAGGCATGGATTATCAAATCTAAACCCGTAATTCTGCAGGATACAGCAAATAATTTGAAAAAATATATTTCTTTTAAATTAGCAGTGTCATGATTTCTACTCCGCCAGTGAGAAAAATGAAACTCTGAGAACTAACTTGCCTAAGATCAATACGCAAAGAGCTAGGATTCAAGTCCCTGTCAACTGTCAACAAAACCCAGTATTTTTCCACTACATCTTGCTGCCCCTCAAACTGCTTGGAGTGTGATGAAGAGAGGGTAGAGCATTCAAACGCATTCCTCAAATGATTCACAGCTGCACAAAAGACCCCATGCTTGTGAGATTCTCTGCCTTCTTTGCTTTAATTCCATGCTCACAGTAAGCAACAAGCTGTTTTCTTAGTTTGATTTCCCAAGTATCCCAATGTGGGAACTGACGTGCTCTGGAGAAAGGACCTGACTGTTCTGGTCACTAGAAAGTATGTATTACTGTAGGATGGGTGTGTTTTTCTTTCTATATCTATCTTAGTCTCAGTACATTAATTTGTATATATTTGTTTTTCACCAAGTTTCATTTCAGCATTTCACAAATGCTGAACACCAAATCCTGGACTACTGTCAATTATCTGAAATATCACTACCCTGCAAGCTCTTTTATTAAGTTCTGTTGGAATTTCCAAGTAAAGGTAATGTCCTTTCTTTGATAACTTCAAAAGTATTTACATACCAAACACCACTATGTAGAGCATGAAGCCTCAGAAACGCTTCAGTGAAAATAGTTTAAGAAAAGAAATTCTATTTTATTTTATACAGAATGATATCAATATTTGGAGGTACAAGGGCTGCAAGGGGAAAAATTACAATTATTCACAAATTACACTAACAAGCCAAAAATACTTCGTGATAATTCAATGAGCTGTACAGTTATGATTTACATACCTTTAAGTATGTTTTATATAAAGTTTATATAAAAACACAACAAAACCTATAAACAACTGGATCTAGAAAAAGAGGTAAGCAAAGTAAGAACAATGCACCAGAATCAAGCACTCCCATACACCAGCCACAATCAGTTACAAAACATAATTTAAAAAAGATCAGCGAGGACAATAAAAACTTATCAGGTACACAGAAATATGTCTAACAAAATATGCATGAAACCCTTACGGAGAAAACTATAAAACTTTTTTCCAAAGACATTAAAAATACCTAGACAAAAGGCGGGATGAACCGTATTCATTGTTGTAAAGATGCAACAAAATCTATAAACCTATAAACAGAAACAAGTTCTAATCAAAATTTCAATGTTTCTTATAGACCATGTTAAACTTACCTTAAAATTCATATGGAAAAGTAAAGGGCAAAAATATATTTTTGAGGAAGAGGAATAAGGAAGGAGCCTTTCCCTACCAAATATTAAGATGCATTACAAAGCTATAGTAATTAACAATGTAGGACTAGTATAGATACAGACAAATAGAACAATGGAACAGAATAGGAAGCCTAAAAGCAGACATATACATCTATTACAAAAACTTGGTATATGATAGAGACAGCATTATAAATCTGTGGACAATGAACAGACTATTCGGTAAATAATCCCAGAACCACAGATAAATCATTCCGGAAAAAAAAAAAAAGTAAGTTCTCTACGTCATACAATACACAAAAATAAATTCCAACTGGAAACTAACTGTGAAAAGAAAATTATAAAAGTTTTATAGGAGAATATAGTAGAATACCTTTATGAAATCAAGGTAAGAAAGAATTCCTTAAACAAGATGAAAAACACATATATGGAAAATGATTATCATTTCATGGCATAGTGAGGAAAACAGAAGAGGCTACTCTTTCATGAGGGCTAAGGTTATTAAAACTGCATCATAAATTTAACCATTTATGAAATGATTCACTTCTACTTGACCCCTTTTCCCTAGCTCTACTAAACCAGAGTAGCCTCTCAACTGTCCATTTCTTCAGGTACTTCCCAAGTTCAAGACTAAATGGCTAACCGGGCAGCTACGATATACCTGCTCTCTGGTCCCCACCCTCAGACGATTCTCATCCATTGCCAGAATAATGGCTACTTCTATGCAAAATTAAGTTCTCAACCTGGTGCCTTCCAGGAGGCCTTCACTGAGCCTCTAGGATGGGTTAGAGGCCCTCCTCCATGTTTCTTTTGACAGTACCACACCCTGGTCTCCCCTCCATCATAGCACTCCCTGTTGCAATGTCTGTGTCTATCTCATCCACCAGACTCAGTAGAAAATACACCTAATTTAATTGTGTCCTCATTATCCAGCAGAGTCTAGATCACTCCATTTTTCCTTACTTGATTAATTAATGGTGTATCTGACTTTTTTAAGGTTTCCACTCTCTTTCCCACTGGTATCCTAGCACTTCTGACATTCTTAGACTGTGTATGTTTCCCCTCTCACCTTCTATGACTTCCCCCTTTGTTCATTCACACTTGTCTGCCAGTGCCCTGGGAAAATATTTTCCTGATAACCAAAACAAATAGAGGGAATGAAAAGTAGCAAGCTATGCCCATCTCCCCCTGAAGCTATCGGTTCACTGTGCTCCTTTCCACCTGGAATCTTTCCTTTGTGACCTCTAGAATCCCCATTCTTGAAAAATAAGCTTACGTACACCCTTCAGTGATTTTTAGAACATCCCTTCACCTAGCCATAGATGAGCTAGTTTTCTCATAAGCCTGCTGATTCTTCCACACCTCTGGTCCCAACATTCCCAACTAGTAAACCACAGCATACTGGTATGCCAAACCTGTGCATAACATACCATTCAAGCAATATCTGTGAGATGGACATCCTCAGGCGGGTTGCCATGTAATATAGAGCAGAGCACAACATGTAAAAGCTAACAGGGTTAATGTCGTGTCCAACCGATAATAAAGATAACACATTTTCTAGAATATCTTTGCCTTGCGAATATGTGAGGGGCTATAGTTAGGCATTAAACAGTTTGACAAAAACAGCAGCCAAAGGATGAAAGGATATCAAGTGAAGAGCTACAACAAACATGCCACTGTTTTCAATGACTTTTCTTGAAAATTCAAATTCTCAACATGTACAGAGAAAGCAAAAATAATAACAGTAGTAAAATGTAAAGAAAGAGTGAACTAATATGCTAATATATTAATTTTTGTGAAATAACTAAAAACTATAGTCACATCCAAAAGGTACATTAAATACTAATTGCAATTAAAGTTTGGAATTATTTATTATTCCATTATTTGTTTTAAAATAAAAAATCAATAATACACATGTATAATATTTCACATCTTCATATAGAACATTTTGTCAATTTTCTGAAAGTTAATAAACTCATTTTTTAATCACTACAAGTGTACTTCTATAAAACCTTGAAACTCTGGGGAAGAAATAAAAAAGCCAGGGCCCTCCTGGCCCTGTGCAAGGGCTCCCTAAAGGACAGACTCTGGGAAAGAAAGGGACAAGGAGGGAGCTGGCTAAAGACAGTTGTTCAAGGACCCTCCAAAGACACAGGGTCATCTAAGCCACTACACTAGTCTTTACACTCGGCCATCCACAGATGCTGGTTATTAACTTCCTGGTTCTGATTCTTGACCCTTGAGTCTGAAAAAGAGACAACTGACTCAGAGCCCCCCTACAGAACTCCTGGCTAATTGCTAAAATCAACTGTTTGCATTGCAGGATAATAATGCAGCCTCCTTCATTCTCAAATGCCCTCAGAGGCTGGGCAACCACACTCAATTCTGGAGCCCAATTCTTGGGCCTTAAGATTCTGGGAAAGATGGGACCAAACCAAGGTTCTCCTGTGGAAGCCCCCTGAAGCAGTTAAGTGCAATTGTTCCAGGAGAAATGTGAAACAGTAATCAAGTCCCCCGTATCCACAGCAAATCACAGGTCCTGGCTAAGCCATAGTTCTCTGGCCTCAAAACTGTGGAGGAGAAAAAAACCAAGGTATAAATCCACATACATTTCATAGTCAAAACTGGTACAATTCTTGTGGCGATCCACTTTCCATTATCTAATAAAGTTGAAGGGATGCACATACTATTACCAAGTAATCCCTCTGCCAGATATATATCTTAGAGAAACTCATGCACATATGCAACAGGTGTACAAGAATATTCTTAGCAGCACTAGTCACAACAGCCAAAAATAGAAGGTAATCCAAATGTCCATAAACAGTAAAATGTATAAATAGGTGTATATGCGTGCACGTGTCTATACAAACGGGCAAATAAGTAATAACCACAAAAGTCAAGTCAGGATAAATGGTTACCTCTGGGGGAGAGAGAAGATTACGAGCGGAGGCTTCTGAATAATTTCCAATGTTCTATTTTTGGTTCTGGAAGGTTCTTTTATGGGTGTTTACTTTATAATTATTCAGCTTAGTGTACATTTACATTTTACAGAACTTTTGGTATTTTTGTTATATTGCACAATCTAAAAATATTTTTTAAAAAAGGAAGAATCCAGGGCCTTCCTATGGAATTCCCTTAAAGTATGTGTTCTCAACCTTTCTGAGATGATGAATGATATTATATAAAAAGCACCTACCTCTCTCTATAAAAAGTATGGGGACTGGCTAACATATCCATTTGCAATAGGATTTTTGGAAACACACACCTGGGCAAGCCAGGGTCCTACCCTAAAGTAGCTAAGGGCAGTTAAGTCCCTCCAAAAATAGAAATCAATATAGAATGCTATCTTAGCTCTCCTTACATTCAAGACCACCAGTCCTTTCTTGGCCCTAACCCTGGTTATTGCCCCCCACCAAAAAGGGCAAAGACAAAACTGAGACAAACAAAGCCAGGGCCATCCAAGGAATCTGCTGCTAAACTGGTTAAGGGCAACAACTCATGTTGGCAACTGCTGCTTCCATTCCCTAAATCATCTCCCTGCTGTGAAAATCTCTGCTCCTTTGATTTTCAATGCCATCTGTCTCACAGCTATACTAACCCCTTCTACAAAATATAGCATCTTCTTCATCTTCCTCTCCACTCTTTTTATCACCTTTTATCTTCTGCAGTATCTTTGATATCTCATGGCTAACTTGTCCATCACCCCAGCTTCAGTTCCTTGACCTCCTCTACTCCAACTCACTCATCATCCAGAACTACTTTTCCTCTGAACTCTTAAGCTCCAATAACCTACTCTGACCACCATTTCTTGTCTGCCATATCACCTTGTTACTTCTACTCTTTTGAGCTTTGAAATTTTTATACAAGTTCTCCCACACCCATGCACATATTCACACAACTTCTCTTTCTCTGGATCCACAGAATCTTCCTAAGAATATACTCTTCCCTGATGAGACTAGATCCCATGGTCTATAACCTGAACAAATCCCATCAGTAACCTCAACAACTTATTTATTAGCCCCTCAAACCTTCCACCACCCACAATCACCACCACCACATTCACAGTCTAAAATCAAACCCAATGTTTGCCTTCTTTGCTCCTACTTCTTGGCAGTTGAACGTACCTAGAAATAAAAGACAAAACTACAAACACTTCATTTCCAACCTAGATAGGTGTTCATTACTGCCCATCAATGTTCTTTCATTTCCTAAAGATGGTTGCAAGTTTCCTTGTCTTTCCTCTGGCCCCTGGCCATCCCCTCTCACACTCCAGAATGCCCTTACTACCTTATTCACAGGGAATAAAAGGGCACCAAGAAAGAAGCTCTCCCTATTTCTTGCTTTTCCAAAACCGTAAAAATTAAAAACATCCCTTTCTGACTCTCCTTAATACCAGTGTCAGAAGTGATGTCCCTTCTCTTGTTCGTGGCCAGTACTTCGTATGTTCTCTACATATCTTTTCCACATTTTGCTTCGCCAGTTATCCCCGTTCTCTCCTATTATTTTCAACCTCTGTTTTTATCAGCTCCTCCCCTGCAGAACATTATAAACACGTTCGAATCTCTCATCCTAAAAATATACATGTACCACCTATTATCAATTCCACTTTTCACAGACAAGATCTTTGACACGAAAGTCTACACTCATTTCATCAACACTTTCACCAATTATATTATTAGTCCTCTGCACATCAGCCTTCACTAACACTGATCCATACATAATCACTGCCCTGGTTTTCCCTAAATCCCTAATGTAACAGAACCCTCTCAGTCTACATCTTATATAACCATGTACAGGTATTTCACATTTTATATTTTTAAAAAGTTTAAGATAGTAGTCTTGAAAGACAAATGCAATATATGTTCATTAGTATACAACAGTGCCTGGCACACAGAAACACATAAAAGGAGATAAGTATCTTTAATTATCATTCCACTCTCCTAGAGATAACTGTTAAGGCTACATTCCAACAGTCTGGGAGAAGCTGAGCAATCTCACTCCTCCTTATACCATTAAATCCCATGAAGAAGAGGAGGAAGAGGAATTCTCAGATTACTCAAGGATGCACAACTGGGCCTCACTGTCAACTGGTGGAGCTTTGAAGAGAAAGAACACAATAAGCAAAAGTTCTCGTGGGGTCTGTTAAAGAAAAAAATTATCCTGACACTTGTTAAAATGATAAGATTAAAAGGACTATTGCGATAGGCATCAAGACTACTGCAATAGCAAAGAGAAAATGGACTCCACTCTGAATACAGTAAAGACAGCTGGGAATCTATAGCCAAGGAGTAGATCTGGGCAGTGATGGGGGGGGGGTCAGTAGATAGAAAATTAAGAAGAGACACCAAGAATAGGGGAATTCTTGCTAAACAGACTTAGAATTCTTGTTGAAGGAAGACCAGGATGATCATGTATTAAGGGGCAGGGAGGGGTCTCATTAAGTTGATTCAGCATGACTCTTTCTAAAACTGGACTAGATAGGTCAAAGACAATGCCCAAAGATGAGATCTAGTTGAAAAGAGGGCTCCAAGGAGCATGACTCAGGTTTGGTCAAGGAGGGAGTGTTTGTTAGTCCTTTTCCACTCTTCAGCTGTCCTTGGGCAGTGTTTTTTCACTGAAATATTCTCTATTTTAGACTTGTTGCAATGAGACGGCCCCTGGATATTTATGCACATACAGAATTACAGACATGCAACACTATGTACATGTGTATGCATAGAGCTATCTTATATACATATAATATATATCACGTATATATTATACATATATATAAAATGTCATGTTACACTGCACCCTATGTTTATATACATATATTATGTGTTATAATAGATTATATGTAATACACACACACATGACTCTCCCATACACCACACACACATATAGGGTGGAGTGTAACATGACACTGTCTCTCTCCCAGACCACTACACCTCTCTCCTTATCAGTCTCCTACTGTCTCATTCTCATTCCCCCACCCAGTGCACCATCAGTACATCACAAAGAGAACTGTGTATCTCATCCACTTAGGACAATTCCATTATTTCTTCTTCATAAGCTTCAGAATGAAATCCTAGTTCTCTGACCTAACTTTTGGGGCTCTCAACATCCTGTCCCCTATCTATGTCTCCAGTTTCATTTCTCCTCCTCTACATAAAACTTATGTTCCAGTTATAATCAACTACACATATGCCTTTCTTTGAATATATCAAGATCCCTCCACAGTTCTTCCAGTTTTCTGACTGGAACACCTTTCCTAACTTTTCGGCCTTCATACTTCCTCTATTCATCCAATATCAAACATTATCTTCCTTTCCAAAGCATTTGCAGATGCCCCTTCTGTGCTCCCCCACAGTCTATCACTTGCCGCCACTTGCCTATACCCACCACAGTACTCATCATACTCTTTAGACACTGTCTGTTCATTTACTCATACCCCCACTATAATGAATCTTCATCAAGAACAGGAAACCAGGGGCGTCTGGGTAGCACAGTCATTAAGCGTCTGCCTTCGGCTCAGGGCGTGATACTGGCGTTCTGGGATCGAGCCCCACATCAGGCTCCTCCGCTGGGAGCCTGCTTCTTCCTCTCCCACTCCCCCTGCTTGTGTTCCCTCTCTCGCTGGCTGTCTCTCTCTGTCAAATAAATAAATAAAATCTTTAAAAAAAAAAAAAGAACAGGAAACCAGTCAGGCTTAGCTTTACTAGTCCTCTGTACCCAGCGTAAGACCAGATACAAGGTAGTGTGGTCTCTAAACTTTTACTGAATGAATGACTACATAAACAAATGAAAGCCATGCTTAGCTTAATTTTCAATGGAATGCTGGTGGAGTCATTCACTTGTACTCAAAATAGTGAGGAAAAAGGCATAACAAAAGGTCACGTAGCATGACTAAGAAAATAGTAATAATCCCCTGAGCACACACATCTTGCTTTCTAAGTACCAATCCCTACTGAAATACATGCCTCCTAACAAAATGGCTGATTCCAGGATGGGGGCACAGAATGTACATAATGAACCTAAAGTATCTTATGTCAAAAAGCAAGGAAGGGCTAGATGGGTGATGGGTATTAAAGAGGGCACTTACTGTGATGTGATGAGCACTGGGTGTTGTACGTAAATGATGAATCACTGAATTCTACTCCAGAAACCAATATTGTGCTGTATGTTAACTAACTAAAATTTAAATTAAAAAAAAAAAAAGAAAGAAAGGAAGTCAAGATCTAATGAGATCATGTAAAGAATACAGGAGCCAAACAGAAAAGTCTAATTTCTATGATGACACAGTTTGAACATCAAAAATAAATCACAGTGGATACATATAATAAAATACATAAAAATCCACAAATTCCTAATGATATTAAAGAAAACAATGAAAGCCCCTAGGAAACCAACCCATTACTCCGATAAATGAAAAAAGGCATTCACCCTGACTTTCTTTTTATAAAATATATTTTGGGACCCAAAAAAAGCTGATAAAGAAAAGGTCTGTTTTAGGGGCACATGGGTGGCTCAGTCGTTAAGCGTCCCTCTCTCGCTGGCTGTCTCTCTCTCTGTCAAATAAATAAATAAAATCTTTAAAAAAAAAAAGAAAAGGTCTTTTTATAAAATAATTTCAGCTAATAAATGCAGAAGGATTGATAAAATTAGACCACTCTTTTTCAACTACTACTGAAATAATGAATTTAGACAATTATCTTCAATAGCTGCTAAAATCAACAGGAGAAAGGTTGATAGGAGATGCTACAATGGAGAGATCAGGCTGACAAAACCTGAAACACAAATCAACCCCAGAATCAGTTAAAATGTTAAACCAGATACGATGAAATACAATGGAAAGTGCGTATCACTACCTGCAACGATTTTTTCCCTTAAAAAATAATTGAAGGGATGCCTGGGTGGTTCATCAGTTAAGCGTCTGTCTGTCCTAGCATCATGGGCTCAAGCCCCATGGCAGGCTCCCAACTCAGCGGGAAGTCTGCTTCTCCCTCTACCCTTCCTCCCGCCCCCGCTTATGACCTCTATCTCTCTAATAAATAAGTAAAATCTTTAAAAAAAATAACTGAAACTGAATCTAATCAATCCTCTAGTTCTAAATGCCAGTGAACAGAAACATGCAGATGGGAAAACAAACTGAATAACACCTCAAGGAAGCAATCATCTAAATCCGTTCATTGACAGGATAAGTAACTTAGTTTCTCTAATAAACCATTGGTCTTTAAAATGTGGGGGGGGTGACTACAGATGGTCAGGAAAAGAGACTTAAAGAAAAATATCTAACGGCAATAAAGTGGCCCTTGTTTAGATATAGACTTAACAAAGCAACTACAAAAAGACATCTTTTTTATTAATACTTTTTTTAAAGATTTATTTACTTGAGAAAGACAGAGAGAGAGAGCACACACACATGTGGTGGGGGAGGGGCAGAGGAAGAGGGAGAGAAAGAATGCCGAGCTCAACACAGAGCTTGGTATCACGACCCTGAGATCATGACCTGAGCAGAAATCAAGAGACACTTAACTGACTGAGCCACCCAGTTGCCCCTAAAAAGACATCTTTAAGACAATCATGGAAATTTGAATATGGACGGGGCATTAGATAATATAAGGAATTACTGTTAATCTTATTAAGTATAATGGGCTTGTGGTTACTTAATATAATGCACTTAAGAGTTAGAGATGTGGGGTGCCTGGGTGGCTCAGTCGTTTTAAGTGTCTGCCTTCGGTGCAGGTCATGACCTCAGCATTCTGGGATCCAGCCCTGCGTCGGCTCCCTGCTTAGCAGGGAATCTGCTTCTCCCTCCCCCTGCTCTTGTGCTCTTGCTTGCTCTCACACTCTCTCCCTCTCAAATAAATAAGATCTTTTAAAAAAAAAGAGAGATGTACAGTGAGTTATTTACCTGTAATGACATAACATCTGGGACTGCTTTAAAATACCCCAGTGAAAAAAGTGGGTGAGGAGAAAAGGTCTCCTCAAATGGTATTAAGTGTTGAAGCTGAAAAATACATGCTTCTTTATTTTACTATCTTCTACTTTAAATATATTTGAAAATTTCAGTAATAAATGAAAAAAGCAGACAATGCATGTCAGGGGTTGCAACTAGCTCCTTCCAAACTGGACAGTTTGAGCAACAGAAGAAATGATGACTGCAATGGATTGAAAAGTACTACATATATAAATAGCCACAAGTTCAACAAAATAGAGAAAAGGATAACAAAAAAAATCTCAAAAAATATAAATATACTTTAATCTAGGTTGGATGATGGTTTTAAAAACCAGCTATAAGACCTATATTTTGCATTTTATAATTAATAGGTCCCTCGGCAGGATTTCTTCCTCTCCCTACCTCTTTATTATTTGATTTTTACCTTTATTCTTTTGTATATTATATGATACAGTGATAAGAGCATGGGATTTCATATTATAGAACTATGCATTTGAATATGAACAGCCTTTGAAGCTTTATGATTGAATAAGTTTCTTAGCCAAGTATGATTCCTTTCCTTTACTATAAAATGGAAGAATATGTACATCTTTACTCTTTGTTTTGATTAAATATGTATACATTGCCTGATGAAAAATAGAACCTTAGTAAACAGTGCTTGTCTTCTTTTTTTAAAACAAGAAATACCAGCTATAAAGGCTCACTGGGGGAAAAAAAAGAAATTTGAAAATGGATTAGGTATTAGATGATATTAGGAAATTATTTTTAATTTTTCTTGGTGACATCATGGTAATTAAATTATTTACAAAATGTCCCTAATATTCAGAGATGAACACTGAGATATTTAGGGGTAAAGTGACATGATGCATGCCCTCAAATTGATCTATTAAGTAGTATCTCAATCAAAATGCCAAGAAGCATTTTTGTGGAAACTGACAAGCTGATTCTAAAATGCATGAATAACCAGACATTACTGAAGAAAAAAAACATAACTGTAGGACTAAATAACTATATATAAAGTATATTATAAAATGACGTTAATTATGACAGTGGTACTTATACAAGAATAGAAAAACCAAGCAGAACGGAATTCAGAAACAAACCCATATATATAATCTAGTCATTTGATGTATGAAAAACATGACTCTATACAAGGGAAAGAACGATCTTTTCAGTAAGTGATAATGGGCTGACTGAAAGTCCATTTCTTTTTTTTTTTTAAGAAGTTTTATTTATTTGAGAGAAAGAGCATGCACATACACATGCATGAGCAGGAGCAGGAGCAGGGGAAGGGGCAGATGGAGAGGGAGAAGCAGACTTCCCACTGAGCAGAGCCCATTGTGGGGCTCAATCCCAAGACCCTGGGATCATGACCTGATCCAAAGGCAGACACTTAACCGACTGAGCCACCCAGGCACCTCTGAATGTCCATTTTGACATATGAAAAAAGGGGGGGGCTTTACTCATACTGAAATCATACACAAAATCAATTCAAATAAATTGTGAATACAAATGAAAAGATTAAACAATAACACAACATAGAAAAATGTATTCACGACTTTGAGAAAGGCAAAGATTTCTTAACAAAACAAGCACTAGCCATAAAGGGGAAAAACTATGAAACTGAACAATATTAAAATTGAGATATTCAGTTCATCAAAAGACACCATTAAGAAACTGAGAATGCAAGAAACTGAAATTTGCAATAAATATATCTAACAAAATATTAACATTCTTAATATAAAAAGATCTCCTACAAATCAGTAAGATAGTCCAGGGAAAAAGTGGTCAAAGATTAAACAGGTATTTCATAAAAAGATATCCAGGCCTACAAATATATGAACAAATGCACATTTATCATCAGATTTGCAAATTAAAACCACAATAAGATACCATTCATAACCACTAGAATGGCTTTTTTTTCCCTTAAAAAGCAAAAAAGCAAAGACAATGACAAGCGTTGACAATACACTGGAGCAAGTAGAACTCTTAAAGATTTATAAGAGTTTTATAGTACAGGCACACCTCAGAGACATTGTGGATTTGGTTCCATACCACCGCATCAAAATGAATACCACAATAAAGTGAAAAGAATTTTTTGGTTTCCCAGTGCATACAAAAGTTATGTTTACACTATACTGTAGTCTATTAAGTATGCAATTAACATTATGTCTAAAAATGTATATACTGTAATTAAAAAATATTGCTAAAAAATGCTAACCATCATCTGAGCTTTCAGCGAGTCATCATCACTGATCACAGATCACCATTAACAAATATAATAGTAATGAAAAAGTGTGAAATATTGCAAGAATTACCAAAATGTAACACAGAGACATCAAGCGAGCAAATGATGTTGGAAAAATGGTGCCGATGGATTTGCTCAACTGAGGATAGCCACAATCCTTCAATTTGTTAAAAAACGGTATCTGCAAAGTCCAATAAAGCAAAGTGCAATAAAATGAGGTGTGTCTGTACAACCATTGTGGAAAACCAGTTGATATTATCTACTAAAGCTAATCATATACATAATCTTTAATTCAGCAATTCTACTCTTTGATACATGCCCAACAGAAATGTGTGCATATATCACCAAAAGACATGTACTAGATCGTTCACAGTATTATTTACAGGCCAAAAATGGAAACAAACAAAATGTCCATCTGCTATGATATATTCACATAGCAATGAGAATGAAGGAATTACCACTGCACCCAATAATATGGATGAATCTCGAAAACGAAATCTTTTTTTTTTTTAAGATTCTATTTTTTTGATTGAGAGCCCACGTGCAGAGAGGGAGAGTGAGAGGGAGAAGCTGACTCCCTGCAGAGCAGAGAGCCAGATGCTATACAGGGCTAAATCCCAGGACCCTGAGATCAGGACCTGAGCTAAAGGCAGACACTTAACTGACTGAGCCACCCAGGCACCCCTTAAAAACAAAATCTTAAGCCAAAGAAGTCAGGCACACACAAAAAATACTATACTACCATATTTTTATAAAGTCCAAAAATAGGCAAAATTATTATACCATGATAGAAGCCAGGACTGTGACTAATGGGAGTTTAGATGTGACTTGTAGGGGATACATTCAAGGGCCTTGAGATGCTAATCATGTTCTATTTCTTAATTTGGATGCTGGTTACACAGGTGTTTACACTATGAAAGTGCTTCGGGCTGTACACTTATGATACATGCTCCTTTCTGTTTGTATTTAAGTTTACTTAAAAATAATGCCTGCAAATCTCAAATGGTTCAGCCAAAATAGATAGATCAGAAAACAGATAAACGATTACACTTTAATTAAAAAAATGAATGGCTGGCTGGCTGGATGGATGGATGGATGGCTAAGAGGAGCAAGTGAGTGAACAAGTGAACTAATACGGCAAAAGTTAACAACTGCTGAATCTAGGTTCAGAGCATAAAAGTATTCATTGTACTCTTCTTTCGACTTATGCCTGTTAAACTAAAAAATGTTCAAGTAAAAAAAGCCACCATGCCTCTCAGCTCTTAATATTTATTAACAAGTACCTGATATAATTTGACTTATGAAAGGAAATTTTTTTAAATGAAATTTCTATACCCAGATTATGTCTCATAAAATAATAAAATAATCCATATATTTTCTATTTCTCATTAATAAACAGAAAAAGAGAGACAAAAAGACAAAGAGAATCTGCTCAGGACTAAGTGTTTCACAGACCTCACCTCCATGAACCTCATCACGAACAGTAAGTTACTATCTACCTCTGAGTCTTGGTTTTATCATCAGTAAAATGACAATGATAATACTGACCTTAAAGGATGGTTTTGAACATTAAGGGACCAACTATATTTAAAAGGTTGCCTGTACAGACAGACCAGTACTGAATTCTTCCAATTTAACACACCAAACATTTATGGGCAACATACCATGAAGACACAGTGATAAGAGCAGTGAGAGAGGTAAGCAAATACGCCCTAAGACAGCACACAATGTACCACAGATAAACAGACTGAGGGAGAAGTGAGGATGGATATAAAGGTATGTCTTCCTAGCAGGGCTGGTAACTGACAATATACCTAAAGATAGCAAGAAGCTAGCCCAGGATAAAAAGAATATGGAAAATGTATGTGCCTGGATTAGGTTATTTCAGTATACAGAGTGCTGCATTAAAGCTATGCAGGAAAGTGACCAGGGGCAAGGGTGTGTGTGTGTGTAGGAAGCTGAATGAACAACAAATACAGAGACACCGACATAGATATATCCTGTTTTTCCCACTAATAGCTGTACAGTTTGTGCCCTCACTTCCTTTAGGTTCTGCTCAACATCAGGGAGGCCTTCCTAACCATCCTATTTAAAATAGTACATCCCCTCCCTGTCACAACCTATTCATATTTATTGTATATTCATTTATTGTCTATCAACTACAGTATAATAAACTTTTTATTTTCCACTGTTGTATCCTCAGTGCTTAACACTGCCTGACACATAAAGTTATTCAATAAAAAATTCTTGGATGAATAAATGATGGTTGCACACTGGGCTGAAGCTGTGTGACATTTAAATGCTGTGTAATTATGACTTAAATAGAGAATATGGAGACATCAGCAATACCCTTCAAAAAAGTTCCTAAGTGTTTTAGTATCGTGAAAATCTCCACCTCATTTTTTTCTAAAAGAACTGAAAATTATCCCTGGCCCAGAAAAAAAGAGTTACCTCTTATTTTGGCAAGTATAACACAGTAGTTACAGGAGGAGAGGAATAAATTGCTTGTTCAAGAAAATCCTTGGTTAAATTCCTCTTTAGAGCCTGAAAAGCCCTGACCCTCATCATAAGTTTAATGATCATGATGTCCCCTCTCTTGGGTAAAAAACTGGAATAATAAATTATGATTAACTTACGTTCTCACAACACAAATTAAACCTGATGAATGGGACAGAAAAATACATTTTTGCACCAAATAGAGAATACTTGCAAAGTTCCCAGGAAAACTGTGTCTGAAAAATCTGCCGGCCTGCTGTTCAATGTTGCTACCAGATACCAGAAAAGGATCTGCATAATAAACGTAACTCATATGAAAAAATAAATTTGTGATTGGATGTCATATCTGTCAACCATTTCTATTCCATGAGAAGTTCTAAAGGAGATGGGAAAGCTTCCACCATTACAAATTACAGGTTACAGGCAAAACCCACTATATCTGCACCTTTAAAAAGTGTGGATTGAGTTCTATGCCAATTTTTTTTTAATGTCATGAGTAGAGGGTTAAAAATCAGTGCAGTTTCTGATGTATCATTTTGTTTAGAGTAAAAATAATAATAATAAATAATAATAACAATAATAATTTGAACAAGACCCTACGTCTCTAAGGGCTAAAATTTCTGCCGCTGCTTATTTTTAAGAACAAAAACGGCGTTGACCAAGAAAGTGAAGTCACACCTGGTTTTGGCAAGTATATAATTCAATGGCCTTTGCAGGAGGGGGGCAGGAGGGATCAGAAGGCTTGTGGGGCAGGGAGGGAGGTAAAGTATTGGAGTCGAAGGAAAAGGAAGAGTGGGATAAAGGGGTTGCAGAAGTTTTTAGGCTAAAAGGGGGCAGAGAACAAGGTGGGAGGTAAGAGGGAGGAAAAAAATCTGTGATAGAGGGATTGACCCAGGCTCAGAACGGTCAGGGAGAGATCTGGGATAACGAGGACAGGTGAAGAATGAGCAGGGATGAAAGAACTACAAGAGAGAAAAGGGAGGGGATGACGGCCTGCCATCTTCAGAGTAGGGGAGAAAAGATAGGCGACCGGAACCTAAGCGTCAGAAGCATCCTACACACAACGTACTCTGGGGATGAAAACTTCTTTCCGCCCCATGTAGAAGCGAGGAGGAAAGCTTCCCCGAGGGTCTGGGGACTCAGTTGTGAAAATTATCACCCTCTTCTTTACACTCACCTTGCAGAAGAAAGCCGCGACACAACGATGGCGTGACCGGAAGTGCTATTTTCCTTCGTTTGGAGAGGCTTATCTTCCGCTGCCACGCCCCCTTTATCATGCAACTTCCTGTGCCTCTCTAGCAAGCTCTTACGATGCTTTATCTCTCTGGCTTTCTCACCCTATCAGATGATGTAAACTGGCTGGGAGAGGGATCAGTAATTTTTTATAAATCCTAGCTCTAGTCATCCCAAGAACTGAATAATTTCAGCCAAACCCCACGTATCCAAATTTGTCACCTTGCCTTGTTGATTTAGCCTTTGAAATACCTTCCTAACCCTTAGTCCCTTAACTCTTGGACTTCAACAGTTACCTATTTGTCATACTGGTTTACTGTTTTCTGACATACCATGTTGAAAAAAAAGTTCATCTTTATTAGTGGCATACTTTGATTTCAAGGTTTTGAAAAATCTTAAATCTGAATCATTTTTTGTCTCAGAATGGTATCCAAAGAGTTACATGCTATACTCAGTTTCCAAGTAAATAATAGTAAACTCATCTAGAAAGCATTCTTATATATGTATATACTCGCCCCCTAAGAAAATGATAACTGACAAAATTTTCAATAATAAAAATAATTCTTACTGTGGTTAAAAGTTCAGTAGTGAATTACCTATTGCCACTATCTCCAGAAAGCTCTTCTGGGCCCAAAATCTGTACCCCAATTCTCCTTTTTTGCAGTTATTTTCAGTCAATCTACAAGGATATAGTGAGCATCTACCATGTCCCAAATACTATGCTACACCCATGGGCATTGCAGTAGGAGTCCCACAGCTTAGAGGCTAAAGGTGCATTTTAAACACATAAGAGCCTGGCATAAAATAGGTGATTATCAATGTTTGTTGGATGAATAAATAACCAAAATGTGGTCAGGGAAATGACTGGGGCCAGCACCAGGTCCTTACTTTTGCTGGTATTTTTATAGTTCATTTCAACATTTTAACTCATATTTTTTCATTCAACCAGCAGATTCTGAACAACCACTCAGTGTAAGGTTCTGTTCCTGATATTGCCCATATAAAGAAAAATAAGACACAGTCCTGGATTTCAAGGCCATCCAAACAGTGGGGGAAATGAACACATAAACATCTAACAGCACTATAATGCAACAAAATAATAGGTAGAGAAGACAGTGTAGGAACTATGGCTATCCCATTGATTGGTGAATATTAAAAACCTGAAATATACCTTATCTTCTAAAGGGTGCTCATTAAAGACTTGTTTAATGTTGACTAGATTATTGAATGGATGAATGAAATGGAAGAATGGCAGTGGACTTGAAGTATAGTGTGAAAGGAACAGTAATGAGTAATGAAGCTGAATATAAGAAGAGGCCAGAAAAGGAAGGACCTTGCAAGCCACGTCATGGAGTTTGAGCTTAATCATGAGGAAAACAGAAACCCAAGGAAGAATTTTAAGCAAGAAAGTGTATGGTAATGTTTAAAATGAGAATATAGAAAATGGGTTGTACTGGTGCAATCTGGAGGCAGAGAAGTTGATTTAAAGGATATTGTAGTAATCAACGAATAAATACAGAAAATTAGGGGCTTATGCTATTAATAATTAATTGTATTTGGGAATTGAGCTGGAAAAATTAGCCAGTAGATTATCAGAAATCCAGACGCATTGAAACCTGATAATATTTCTTGACTTCCTCTACATTCAAAGTTTTGAAAAATTCATGCAACAAATATTTATCAAGCAGTTAATATGCACCAGGCTCTAAGGATAGAACCATAACCAAAATGGCAAAAATTTCTGCCCTCGGAGGGACTACATGCTTGTGGCAGATAATAAAATATTTAAGAAAATACATGCCAGAAAGTGACAAGTATTATGAAGAAATAAAGCAAATAAGTAGGATAGCAATGTACACGGAGAAGGGGGAGAAGATTGCCATTATGGAAAAGCTCACTGAAAGGGTGATATATGAATATTTATAGACTTTTCTCTAAGTCATCAGGATCACTTAGTTCAGACCCTCTGTTTCTACCAAAATCCCAACTCCTTAGCATGGTATACAGAAGCCTTGGTAGTCTAACTTGATCTCTCTCTCTCCAGCCTCATCTCTCACCACTCAGCTTTTCCCACCCTAAGCCAAAGTCTCACACGAGTGCTTACAATTTGGAAAGTGCACTAAGATCTCAAATATGTGTGCTTTCATACCCTGCTATCTAGTATTCACCTTTCATAGATCAGCTCATATTTTAACTCTTTCATTGAGCTTTACTGACTCTTCCTTCCATTCCTTAACCAAAACCAGACAACTGTTCCTCTTCTCTGCTTCCACCATACATCCTGTTATCACTTTATTTTATTCACTCAACAACCATTCGTTGGCCAACTACTGTGTGGTTGTCACTGTTCAAGGCAGTAGAGATACATGCATAAACAAAGGAGTGGAAAAAATCCTTGCACGTTTAAAACTTACCTTTTAGTGAGGAAGACAAGCAATAAGCAAAATAGCATAATAAATATGGAACTTATAAAAGAGTAGTTTTCAACTCTGGGTGTCCATTAAAACCACATGCATTATTTTGTATATATCATATATTATAATAAAGATATAAAGAATAATTTTAAACAATTACCCAAAGCTGACACAAAATCATATACAATAAAAACTTTTTATACCTGGCCCCTACACACTTAGTGAGTTTCTTAGTTATTCTTTCAAAGATATTTTATACATATGGAAGCAAACACACACGCACACACATACACACATATATTACATTTTTACCAAACAATAGTATATAATACAAACTATTTTGCACCAAGATTTTTTTTTACTTAACTATATATGTTGGCATGTGTTTCATCTTGTTACATAAAGAGATTTGTCATTTCTTAAAATTACATATAGTAAATTACTTTTTGATATGAATGGCACTGTGAGTATAAATTCATGTAACCACACCACAATCAGGATACAGAACAATCCCATAACCCCCAAAAGTCTCTATGACATACTGTTTTAGTCACACAGTCTTCCTCAACTACAAACCCTGGCAAAGGCTCCTGTTCTCTTTCAATCTAGTTTTCACTTTTCCAAAATGTCATATCTATGGAAGCATAGAATAAGTAACCTTTTGAGACAGGCTTCTTTTACTTAGGATAACACCTTAGAGATTCATCCAAGTTGTTACATGTATCAATTATTAGTTTTTATTTCTGAATAGTATTTTTTGTATAGATGTATCACAAATTGTTTATCCATTCACCGATTTAAACATATGGGTAATTTTCACTTTTGGAGATGATGAGTTAAGAGGCTATAACATTCATATGCAGGTTTTTGTGTGAACATAGTTTTAATATGGCAAAAGAAATGCCTAGCAGTAGGCTTGCTCATAAATTGTTATGGTATCTGGATGTTTAACTTTATAAGAAACTGCCAAAATGTTTTCCAAAGTGACCGAACGATTTTGCATTCCTACCAGCAATGTGTGAGTTCTAATTGCTCCACATCCTTGCCAGCACTTGGTATTTTTCATACTTTTTAAAAAGTTTTTATTTATTTAAGTAATCTCTACTCCCAACCTGGGGCTCAAACTCACAACCCTGAGATCAAGAGTCACATGCTCTTACAGCTGAGCCAGCCAGGCGCCCCTTCATACTTTTCTTAATGTTAATTATTCAAATAGATATATTGTAGGTAGAACTTCTGTGGCTTTAGTATGAACATTGTTTGTTGAAAGGACTATTATTTCTCCATTGAAACTGCATCTTTGTAAAAAATCAGCTCACCATATTTGTATTGGTCTATTTCTAAATACTCTATTCTTTTCTACTGATCTATATGTCCTTCCTTTACCAATATCACACTATCTGGATAACTGTAGTTTTAAAGTGAATTTTAATCTCAAGAAGTGTGATTCCTTCAAATTTATTCTTCTTTTTCAAAATTGGTTTAGTTATTCTAATTCCTTTGATTTTTCCTATATGTTATGGGATCAGCTTTTCTATAACTATAAAAAATCTTGTGGTGTTGGTGGGAATTGTGTTAAATCTAGATTAATTTGGGGATATTCTTCATCTTATTATGTAGATCGTACAAATCCATGAATACTAGATGTCTTTCCATTTCTTTAGATCTTCCTAGATTTCTTGAATCAGTGCTTTATAGTTTTCAACATGCAGATCTTGTTTACTTTTTGCTAAATTCACACCTAATTTCTTCCCTTTTTTGAGTTATCATAAATTGTATTGTTTCCTTCAATTTTGTTTAATTGTTGGAGCTATTGCAAATTTTTAAAAATTTCATTACTGGTTTTTAGATGTATGATAGATTTTGTGTGTTGAGTTATACCCTGAGTTTTTGTTGAACTCACTTGATATTTCTAAGGGTTTTTATTTTGTAGATTACTTGGGAATTTTTTCTAGACAATTATGTTGTCTGCATATAGGGAAAGTTTTTTCCCCTTTCCAATTAGTATTAATGTTATTTCTTTTTCATGAGTAATTGCACTGTTTAAGACTTCCACTACAATGTTGAATGGAAGTGGTGAGAAGAATCTCTTTGCTTTGTTCCAGAAATTAAAGGGAAAGCATTTAATTTTTCAGCATTAGGTAAAGCTGGAGTGGCTATAATATTAGAAAAAATAGACTTTAAAACAGAAAAGTTTATTACAAGTAAAGAAAAACATTTTATAATGATAACAGAGGATATCCATCTATAAGATATTAAAATCACAAACACAGGTGCATATCCACCTAAAACTGGAGCCCCAAAAGAAGAAAAACAGAAAGTTATAGAAATTAAGAGTGTTATGGAGAATTCAACAATATTTGGAAACTTTAATACTCCACTTTCAGGAATGTATAGGACAACAAAGCAGCAGATCAACAAGGAAATAGAAGACTTGAACAACAATATAAAGAAACTAGGCTTAATAGTATACCTGCCTCTGAAAAGGCAAAATACATATTCTTTTCAAGTGCACATGGAACATTCCTCAGGATAGACAATATGTTAGGCCACCAAATATTTGAAATCAACAAAACAAAACAAAAATTGTTTCTCTGAAAAGACCAACAGAAGTCGCAAATCTTTAGCTAAACTGACCAAGAAAAAAGAGAAGGCTCAAGTTACCAAAAGGAGTAATGAGACAGCAGTTGTTACTACAGACATTAAGGAAAAAGAAAGAATATAAGAGAATATTATGAAT
>NW_024423319.1:80337151-80356069 GCF_017311325.1 Ursus maritimus
ATAACTGTTTGCCAATAAATTAGATAGATTAGGTGAAATGTACGTATTCTTAGAAAGAAACTACTGAAACAAATTCAAGAAATAGAAAATCAAAGTAGACCCATAACAACTCTAGAGATTGAATTTGTAATTTAAAAAACTTCCCACAAGAGAAAGTCCATGTCCAAATTCACTGATAAATTCTACCAAACTTTTAAATAACTTAATTACAATCAATACCAATTTTCTATAAATTGTTACAGAAAATAGAAGAGAAACATTTTCCAAATTCTATAAGGCTGGCATTTTCCTGCTAACAAAGGTAGGCAAAAGCATGACAAGAAAAGAAAACCACACACCTTTATGCCAAAATCCTCAGTAAAATACTATCAAACCAAACTCACTGACATACATAATTATACTCCATGATCAAGTGAAATATATTCAAAGAATGCAAAGTTAGTATAACATCTGAAAATCTATTAAAGTACAACACCATATCAATAAAATAAAGGACAAAAACCAAATAATCATTTGGACAGACACAGAAAAAGTATTTGACAAAATCCAACACCCTTTCATGATTAAAAAACAAAACAAAACATCAGACTAGGAATAGAATGAAGCCTCCTGACCCTACCTCATACTACATACAAATATTAGCAAAAAGTAGATTATAAACCTAACTATAAGTGCTGAAGCACAAATCTTAGAAAAAAATATAGTAGTAAATCTTCATGACTACAAGTTAGGCAAAGCCCTCTTAGATATGCTACAAATGTCCAAATAACAAAATAAAAAGCTAATAGGTAAATTTGGACTTATCAAAATTAAAACCTTTCATGCTTCAATGGATACCATCAAGAAGGTGAAAAGAAACCACTCAAAATGGGAGAAAATGTTTGTAAATAATATATTTGATAAAGGACTTGTATATGTAATATATAAAGAATTTGTACAACTCAAAAACAAAGACAAATAACCCAACTTAAAAATGGGCAATGGATCTAAATGGACATTACTCAAACGGCCAGTGAGTTCATGAAAAGACGCTCAACATCATTAGCCATCAGGAAAATGCATGTCAAAGCCATGAAGAGAAGAATGATAAATATAACCTAGTCAGTCATTCAGACTGTCCACCAGTCCTGCCTCAGGGACCCAAAGATTGAGTTTTAGGGAAAGATTATGGTAATAAAAGCAGAATACAAAATAAAAGGAACTGTAACAGTTCCTTGAGTATGGGATCTGAGATAGTTCTGAGATGATTTTGATAATGATCAAGGTGAGAAAACCTGGGGGCATAAGAAACCTCCTTAGTTTCATTCAAAGCCATTTAGGTAGAATTTGGCAAGGATTGAAGTTTCTAAACACTAAGTGAGAGCAGAATTAAAGGAATATTCCTCTTTAATTATTACTTTATTTCTTGGTTGCTGAGGTCTGGGAAATGTGAAATATTGGTAATTGGCAGACAAAAAAATCATAAACTTAGAAAAGCATATCATGTATTTAAAATAGAGTTTTTGACTTACTGTGTAGGCAAAAAATAATGAAAAAGAGGAAATCACTATTTATTTCTGAGCAAAGTCATAATCATAATTCCATTAGCACCCCTCAGCTTTGCTACTGTCTTTTAATATTCAACTGTGTGAATGATAAACAACTGATAATAGTGAGATTGGGGTGGGTTATAGTATAAAACTTGGAAAATCTGTATATTTAAGTAGGCTGAGTATTTTGGGAAAAAAGTATTGGCGAGAATGTGGAGAAAAGGGAACCCTCTTGCACTGTTAGTGGGAATGTAAATTGGTTCCACAACTATAGGAAATAGTATGAAGTTTCCTTGAATATTAAAAATAGAACTACCATATGATCCAGCAATTCTACTTGTGGGTATTTATCCAAAGAAAAAGAAATCACCGCTTTGTACCTCGATACCCAGCACTGGAGATGTTCATTTGTAGAGATCCAGGTATATCTTCTTACTTCTCAGGCTGATTTCGTGGGTGTTCAGAATGGTCTGGTAGATACACAGCTCAATTCAGGGGACTGGCTGAAATAGGGTCCCCCTACTCCTCCACCATCTTTTTTTTTGAAGGAAACAAACTGAGGGTGTCGGGGGGGGGTATTGGGCTAGGCCAGTGATGGGTATTAAGGAGGGCACGTATTGCATGGAGCACTGGGTGTTACATGCAAATAATGAATCATGGAACATTGTATCAAAACCTGGGGATGTACTGTATGGTGACTAATATAACAAAATAAAAATTATTTTAAAAAAAGAAAGCAAAACCAAATCACTAATTTGAAAAGATCTATGCACCCCCATGTTCATCTCAGGACTATTTACAATAGCCAAGATATGCAAGCAATTTAAGTGTCTGTCTATCAATGGAAAAATGGATAAAGAAGATGTGTTGCACACACACACACACACACACACACACACACACACAGGAATACTATTCAGCCATAAAAAAGAAGGAAATCTTGCCATTTGCAACAACATGTATGAACCATGAGGGCATTAATGCTAAATGAAATAAGTTAGACAGAGAAAGACAAATACTGTATGATCCTACTTACAGTGGAATTTAAAACAAAACAAAACAAAAACCAAGCTCACAGATACAGAGAACAAACTGGTTGCCAGAGGCAGAGAGTAGGGGATGGGCAAAATGAGTGAAGGGGGTCAAAAGGCATAAATTTCCAGTTATAAAATAAATATGTTATGCGATGTAATGTAAGCATGGTGACTATAGTTAATAATACTGCATTGCATTGAAAGTTGCTAAGGGAGTAAATCTTAAAAGTCCTCATCACAAGAAAAAAATTTTTTGTAACTATGTATAATGATGGATATTAACTAGACTTGTGGTGATCATTTCACAATATATATGTGTACTGAATCACTATGCTATACGGCTGAAAATAATATAATGTTATATGTCAATTACACCTCAATAAAAAAATAAAGCAAAAAATTCACTCTATTTTGTAATGGCCATCTTTAAAAAAAATAGAGAATATATGAAATGAGACTACTTCTAGAAGACAGGGATTTATAGTTGAAGTGCAGCAGCAATAAAATGACATGGCTTTATCCCGACTGTAGTGTAAGTTTCCTCAAGGTCAAAGTGAAAGAACAAGGTGGTTAGCTTCCAATAAAACAGCAATGGAGAGGGATGAGGGAGCCTTCTAGAAGTCCTTGAAATTTTAAATATCTTGATGGTGATTACACAGATATATAAATAATTGAGCTGTGCACACACGAGTAGTGCATATTACTGCTTGTAAAATACCTCAATTTAAAAGATATTTAAAAAAAGAACAGATGCTTTTGCTTATGGGCAATATGGAGTAAAAAAGATCAGATTTACCCTCATAGCTGAGACAACAAAAAATGTTTCAAATCATATGAAACATCAGTTTTCAAGACACTGGAGATCCAGAGAGTCAAATATGGAAACAAATGAGGTGAGCTCAAAGATTTCCCCAGTTTATTGCCTTAAGAGATTTTTCTGGGCTATGGTGCAGGGAAGGAGAATTGAAGAAAAGACTGATGGACTCCCTGCATTGAGAAGATAGAACTGAATGTCCAGAAAGACCTAGATGGCTAGAATTTTCAGGAGAGAGAACTGAAGAGGAGAAACTGCACAAGGATAAAACCCCAGATATCTACAAAGAGTCCCCTTTAGCATTCAGCTGAGGACTGATCAGAACACGCATTTGAGGAAAGTACCCTCAAGGTCAGGTAGAGAATCACCCAAAAGGATTAGAGCTAACAGTGTCTGGAGTGAATGCAGGGCCAGAAACAATGCCTGTTCCCACCAGTCACACTAGAAAACCTCAAAATTCATTGGGCATTGGGTAGAGTACACAGAAGGGTAGCTTTGGTAGGGGAATAATTAGGCCTATATTGAACACCATTCCAGTCCTGTAACAAAACTTAAAAGCATGACCTATAGGATCAAAGTATTTTCAGGTACCTTAACATGTCCCAGAACTATGTCAAGAATATTTGAAAGAATACAGACATATTCAGTATTAACAAGGTAAAATCTACAATGTCTGGCTAATATCCAATGGAACGTTACAAAGACTGAAAAGAATGCATAAAAATATAAATTATATTGAGGAGAAAATTAAAACAATTGGAACTGATCCAAGGCTGATAGAGATGTTATAATTAGGAGCCATAGACATTTAAATAGACATTATAACTATATTTCATCTGTTCAGAAAATTAAGTAGAGACACGGAATATATATAAGAAGACCCAAATAGACATTCTGGAGATGAAAACAAAAATTTGTTCGATGTAAAATATGATGGATAGAATTAATGGCAGATTGGACACTGCAGGAAAAAAAAGATTAACGTAGTTGATGGCATAAACTATCCAAAATAAGACACAGAGGAAAAAATGAATTCTACAAAATGAACAGAGTATCAGTGAGGTCAGTGAGTTGCAGGACAATTTACCAAATGACTAATGGATGGATAATTGGAGTGTCTCAAAGAGGAGAGGAAAGAGAAAAAAACTAAAGAAATAATAGCCGCAAATTTCTAATGATGAAAACTATAAACATAAAGAAACAGGAAGATAAATTTCAAGCACAAGAAAAATGAAGAAAACTACACTTGTGTATATTATGATCAAATTGCTTAAAACCAGTGAAGAAGAGAAAATCTTTAAAACATCCAGAGATAAAGCCATGTTATGTCTGGAGGAACAAAAATAACGATGACGTCTTACTTCTCCTTGGAAACAATGCACACAAGACAGTGAAGAAGCATTTTTAACATACCGAAAGAAAAAAAAAAGTCAAGGTAAAATTCTGTATCTGACAAGAATATCTTTTGAAAGTGAAGATAAAATAAAGACATTTTTTCAGACTTACAAAAGCTGAAATAATTTATTACTGGCAGGCCCGTACTATAAGAAATGTTAAAGAAAGTGCTTCTTGCAGAAGGAAAACGAGAGCAGTAAAAATATGCATCTATAGAAAGGAATGAAGAGGGCCAGAAATGGTGTGATATTACTATTTATAATAAATACATATTTGATCTTTGTTCACTACTCCTGGCAAGTATTTCCTAAAATCCTTATAATTTCTTAAGAGCCATAAGGACATCTTTTGTTATACTATTTGGTCTTTGTTCTCAGTTCCTGAAATAGTTTCAGAGCATAAAGGTGAAGTGGATGTCTTTTGTTATTCATAACAAACCCCTTTCAACAACACCTGAGATTATGTTAATGAGGTGACTTTTGGAATGCCTTTCAGGATGGGGACTGGTTGCCAGGGGAACCAAACCTGATAACAAGGTTGGAACTTTCAGTTCTATCTACCCTCCCCAACCTGTAGGAAAGGGGGAGGGCTGGAGATTGAGTTCAATCACTTACAGCCAAAGATTTAATCCATCACTCCTTTGTAATAAAGCCTCGATGAAAACCTAAATGGATGGGTTCAGAGAACTTCCAGGTTGGTGAATATTTGGAGATGTGAGGAGAATTGTGTGCCCTGAGAGAGCATGGAAACTCTCTCCTATGTATCTCTTCCATCTGGCTGTTCATCAATTATATCCTTTTATAATAAACCAGTAATCTACTAAGTAAATATTTTCCTAAGTTATGTGAGCTTCTTTAGCAAATTAATCAAACTCAGGAAGGGGGGGGTCATGTGAAACTCTGATTCATAGTCAGTAGGTCAGAAGCATAGGTAACAACTTGGACTTGCAATTGGTGTCTGAAGTTATGGGGGGCAGTTTTGTGGCGCTGAGCCTTTAACCTGTGAAATTAAATTGTAGGAAACTCAACTGATGAAGAATTGTTTGGTATGGGGGAATGGCTCTCTACACACACCACACACACACACACCCCTCTGGTGTTAGAAGTGAAGTAGTATTGTAGTAGAGTATTGAGAGTGGAGGAGACACACAGAAGGGTGTTTTTCCTCTAGAAATGGTAACAAAATGGATAAGGAAGTGTTTTTCTTATTTAAAACTTTTGAAAAGAAAATTGACTGTTTAAACAAAAATAATAATAATATGTATTGTACGTTTTATAACATATGTAAAAGTAAAATATATATAATAATGGAATAAAGGTCAAGAGGCAAGAATGGGCAAGCTATTTTAAAGATTTTATATTGTACCCAAACTGGTGTAATATTACTTGAAGGTAGACTACAGTAAGTTAAAGATGCATGTCATAAATCCAAGACTGATGACTAAAATAAAAAAATTAAAAAGTTATAAGTAATAAGCTGATAACAGGGATAAAATGGATTCAGAAAAATACTTGACTAATGGAAAAGAAGGCAGAAAATGAGAGAAAAAGGAACAGAGAACAAATAAGACAAATAAAAGATAGAAAAATACTAAACTCAAACCAAACCATATCAATAATGACAAAATATAACTGGTCTGGACATTCCAGTTTAATGTCATAGCTTGGCAGATTGGATAAAAATGAAACAACTATCTGCTGCCCAGTAAGAGGTACACTTTACTTTTAAAGACACAAATAGAAAAAAAAATATAAAGTTTGATAAAAATATACCATGTTAACGCTAGTGTAAAGAAGAGACAAAGCAGATTTTAGGGCAAAGAGTATTACCACATTAAAACAAGGGTATTTAATAATGATAAATTAGTCAATTAGGTAAGAGGATATAACAATTATGTCTATCTACCTAATAAGAGAGCATCAAAATACATGGAGAAAAACCTGATAGTACTGTTGTGTTAGGATAAAATCCAGTTCTCCTCCAGTGTTTTTCCTTTATTCTCACAGTACTGCCACACTTATAACACTTCTGACACCAGATATGTGTGTGGGGTTTTCCCAATCAAGCAATTCTGCTACACCAACTTGGTGTCCTACAATTTAACTCAGTTCAATTCAGTTCTGAAACTATCTACCTGAAGATAGCATCAGGTCCACAGGTTAAGAATTCAGGCCCACAAGACCTGTGCTTCTCACTAATGGGTTATAATTCTGAGGCTCCCACAACCTCATCTTTAAATATGATTAATTTGCTATAGTGACTCGTAAGACTCAGGGAAACACTTATGTTTACCAGCTTACTTATTTTTTTAAAAATTTATTTATTTATTTGAGAGAGAGAGAGAGAGCATGAGCAGGGGGTGGGGAGGGGCAGAGGGAAAAGCAGACTCCCCACTGAGCAGGGAGCCAGACATGGGGCTCAATTCCCTGACCCTGAGATCATGACCTGAGCCAAAGGCAGCCACTTAACTAACTGAGCCACCCTGGTGCCCCCATTTGCTGGTTTATTAAGGATATGATTGAAGATAGAGAGGAACAGTCAGATGAAGAGATACATAAGATGAGGTCTGAGATGGTCCTGAGCACCAGGATGTCTATCCCCATGGAGTTGGGGTGCATCACCCTCTTGGTATGTGGGTGTGTTCACCAACCTAGAAGCTCTTTGAATCTCATACTTACTGGGATTTTATGGGGACTTTCTCACATAGGCATAGTCAATTATTAACTCAATTCCCAGCCCTTGCCCCTTTCTGGAGGATGGGAATGAGGTGGATAGTGCTGAAAACTCCAAGCTTCTAATCTTAGCTTGGACTTTCTGGTGACCAATCACCTATCCAAGATCCCACCTAGAGTCACCTCACTGGAACAAAAGATGCTCCTAGTGTTGCCGGATTGCAGGGTTCTTGTCTCACGGAGTCCAAGAATGAATCTCATGGACACAAAAGGGTGAAGTGAAGTGTAAGTTTATTAAGTGACGGTGAGAGCAGAAAGGAAAGAAAAAAGCTCTCTAGAGTGAGAGGGGTCTCAAATGGGTTACCACTGAGGGCCTTTAGCGGCAGTCTTTATTGAGAACTGACTGGAAAGCTTGCGGCCATGAGATTCTTGTCCCGTCTTGGGGACTATTCCTGCCAGGAATAGTTTCAGAGCCCAGTCAGAGTAGTCAGGGGCCTCCTCTTTCTTCTGCCTATACCTTAACCCCTTCCCTATTCATGGGACAGGACCTGTGGGCAGAAAGGGCTATACTGGGATTGTGAGGAGTGATGGATTGTATGGTTTTTAATTTGTGGGAGTTAGGGATAGTGCAAGTCTCCAAGAATCTGGAAGCAAGGCTTCAGGACCTTGAGGGGCCAGCTGCTGCCAAGATCAGGTTCCTTTTAAACATTAAGGCACTAGGGCAGCCATGAGTTCCTTGAGGAAGGTCACGCTCTGTATGTTTCAGGTATCTATCAGTGGGCTGCAAGCTGTAAGGAGATTTTTTTTTTTAAGATTTTATTTATTTATTGACAGAGAGAGAGACAGCCAGTGAGAGAGGGAACACAAGCAGGGGGAGTGGGAGAGCAAGAAGCAGGCTCCCAGAGGAGGAGCCCTACATGGTGCTTGATCCCAGGATCCTGGGATCACGCCCTGAGCCGAAAGCAGACGCTCAACCACTGAGCCACCCAGGCGCCCCAGGAGATTTTAATTTAAGCTACATTTCTTTCGCCTTTGTTTCCCACATCACTAGTCCTTTTATCACTTGAGAATTCGCAAGGGTTTCAGGAGCCCTGTGTCGGGAACGAGGGTCAAAGAGCAAATATCATAACAAAAGATGCTCCTGGTACTCTTAACATTTAGGAATTTACAAGGTTTTAGGAACTCTGTGCCAGAAACTCGGGGCTGAGACAATATATATTTTTTCTATTATCTCACAACTGCAAAGTGAAATATTCAAATCCACAATTATAGTCAAGGACTTCAATACTCTTCTCTCATATCTGATAGAAAATATAAGCAGAAAATTATCAAGGATATGAAGCAGACTTGAACAACACAATCAACCAGCTAGACTTGACTGACATTTATAGAACACTCTACTGAGCAACAGTAGAATATACATTCTTCTCAAGTACACATGGAACACTTAACAAATGAATCATAGTCTGTGGAATAAAAACAAGTCCCAGTAGAGGTGCCTGGGTGGCACAGAGAGAGAATTAACCCCAAAGTAAGCAGAAGAAAGGGAATAATTAAGATCAAAGTAGAAACTGATGAAAGAGAAAAAATTAAAACAATGGAAGATCAATGAACCCAAAATCTGGTTCTATGAGATCAATAAAATTGATAAATTTCTAATCAAAGTGAAAAAAAGAAAATTCAATGACCATTTCTATCTAAATGGGGCAGCATCTACTGAGTTTTGACTTCTTCCACTAGGGAATGCAAACATCATGTTACTGGTGCTTCTAATTGTGAAGAGAAGTTGCAAGTTCTCATTTTTATGTGAAATCTGATTTTTAAATGTTGGCCATCAATTCAAAAAGTTTCAGCATTATGAGGGCCAAACACAACCCATCTGTAGGCTTCCAGGTACTATGTAATTATGGGATAAACATTTTAAGTAGAAGTTGAGAACTGAGATACTTCATTTCTTACAGAAAATTGCTAAAAATTAATTCTAACTGTAATGTTGAATTTTTGTGTAATTAGATAATTTAGTACACTTGCATCTTGTTTTATCTAGCCTCAATCCCATCGTTCTGAATCTTGGCAGCATAAATTACCTGGGGAGCATTTATTTATTTATCTATTTATTTATTTAAATTCAATTAATTAACATATATGTATTATTAGTTTCAGAGGCAGAATTTAGTGATCCATCAGTTGTGTATAAAACTCAGTATTCATTATATCAAGTGCCCTGACCTGGGGAGCTTTTAAAAATATGAAAGACTAGGCATGCCTGACTGGCTCAGTCAGTAGAGTATGCCACTCTTGATCTCAGGGTTGTAAATTCAAGCGCCACACTTGGTATAGAGATTACTTAGAAATATAAACCTTTAAAAAAAAGTGTAGGAAATACTGAAGACTAGATCACACCTCCAGAGATTCTAATTTGATTTGTCTGAGGAGCAGCTGGAGCAATTGGATTTTTAAAAAGGTATGTAGGTGTTTCTAACTTGCAGATAAAGTATCTTTGGCATAGACTGATATAAGAATGAATTCTTAGTAGGACAAATTACCTTTTGAATACCCAGGAAAAGGAGGATACGATTTGCTCAAGGGAAACTCAGTTTTCGTTACTTCTCTTTAGTCCCAAACTAATCTCTATTAGGGTCATTTTTCAACTTGTGCTCAAATAAGTTGTCAGCATTCATTTGCTTGATGATCACCAATTCATTCAATGTTTTGTACTCTGCATTTAAATCCTGGGATTCAAAGAAAATAAGATATAATTGCTTGGGTTTTACATGCCACTATCTAGTAAAGGGAGTGAACATGTTAACAAATCTTCCTTGTTATAATCTACTGTGTCCTAAGTCATTGCTCTTTGGCATATAGTCAGTTCTTGTTTTCCACCGCAATTTCTACCACCATTATGGGCAACTTCAAGATTTCTTTAGACTGTCCATCCAAGTTATCTTCAAAGCTCCTTGATGCCCACAACTCCAACAGCTATTAATTCTATCCACTTTAAGCTCCAACTCTATGGCTTTTACTATGGATCATACATTACAACTTGATATGATTTGTCTCTCAATATTCACCAGTGATAATTTTCTTCAAAATTGATACCTTTCTATCTCTTTTACCTCTACTACTTGGTACTGTTAGCCTATGTCCCCTTCTTCTTGATGTTCTCCCAGGAGCATCATACTTCAGGTATACTTTATTTCAAGGACAAATCCAATTGATAGTAATGATGCCTGAAGCAGTAGTAAAAAATTTTAAGGCCATATCTGAGATCATGTAGTAGTGTCTGTCAATGGATATAGGAAAGAGGATGTCAGCATACTCGCCCTCCTAGCTTTAACACTGTGTTCCCAGACATCAGGGTTAACAAAATCACACATGTAACAGTTAGATACAAAATTTTGACATCAGTTACCACAATTCAAGGTTTTGAACTCACAGCATTTGGTAACCCTACCTCTGTGGCATTTATCTTATAAGAGCTATAGCTCTTATAGTAGCTATTTGCATATCCATTATATCCTTACTTTTTTATTATTATGTCCAATTAGCCAACATATAGTACATCATTAGTTTTTGAGGTAGTGTTCAACAATTCATTAGTTGCTTATAACACCCAGTGCTCATCACAAGCTCCTCAAAAACAAAAACCATGGCTTACTCACTTCTGTACCCCTTACACTGCTTGGAATGACACAAAAATGACTACAGAAACCACATTTATTGGGTGCCGAGCACTGTGATAAAGCATCTTAATTAACAAAATGATCTGTTAAGTATCACAACTACCTTGAGCAATGGGCCCTATCTTTACCACAGTATTACAGATGAGGAAACTGAGTCTCAAAGAGGTTAAATGACTGCTGGGTCAATTAAAACTTGGACTAGAACCTAGGCCTGACATCAATATCCATAATCCTTATGCTGTACTCAAAATTTGCAGAACCATGAGTCCCCATGGACTGGGAGTGTGGGCTCCAGAATCTCTGCCACCATGTGGAGGCTGAGACAGCACAGGAACACGTGCAGAGTGGCAGCAGTTCATGCCTATGAAAGCATAAGCCACAATGGCATGGGGGCTGCATGTGTGGAGGGCCGTGGATGGGTAGAGGACTGTGGTGCAGTTTGGCTTGAAGAGCAGCTGAGCAAGGTGTGAGGCAACTGCTGGTCTGCTGAAGGGTTGGCAAGCACTGGACTCCTTGAGTCTGAAGTGAATTCTGCCCTGTGCCATAGAATCATGCTTTACATTCACACCTTGACGTTGCAGATGACTGGTGCCAGAGTTGAAAGTAACTTGCCCAAGGTCACCCAGTGTAATGTTCAAGCTCAGGAATACCTGTGTGAAACATCACAGTCACATTTGTGATTTTATAAGACATCAAGGAAAATGAAAACACTGGGAAATGTCTTCGAAGGTACTTCATATTGGATACAAGAGAAGATAGTTACTTTTTAAGTTTTTATTTAAATTCTAGTTAGTTAACATAGAGTGTAGTAGTTTCAGGATCAAATAGAGTGATTCAACACTTCCATACAATACCTGGTGCTCACCATGAGTCCGCTCCTTAATTCCCACCACCTATTTAACCCATCCCCCCCCACCCCCTCCCCTCTGGTAACCAGCAGTTTGTTCACTATAGTTAAGAGTCAACGTCTTGGTTTGCCTCTCTCTCTTTGTTTGCTTTTGCTCATTTCTTTTGTTTCTTAAGTCCCACATATGAGTGAAATCATTTGGTATTTGTCTTTCTCTGACTGACTTATTTCACTTAACATAATACTCTCTAGCTCCATTCACATTATTGCAAATAGCAAGATTTCACTCATTTTCATGGCTGAGTAATATTCTATTGTATGTATGTACCACAGCTTCCTTATCCATTCATCAGTCAATGGACACTTGGGCTGTTTCCATAATTGGACTATTGAAAGTAATGCTGCTATAAACATAGGAATACATGTATCCATTTGAATTAGTATTTTTGTATTCATTGGGTAAATACCCAGTAGTGAGATTGCTGGATTATAGGATACTTCTATTTTTAACTTTCTGAGAAATCTCCATACTGTTTTCCACAGTGGGAGCACCAATTTGCATTTCCACCAACAGTGAGAGAGGGTTCTCCTTTATGCACATCTTCACCAACACATGTTGTTTCTTGTGTTGTTGATTTTAGCTATTCTGGCAGGTGTGAGGTGATATCTCATTATAGTTTTGATTTGTATTTTCCTAATGATCAGTGACGTTGAACATCGTTTCATGTGTTTGTTGGCCATCTGTATGTCTTCCTTGGAAAAATGTCTTTTCATGTCTTCTGCCCATTTTTAATTGGATTATTTGTTTTTTGTTTTATTTTTAAGATTTTATTTCTTTATTTGACAGAGAAAGAGGCAGTGAGAGAGGGAACACAAGGAGGGAGAGTGGGAGAGGGAGAAGCAGGCTTCCCACTGAGCAGGGAGCCCAATGCGGGGCTCGATCCTAGAACGCTGGGATCATGACCTGAGCCGAAGGCAGACACTTAATAACTGAGCCACCCAGGTGTCCCATGGATTATTGTTTTTTGAGTGTTGAGTTTTATAAGTTCCTTATGTATTTTGGATACTAATCCTATATTGGAAATGTCTTTTTCAAGTATCTTCACCCATTCCATACATTACCTTTCAGTTTTCTTAGTTGTTTCCTTCGCTATACAGACATTTTTTATTTTTATGAAGTCCCAATAATTTAGTTTTGCTTTTGTTTCCCTTGCCTCAGGAGATATATCTAGGAAGAAGTAGCTATGGACAATGTCAAAGAGGTCACTGCCTATGTTCTTCTCTAAAATTTTCATGGTTTCAGGTCTCACATTTAGGTCTTAATCCAGTTTGAATTTATTTTTCTGCATGGTGTAAGAAAGTTGCATGGTGTTGTCCAGTTTTCTGAACACCATTTGTTCAAGAGATTGTCCTTTTCCTTTTGGATAATCTTTCCTTCTTTACTGAAGATCAATTGACCTATATAGTTGTGGGTTTATTTCTGGGTTTTCTATTCTGTTCTATTGATCAATTTGTTTATTTTTGTGCCAGCACACACTGTTTTGATGACTACAGCATTGTAATATATGTCAAAATCCAGAATTGTGATGATTCCAGCTTTTCTTTTCTTTTTCGAGGTTGCTTTGGCTATTCGGTGTCTTTTTTGGTTCCATACAAACTTTAGGATTGTTTGTTCTAGCTCTGTGAAAAATGCTGTTGGTATTTTGATAGGGAGTGCATTGAATGTGTAGATTGCTTTGGGCAGTACAGACATTTTAATATAAGTTGTTCTTCCAATCCATAAGCATGGAATGTCTTTCCATTTCTTTGTGTCCTCTTTAGTTCCTTTCATCAGTATTTTATAGTTTTCAGGATACAGGTCTTTTCACCTCTTTGGTTAGGTTTATTCCTAAGTATTTTATGGTTTGGGGTACAATTGTAAATGGGGTTGATTCCTTGATTTCTCTTTCTGCTGCTTTATTATTGGTGTATAGAAATGCAACAGGTTTTTTTTTTAATAATGATTTTTTATTATATTATGTTAGTCACCATACAGTACATCCCCGGTTTTCGATGTAAGGCTCAATGATTCATTAGTTGTGTATAACACCCAGTGCACCATGCAATATGTGCCCTCCTTACTATCCATCACCGGTCTATCCCAATCCCCCACCCCCCTCCCCTCTGTAGCCCTCAGTTTGTTTCTCATAGTCCATAGTCTCTCATGTTTCATTCCCCCTTCTGATTAACCCCCCTTTCTTTATCCCTTTCTTCCCCTACTGATCATTCTAGTTCTTATGTTCCATAGATGAGAGAAATCATATGATAGTTGTCTTTCTCTGCTTGACTTTTTCAAGCATTATCTCCTCCAGTGCCGTCCATGTTGTAGCAAATTGTTGAGAACTCGTTCTTTCTGATTGCTGAGTAATTCCATTGTATATATGGACCACAACTGTAATCCAGTCATCTGTTGGGGCATCTCAGCTCCTTCACGATTTAGCTATTGTGGACATTCTGCTATGAACATTGGGGTGCATATGCCCTTCTCTTCACTACGTCTGTATCTTTGGGGTAAACACCAGTAGTGCAATGGCTGGATCATAGGGTAGCTCAATTTTTAACTTTTAAGGACCTCCACACTGTTTTCCAGAGTGGCTGTACCAACTTGCATTCCCACCAACAATGTAGGAGGGATCCCCTTTCTCCACATCCTCTCCAACAATTGTTGTTTCTTGCTTGTCTATTTTTGCCATTCTAACTGGCGTAGGTGTATCTGCAGTGGTTTTGATTTGAATTTCCTTGATGGCTAATGATTTTGAACATTTTTTCATGTGTCTGTTAGCCATTTGTATGTCTTCATTGGAAAAGTGTCTGTTCATATCTTCTGCCCATTTTTTGATTTGTTTATTTGTTTCTCGTGTATTGAGTTTGAGAAGTTCTTTGTAGATCTTGGATACCAGTCCTTTATCTGTAGTGTCATTTGCAAATATCTTCACATAGACCAATGGAACAGAATAGAGAGCCCAGAAATGGACCCTCAGCTCTTTGGGCAACTAATATTTGATAAAGCAGGAAAAAACATCCGGTGGGAAAAAGACAGTCTCTTCAATAAATGGTGCTGGGAAAATTGGACAGCTACATGCAAAAGAATGAAACTTGACCACTATCTCACACCATACACAAAAATAAACTCCAAATGGATGAAAGACCTTGATGTGAGACAGGAATCCATCAAAATTCTAGAGGAGAACATAGGCAGCAACCTCTACGACATCGGCCAAAGCAACCTTTTTCATGATACATCCCCAAAGGCAAGAGAAACAAAAGATAAAATGAATTTATGGGACTTCCTCAAGATTAAATGTTTCTGCACAGCCAAGGAAACAGTCAGAAAAACTAAGAGGCAGCCCACGGAATGGGAGAAGATATTTGCAAAAGCAACAGGTTTTTGTACATTGATCTTGTATCCTGCAAATTTACTGAATTCGTGTATCACTTCTAGCAGGTTGTGGTGGAGTCTTTAGGGTTTTCTACATAGAGTATCATGTAATCTGTAAATCATGACAACTTTACTTCTTCCTTGCCGATTTGGATGTCTTTTATTTTTTTCTTGTGTGATTGTTCTGGCTAGGACTTCCAGTACTATGTTAAATAATAGTAGTGAGAATGGACATCCCTGTCATATTCCTGACCTTAGAGGAAGAGCTCTCAGTTTTTCCACATTTATGATATTCACTGTGGGTTTTTCATATACGTCCTCCAGTATGTTGAGGTATGTTCCCTCTAACCACACTTTGTTGAGGGGTTTTTATCACAAATGGGTGCTGTACTTTGTGAAATGATTTTTCTGCATCTATTGAAAGGCTCATATAGTTCTTATCCCTTCTTTTATTAATGTTGTATATCACATTGATTGACTTGCAAATACTGAAATACACTTGCAACCCAGGAATAAATGCCCCTTGATTGTGGTGAATGATTCTTTTAATGTGCTGTTGCATTTAGTTTGCTAGTATTTTATTGAGAATTTTTGCATCCATATTCATCAGGAATGTTGGCCTGTAATTCTCTTTTTTAGTGGAGGCTTTATCTGGTTTTGGTATTGGGGTAATGCTGACCTCATAGAATGCATTTGGAAGTTTTCCTTCCTCTTCTATTTTTTGGAATAGTTTCATAAGAAAAGGTATTAACTCTTCTTTAAATGTTTGGTAGAATTTGCCTGTGAAGCCATCTGGCCCTAGACTTTTGTTTATTGGGAGATTTTCATAACTGATTACATTTCCTTGCTGGTTATCAGTCTGTTCAAGTTTTCTCTTTCCTCCTGCTTCAGTTTTGGTAGTTTATATGTGTTTAAAAATTTGTCCATTTCTTCCAGGTTGTCCAATTTGTTGGCATACAGTTTTTCATAATATTCTCTTATAATTGTTTGTATTTCTGGTTATTTCTCCTAGCTTATCTGTGATTTTATTTATTTGAGTCTTTTCTCTTTTCTTTTGGATAAGTCTGACTAGAGGTTTATCAATGTTATTACGTTTTTTCAAAGAACCAGCTACTAGTTTCATTGACCTGTACTATTGTTTTTTTAGCTTCTAAATCATTTATTTGTGTTCTGATCTTTAATACTTCCTTCCCTCTGCTGGCTTTAGGCTTTGTTGTTCTTTTTCTAGCTTCTTTAGGTGTAAGTTGTTTGAGATTTTACTTGCTTCTTCAGGTAGGCCTTTATTTCTATATACTTCCCTCTTAGGACCACTTTTGCTGCATCCAAATGGTTTTGGACCATTGTGTTTTAATTTTCATTTGTTTTCATGTATTTTTTATTTCTTCTTTGATTTCCTGGTTGGCCCATTCATTGTTTGGTAACATGTTGTTTAACCTCCATGTATTTGTGGTCTTTCTAAAATTTTTCTTTGGGTTGACTTCTAGTTTCAAAATGTTGTGGTTAGAAAAGTTGAATGGTGTGATGTCAATCTCTTTGTATTTGTTGAGACCTGTTTTATGACCTAGTATGTGACCTATTCTGGAGAATATCCCATGTGCACTTGAAAAGAATGTGTGTTTGACTTCTTTGTCAATTTGAATGCCTTTTATTCTTTTTTGTTGTCTGATTGCTGTTGCAAGGACCTCTAGTACTATGTTGAACAATAATGGTGAGAGTGGGCATCCTTGTCGTGTTCCTGATCTTAAGGGAAAGGCTTCAGCTTTTCCCCATTGAGAATGATATTTGCTTTAGGCTTTTCATAGATGGTTTCTTTTTTTTTAAAGATTTTATTTATTTATTTGACAGATAGAGACAGCCAGCAAGAGAGGGAACACAGGCAGCGGGGGTAGGAGAGGAAGAAGCAGGCTCCCAGCAGAGGAGCCTGACGTGGGGCTCGATCCCAGGACTCCGGGATCACGCCCTGAGCTGAAGGCAGACACTTAACGACTGCGCCACCCAGGCGCCCCTTCATAGATGGTTTTTATGAAATTGAGGAATATACCTTTTATCCCTACACTCTGAAGGGTTTTAATCAGGAAAGGATGCTGTATTTTGTCAGTGCTTTTCCTGCATCAACTGAGAGGATCATATGGTTCTTGTCTCTTCTTTTATCAATGTGATACTTATTTTTGCACGGGACTCTGTTGCAGTGGCTATATACCAACTTGCATTCCCACGAACAGTGTAAGAGGGATCCCCTTTCTCCACATCCTCTCCAACATTTGTTGTTTCTTGCCTTGTCAATTTTTGCCATTCTAACTAGCGTAAGGTGGTATCTCAAGGTGGTTTTGATTTGAATTTCCCTGATGGCTAATAGTCATGAAGAGATTAAAGCAGTGATCAAAAACCTTCCCAAAAACAAGAGTCCAGGGCCTGACAGATTCCCCTGACTATTATTGTATTATTATCAATTAGTTCCTTTATGTTTGTCTTTAATTGTTTTATATATTTGGGTGCTCACTTGTTAGGTGCATAAATATTTACAATTATTGAATTTTACCAAACATTCAAAGAAGAAATAATACCTATTCTCCTGAAGCTGTTTCAAAAACTAGAAACAGAAGGAAAACTGCCAAACTCATTCTATGAGGCCAGTATTACCTTGATCCCCAAACCAGGCAAAGACCCCATCAAAAAGGAGAATTGCAGACTGATATCCCTGATGAATATGGGTGCCAAAATTCTCAACAAGATCCTAGCTAATAGGATCCAACAGTACATTAAAAGGATTATCCATCATGACCAAGTGGGATTCATCCCTGGGATGCAAGGGTGGTTTAACATTCGCAAATTGATCAGTGTGATAAATCACATTGATAAAAGAAGAGACAAGAACCATATGATCCTCTCAGTTGATGCAGGAAAAGCACTGACAAAATACAGCATCCTTTCCTGATTAAAACCCTTCAGAGTGTAGGGATAAAAGGTATATTCCTCAATTTCATAAAAACCATCTATGAAGGGGCGCCTGGGTGGCGCAGTCGTTAAGTGTCTGCCTTCAGCTCAGGGCGTGATCCCGGAGTCCTGGGATCGAGCCCCACGTCAGGCTCCTCTGCTGGGAGCCTGCTTCTTCCTCTCCACTCCTCCTGCTTGTGTTCCCTCTCTCACTGGCTGTCTCTATCTGTCAAATAAATAAATAAAATCTTTAAAAAAAAAGAAACCATCTATGAAAAGCCTAAAGCAAATATCATTCTCAATGGGGAAAAGCTGAAGCCTTTCCCTTAAGATCAGGAACACGACAAGGATGCCCACTCTCACCATTATTGTTCAACATAGTACTAGAGGTCCTTGCAACAGCAATCAGACAACAAAAAAATAAAAGGCATTCAAATTGACAAAGAAGTCAAACACACATTCTTTTCAAGTGCACATGGGATATTCTCCAGAATAGGTCACATACTAGGTCATAAAACAGGTCTCAACAAATACAAAGAGATTGACATCACACCATTCAACTTTTCTAACCACAACATTTTGAAACTAGAAG
>NW_024423319.1:80356079-80369486 GCF_017311325.1 Ursus maritimus
TGGAGAAAGGGGATCCCTCTTACACTGTTCGTGGGAATGCAAGTTGGTATAGCCACTATGGAAAACAGTGTGGAGGTCCCTTAAAAAGTTAAAAATAAAGCTACCCTATGACCCAGCAATTGCACTACTGGGTATTTACCCCAAAGATACAGACGTAGTGAAGAGAAGGGCCATATGTACCCCAATGTTCATAGTAGCATTGTCCACAATAGCTAAATTGTGGAAGGAGCCGAGATGCCCTTCAACAGATGAATGGATAAAGAAGATGTGGTCCATATATACAATGAAATATTACTCAGCCATCAGAAAGAAGGATTACCCAACATTTGCAGTAACATGGATGGGACTGGAGGAGATAATGCTAAGTGTAATAAGTCAAGCAGAGAAAGACAATTATATGGTTTCACTCATTTATGGAACACAAGAAATAGCAGGGAGATGGGTAGGAGAAGGAAGGGAAAAATGAAGTGGGGGGTAAGCAGAAGGTGAATGAACCACGAGAGACTATGGACTCTGGGAAACAAACTGAGGGTTTCATAGGGGAGGGGGTGTGAGGGATTGGGCTAGGCCAGTGATGGGTATTAAGGAGGGCACGTATTGCATGGAGCACTGGGTGTTATACGCAAACAATGAATCATGGAACACTACATCAAAAACTAATGATGTACTTTATGGTGACTAACATAACATAATAAAAAATTAAAAAAAAGAAAAGAATGTGTGCTCTGATACTTTAGGATGGAATGTTCTGAATATATCTAAGTCAATCTGGTCAAGTGTGTCATTCAAAGCTATCGTTTCCTTGTTGATGTGTTACAATGATCTGTCCATTGATGTAAGTGAGGTGTCCCCTACTATTATTGTATTATTATCAATTAGTTCCTTTATGTTTGTCTTTAATTGTTTTATATATTTGGGTGCTCACATGTTAGGTGCATAAATATTTACAATTATTACATCTTCTTATTGCATTGTCCCCTTTATGATTTATATTTCCTTCTTTGTCTCCTGTTAAGCTTTGTTTTAAAGTCTACTTTTTCTGAAAAAAAAGTTTTGCTACTCTGGCTTTCTTTTGACATCCATTTGTTTGGTAAGTGTTTCCTCATTCCCTCACTTTCAATCTGCACATGTATTTAGGTCTAAAATGAGTCTCTTGAAGGCAGCATATAGATGGGTCTTGTTTTTCTTTTTAATCCATTCTGATACTCTGTGTCTTTTCATTGGGTCATTTAGTTCATTTGCTTTCAAAGTAATATGTATTTAGTGCCATTTTATTACTTGTTTTGTCTTTGTTTCCTGAGATTTCTCTGATCATTTCTTGTTTTTGTCCTTTTGGTCTGGTCTTTCCTACTCAAAGAGTCCCCTTTAATATTCCTTGCAAGGCTGGCTTAGTGGTGATGAACTCCTTTCATTTTTGTTTGTCTGGGAAACTCTTTCTCTCTCCTTCTATTCTGAATGATAACCCTGCTGGATAGAGTGTTCTGGTCTGCAGATTTTTCCCATTCAGCACTTTGAATATATCATGCCAGTCTCTTCTGGCTTGCCAAGATTCTGTGGAGAGATCTGAAGCTAACCTTTGGGTCTTCCCTTGTAAGTTAAGGACTTCTTTTGTCCCGCTACTTTTAAGATTTTTCTTTATCACTATATTTTGCAAATTTAATTACAATATGTGTTGATGTTGGCCTGCTTTTGTTGATTTTGTTTGGGGGGGGGGTCTGTGTTCATCCTTTATCTGGATGTCTGTTTCCATCCCCAGATTAGGGAAGTTTTCAGCTATTTTTTCTTCAAATAAATTTTTTGCCCCCCTCTTTTTCTCTCTTCTTCTTTTTCTGGGACTCCTATAATATGAATGTTATTAAGTTTGATGGAGTTACTGAGTTCCTTATGTCTATTCTCATGTTCCATAATTCTTCTTTCTTTCTTTGTTGAGCTATAATATTTTCCATTATTTTGTCTTCTATATCACTTATGTGTTCCTCTGCTTCTTCCAGCCTGCTGTTCATTGCATCAAACCTGTTTCCAATCTCATTTATTGCACTTGTCATCTCTGATAAATCTTTTTTAACATTTTATCTTTGTAGTAAGGGTCTCCCCGATGTCTTCTATTCTTTTCTCAAGCCCAGTGAGTATCCTTATGATTGTCGCTTTAAATTCTCCATCAGGCATTCTGTTTATATGGGTTTCACTTAGATCTCTAAACATGACCTTATCTTGCTCTTTCATATGGGATAAATTCCTCCATCTTTGCATTTTATCTAGGTCTCTGCCTTCTTCTCTGTGTTAGAAAAGGCAGTCATGTTTCCAGCTCCTGAAAGTAATGGCCTCTGAAGAAGAGGTCATGTAGTGCCCAGGGCTTGCCACCTCAGAGAATGTCTCTGGTGTGTGCTGTGTATACTCTGCTGTTGTGTTGTTGCTGCTCTATCCTTCAGGCCAGTCATCTGCAGAGGCTGTCCTTGCTTGCTGTAGGTGGTGGTTGGTCATTGGCCAGAGTGTGGTGATTTTTTAACTACATGTGTTCTGGACTGTTTGTGAAATGAGACCTGACACTAACTTCACCAGAACTGAGGCCCTGCAGAACTCTCTGTTTGGGGATGTAGTGTGGGCATTGATTTGTGCTGGTCTTCTGGGGAGGGAGTGAGGTATGTGTGACTGAGGAAGGTAGTACCACCAGAGTGTAGGGTGGTAGGGCTTGGTGTAAGCAAGTTTGGCATCCAGTGCTGGTGCTACACTGCTTCCCACAGATGGCTCTGTGTTTATGCTGAGGGATAGGGTAGGAAAATGGTGCCAGACAACTCTTTTCTTCCTGGAGATGTGTCTCCATGAATGCTACCTCTCAGGGACACACTGTGAGAAGAGCAAATAATCTCCCCGTGATGTGTCCCAGGCATTCTTCAAATTACTTTTTCCATGCTGTCTGACCCTGTGTTGTTTGCCTGCCTTCTCTCCAGGAGCAGCACTGTGCCCTCAGGCTGTATCCTAGACAAGTTCACTGACCTCCAGGCTTTAGGGGCACCTGGGCGGCTCAGTCGGTTAAGTCTCTGTCTTTGGCTCAGATCATGATCTCGGGATCCTGGGATCAAGCTCTGCATGGGGCTCCCTGCTCAATGGGGAGTCTGTTTCTCCCTCTCCCTCTGCCCCTGCTTGTGTGCTCTTGCTCTCTTTCCCCCCCTCTCTCTCAAATAAATAAATAAAATCTTTGAAAAAAAAAAAAAAACCTAAGCAAAACTCCAGGCTTTAAGCCCTGCTGGTTGTAAGAACTCATGAAATTCAGCCCTTCTTGTTTTCCAAGGCAATGACTTTGGAGAAACGTTCTCTTTGTCTGTTGTCCCATGTGCTCCTCTCTCTCTTGCCCTCTCCACGACTAGGGCTCCCTCCTCTCTGCAGCGCCCACAATTACATTTCTCCCCTAAATCAGGTCTCCAAAGTTCCTACCTTCTTTGATGTGGACTCTTCTCTCCCTTTAGGTGTGGAATTTTTTCTGTCAGTTTTCAGGTTGATTTCTGGGGTACTTAGGATGATTTGATAGTTATCTAGCTGTGTTTGTGGGATGAGGTGACCTCCTACTCCACCACCATCTTCCTCTGTCCCGAGAAGATTGTTTTGTGTGGTACATGGGTAATCCACAGAACTTTCCTTCTGGATCATCATACGTTGGAGCCATTAATCTTACCTACATTTCAAAAGTAGCATTGCAAGTAAGCTAAGACCAAAGGATGAATTCTTTTTTTGTCATGAATGCAGGGATAAGGAAGTATCTCCTTACAAGCTAATGATCAGCAGTATCTAGTAGAATAAGTAAATGTGTTAAACTAATATAAAAACTACAGTACAAAGCAGTCAGATTCACATCATTCTGATAACCTAAGTCACCGGGGTGAATGTGGGAAGAAGCAAGCATCTTAGAAAACTGGCGTTGGTGGTATACCCATCATTACTCCAACTCAGTAAGAAGTAAATAAATATGGTGAAAGTATTGACAAATAATTTGAAGTGGTCATGAGGCCGTCTTCTTTACTCCTAAACCTCCTTCAGATAGTGCAGTTATCAAAGCTGGATATTGTGTTAAGCAAGGAGTGGTGATGAAGCAACTGGAAGAGAAGATTTTTTTTCAGTTGGATGAAAACACAATAGGCTACTTCAAATCTAAACTGGAGAAGGAAGCTCTCCAGATAATACCACTTAAAGAAGATTATGAAGTACAGGAATGTAGACACAGCAATGTAATGATGAGGGACAATCTCTTTGAAAGTGTAACATTGTTTTGAACTTTCTATATGCAGGCTGATAGCCCTGAAGAGATGCACACCTGGATTAAAGCAATCTCTGGGATTTACACAAAAAAAGCAAGTCCCAGGACTTATACAACTGATCATAGAAAGTTGAGTTAACCAAATTGCCTTTTACAGTTATGGTAACTGACTTTGTCAACACTAATGCGAACTTTCTCTACAGTCCTCAGGTTGTATATGTATATTTTTTAATGGTAAATTATTAAAAAAAGGAACTTTACTAATTGAAAAAATCACATTAAGTTTTCTTCCTAAAATTAATTTACTGAATTGGCCCTAGAGTTTCAATTTCTATGTTTTATGCATTTTGAAATTTTTTATACCACACCATTTGAAATGCATCTTTGTTCTAAAAGTACATGCAAACTCATACATTTATATGCATTGGATAAACTCTACATTACTATAATTTGCATGGAATTTTAAATATCAGGTGAAATTTAGCCACCTCATAGGAAACTATAGTGTTTTGTTAATTTGTACCACTTTGTTTTCAAAGTCACCAGCGTCATAAATAAACACGATATACTAAGGACTGTATGGTAGTGCATTTGGAATGGTCATATTTAAGGATATATTTAGATTTTATTTAGGTGGAAGCAAATTGAAATTAATATTTACAACTAATAATTATTTCACTACAGTTTTTTCACAGAAGTTTTAATAAATGATTAAATATGTACTCTTTGTTACATTTAAAATCTTAAGTTGTATTAATGTGTTACATATTCAACACTAAACAAATACAATTAAATGAAAGGTGAAAAGACTACGCTGTTATTGGTTACAGTAAAATTCGGGGAAGAAAACTAAATTTGTCAGACTGCCAGACAGAATAATAAGTGTGAAAAATGTTGAGCTCTGCTAATTAAAGAAATATAAAGAAACATGACCTTTTGTTTTTGTTTTCTGCATTTTCGTTTTTTTGTCCTAAAATATGTGGGATAATTCCTAGTGTTCATTGAGAATATACACTGAAATAAAAGGATAAAATTAGTAAGCTTCCTTTTAAACACAGTTTAGTTGCAACTGGAACACTGCATTCTAGTTTAGGCTGACTGAATCTTCAGGTGGTAAAGCTGCCAAATTCGGCTTTGGTGACAGAAATGGTTTCTTCGTGGAAATGATTGTTAAGTGTCATTGCTTTAAACTCACTTCTAAAAATGCATTGTCTTGGATTGGGAAAGACAAATACCATATGATTTCACTCATATGAGGAATCTAAAAAGAACAAATGAGTAAAGAAACAGAAAGCAGAATCAGACCTATAAATACAGAGAGCAAAGTAATGGTTGCCAGGGTGGAGGGGGGTGAGGGGAATGGGCAAAATGGGTGAAGGGTAGTGGAAGATAAATATTTCTAGTTATGGAATGAATAAGTCATGGAAATACGAGGTACAGCCTAAGGAATATAGTTGATGATATTGTAATAGTGTTGTGGTGAGCATAGCATGATGCATAAACTTTTTGAATCACTATGTTGTACACTTAAAACTAATGTAATGTGCGTCAACTGTACTCAAAAAAATTAAAAAACGATGAAATTAAAATGCATTGCTTTAGGAAAGAACTTGTGCATGTATGCCGCATGGCTCATCCTTCTGCTCTGTGTGTGTGTTTTGTTTGTTTTTCAGAGAATAAAGTCTCACACTGAGTTACTAAAAAAATTTGCCATAATATGAACCGTAATAATGATCCAAAACACAAAACTTTAGCATAAGCATAGTTTAATTTATTAGGCTGGATGGTGGGTGCATGGGCTACATTGTATGACTCTGTATACATTTTTAAAAAATTAAATTTATTTCAATGAATTTGAATGAAAGCTTCCTTTTCTGTTGGTTTAAATATTCAAGCATCAGCATCTTTTTTTTCTGTTGTGTAGTTCAGGTAAGGAAGAAATTATTATAAGCAATGGGCTAGACATTGCGCTAGATGCTTGGGGTACAAAAGTGAAGACACACACAGTCCCAACTTTTTCTAACAGTCTGGTGAAACAATAGAAATAGTTCACATTGGCTACATGATTATGTAGAATTTATGAGAGACAGAAGTATTTTAAATGGATCTTATTTAATTTTCACAATGATGCTATGAAGTAGGTATTAATTTTACCCTGTTTCTGACACAAATTAAAAAGCTTTTCTAAGCCCACGTTCACCCAGCTATTAAATAGCAAAACTGGAATTTAAAAGGATATCAGCCTGGTTCACCATGATGTTAGTTAGACAGCCTCCCAAAATACATCATTTCCATATAAGCAGGGAACTCCCACATAATGTAGGAGGTGATACTACCTAGCAAACTGCATAGATGCTGTGGGTGCCAGGGGACGGGCACTGTGCCCAAGCATCCAGGTATGATGTCAGGAGACATTGTCAAGGAGACACGTGATGAGCAAAATATCCCTACGCTTCCTTTAAAAGATCAAAACCTGGTGAGGTAGTTCTGACTTACAGATTTACAACAGTAACTTCAAGAAATACCAAAAATTCCCTCAGAGAAGACCCTCGAGAAGGAGACTTCATGCTGTTTCTCCAACACAGACTCAGGAATTATACCAGCATATCTTCCAGTCCCATGGCAGCAATGTGGAGAGCACAACTTCATTCTGCATTTCATCTTGAGCTGTTGCCTAGCTGGACTTGCACCTGATTTTTTTCTCCCTCCCCCAAACTGAAGGACTTTATTGAAAACAATGACTGATAGAAACTCTCGATTTTTGCTTTAAAGTAAACTGACAACATCTTCCAGATTTTCCTGGTACTGCACATTCTTGTCACTGTTTTAAAAACTCTGAGTTTCAAAACCAAATTAACAAAAACTTTGCTGGCAAAGATTCTCCTCAAAGATCTAGCCCTCATACTACTTATTTTTCTAAATTTCATATCTGTACCTTTTTTTTTACTATGTTCTCTGTGCTGTACATTACATTACTGTGTGTTATTTATTTTATAACTGGAAAACCAGGGGCACCTGGATAGCTCAGTTGGTTAAAAATCTGTCTTTGGTTCAAGTCATGATCCCAGGGTCCTGGAATTGAGCTCCACGTCAGGCTCCTTGCTCAAGCAGGGAGCCTGCTTCTCTCTCTCCCTCTGACTGCTGCTCCCCCTGCTTGTGCTCTCTCTCTCTCTCTTGCTCTCTCTCTTTTTGTCAAATAAGTAAGTAAAATCTTTAAAAAAAATAACTGGAAAACCATACCCCTTAATCCCCGTCACCTATTTGATCTATCCCTCCACCTCCTCTACTCTGGCATCCATTAGTTTGTTTTCTGTAGCTATCTATGTTCCCTGTATCTATGAACAAAACTCATAGATAGTTGGTAAATTTGTTAGATTGTTAGTTTGTCTTGTATTTTAGATTCCTCATATAAGTTAAGTCATACAGTATTTGTCTTTGTCTGTCTGATTTATTTCACTTAGCATAATACCCTCTAGGTCCATTCATGTTGTCACAAATAGGAAGATTTCATTCTTTTTTATGACTAATATTATATTGTATGTATATATGACATCTTTCTCATCCATTCATCTATCAATGGACATTTAGGTGGCTCTCATACCTTAACTGTTGTAAATAATGCTGTAATGAATATAGGGGTACATAAGTCTTTTCAAATTAGTGTTTTCACTTTCATTGGGTAAATACCTAGAAGTGAAATTGCTGGATTGTAATGTAGTTCTATTGTAAATATTTTGAGGAACCACCATACTGTTTTTCACAGTGACTGCACAAATTTACAGTCCCACCAACAGTATATAAATGCTCCCTTTTCTCCACATCCTCCTGAACACTCGTTATTTCTTGCTTTTTCGATAATAGCTATTCTGACAGGTGTGAGTTGAAATATCAAATTGTGGTTTTGATTTGTATTTCCCTGATGGTTAGTGATGTTGAGCATCTCTTCATGTGCCTGTTGACTACCTGTATGTTTTCTTCAGAAAAATATCTATTCAGGTCCTCTGTCCATTTTTTAATCAGTTTATTTTTTTGATATTGAGTTTTATGAGTTCTTTATATATTTTGGATGTTAACCCTTTATCGGCTATATCATTTGCAAATATCTTTTCCCATTCAGTCGGTTGCTTTTTTTGTTTTGTTGATGGTTTTCTTCACTCTGAAAAATCTTTTTTGTTTGATGTAGTCCCATTTGTTTATTTTTGTTCTGTTGTCCTTGCCAAGCGGCAAAAATGAAAGATGGTTTCCAGCCATGGAGAGCTCATTGAGGGTGGGAAGCTGGCAGAGATAGTGCAGCACATATCATAGATGATATTGGTACACAGTGATGTACTGGAGGTAGGAATTGCAGGTAGGTAGGTAGGTAGGTAGGTAGGTAGGTAGGTAGTTGGTTATTAGCTAATTGAAGATGACATAATTCTCTCGGATAATCAAATTCTGGGCAAATAATTTCTAAGGTGTTGTCATGAAGTCCCAAACATTAGAGTTTTACAAGGGACCCAGTGGATTTTGGAACTACAACTATGTCATTTGAGTGAAGGTATAGTTCCACAGGGTTTGGAAGCTTCTGAGCAAGGTTTTCTGGAAAGTTTGGATGCCATGATTGAACATATCCCATCAGGCACACTGTAGCACTACATTTTGTAGAAATTGGTCCATTTCTCAGTGCTGATAGGGCCAGTGCTCCAGATGCAGGTGGCACTGGATGGCAAGCCCTCTGTATACATTTTAATGGCTTTAACATGTTATATAATATTTTAAATTAATGATCATAAGAACACAGATAATTTAGTTCTATCTCTTTCTAAACTTATAAAGTCAATTTATAATGCCCCTAACATATGTTAAGTTCACTTTAACAATTTTATTATGTATCATTCAGATATAAGATGCTCTTACATAGCATACCATGGTTTATCATGTATACTATATTGCACTCGTGTTTCCAAATTTGTATCTGAGGTAATTTAGCAATACATAGTCTATATAAATAATGAGAGTGAAATATTAAAAGAGGAGGATAAAATCCAAGAAACTTGAAACCTAAAAGACTACATTGGGCACAGACCGTAGAGAAATTAATAAACAAATGGGAGTGGGGGATGCCTGGGTGGCTCAGTCAATTGAGCGTCTGCCTTCCGTTCAGGTCACGATCTCATGGTTCTGAGATTAAGTCCCACGTCAGGTTTCCTGCTCGGTGGGGAGCCTGTTTCTCCCTCTGCTGCTGCTCCCCCTGCTTGTGCTCTCTCTCTCTGTCTGGCAAATAAATAAACAAAGCTTAAAAAAAAAAAGAGGGAGTGGGCTGTCAGTATAGAGTCCAGAAAATGGTACATTAAGAAGAAAATTTGAAGAAAGGGAAGAAGAAAGGGGGGTAAACAGAAGGGGGAATGAACCATGAGAGACTATGGACTCTAGGAAACAAACTGAGGGCTTCAGAGGGGAGGGGGGATGGGGGAATGGGATAGGCTGGTGATGGGTAGTAAGGAGGGCACTATTGCATGGTGCACTGGGTGTTATTCGCAAGTAATGAATCATTGACCTTTGAATCAAAAACTAGGGATGTACTGTATGGTGACTAACATAATATAATAAAAAAATTATTATAATAAAAAAAAAGACAAGCTACCACTATCCAACCACCTGAGCCCTAAATCAAAGGCTATACAAAATGATAAATGGCATAGATTTTGGAGTCAAATAAAATTGCATTCAAATTCAGCTTTGCTATTTGTCAAATGTGTGAGTAGAAACAAATTTTTTAACTTCTTTGAGCTTCCAAAGAACTTTTTCTCACCATCTATAATCTGACTGCTAAGTCAATGCCATATATTTTAGGCTTTCATGGGTTTTGTTTCTGGAACATTCCACTTCCAGTACCAGTAGCTATTTCAGTCAGGCTAAGCAAGATTTGGTTGTTGTAATAAAATACAGCAAAATCTCAGTGGGTTGACATTTATTTCGTGTTCATTGTACATGCTTTTCATGGATCAGAAGGGGTATTTTCTCTATATTATCCTTACCTGGGGACATACGATAATGGAGGCTACAACCTCTAAATCCTCACCAATTATAGAAGAAGAGAGAAGGAAGCATGGAGAAACATTCATCAGTTCTTAATTGCTCCCAAAATAAGTGACACTTTTTACTTCCTTTTATATTTTATTTATCAGAGAAAGGGACATAGCTATACCTAACTTCAAGAGAGCGAGGAAATGTGACACTTCCTGTTGCACAGCATTTCTCGTATTTAAAATTGATAAAGAGTAGTAATATTTACTGCATATTTGATTAAAATAAATATTAATAAGTATTTGCCTCACATGGTATATATGACCCATTGGCCAACTCTGTCAACTCTACCTTCAAAATGTATCCTGAATCTGTCCAATTCTCATCTCCTGCAATATTAATCTTGGTCACAGATTGAGATTTTCAGAAAACAGATGCTGACATGAAGTTAGGAGTGCAAAAATGATATTACAGAGTATATTTGTAAGTGTTCTCCAAGAAACAGAATGAGATTGCTTAAAAGGAACTGGCTCGCTGACACTGGCTGTTCTAATACCAAAGCCCATATCCCTGCACTCTGGCTCAACTGCCCTTCTTGGTCAAGCTTGCCTCAGTCTAGTGAGGCAGGCCCCTCCCCCAGAAGACCAGCCCCAGTCCCAGCCCACACCGTGTCCCTAAACCCTAGAGTTTTAAACGTCAGCAGGCTTGGCTGAAATAGAGCACACAGGGCACTATGTTGCTCTTGGAGAGAAGGCAGGCAAACAACCTGAAGGCAGACAGTATGGAAACAGGAACCTGAAGAACAACTGGGACGCACAGTGGGAGAATATTCAATCTTCCTAGATTGCTTCCCTGAGAGGCAGCATTCTTGGAGATGCCTCTCTGGGGATAAAAGAGCTGGCTGGTGTCATTTCCCTCACTTGCCCTTTAGCACAAACACAGAGCCACCTGCAGTAAGCGGCACAACTCCAACACTGGCTGACTAACTTGCTTATACCAAGTCCTACAACCTTGTGCTCTGGCAAGACTGTCCTTTTCAGTCAATCTTGACTCAGTACCAGAGAGGTGGGCCCCTGCCACAGAAGACCAACAGAAACCCCTGCCAACACCATGTCTCCCAACCAGAGAGTTCTGCAGGGCTTTTCAGTTCTAGACCTAGGGCTTCAGATCTCATTTAACAAGCGGACCAGAGCAAACCTAGTTAAAACTCCCTACATTCTGACCAAGGACAAAACACTTCATGCTACAGGCAAGTAGAGGCTCTGCAGATGATAGGCCTGAAGAACAGAGCAGCCTAAACACAACAGCAGAGAGCAAGCAGCACACATTGGAGATGCTCCCTGAAGCCCCAGGTCCTGGATGCATATGATCACTTCTTCAGAAAGCCATTATTCTCAGGAGCAGTAAACATACCTAGCTTTTTCAAACATACCCAAAAAGGCAAAGACTTGGACAAAGTACCAAAATGGAGGAATTCATTCCAAGTGAAAGACCAAGATAAGGCCAGGCCAGAGATCTAAGAGAAGCGGATATAAGTAACATGCCTAATGGAAAATTTAAAGCAACAGTCATAAGGATACTCACTGAGCTTGAGAAAAGAATGGAAGATATCAGTGATACCTTTACCACAGAGATAAAGGAGTTAAAAAAGAATTAGTCAGAAATGAAGAGTACAGTAACTGAGTTTGAAAACAGGCTTGATGCAATGAACAGCAGGGTGGAAGAAGCAGAGGAACAAATAAGTGATATAGAAGACAAAATGATGAAGCTGAACAAAAGTGAGAGAGAAATCATGGAATATGAGAATAGACATAAGGAACTCAGTGACTCCATCAAACTTAATAACATTTACATTATAGAAGTCCCAGAAGAAGAAGAGAGCAAAGGGGAGCAGAATACTTATTTGAGGAAATAATAGCTGAAAACTTCCCTAATCTGGGGATGGAAAGAGATATCTAGATCCACAAAGAGCTGGAACAAACAGCCCTTAAATTTGCATGGAACCAGGAAAGGCCCCGAATTTCCAAGGAACTGTTGAAAAGGAAAAACAAAGCTGGGGGCATCACGTTGCCAGATTTCGAGCTATACTACAAAGCTGTGATCACAAAGACAGCATGGTACTGGCACAAAAACAGACACATAGACCAATGGAACAGAATAGAGAACCCAGAAATGGACCCTCAGCTCTTTGGGCAACTAATCTTTGACAAAGCAGGAAAAAGCATCCAGTGAAAAAAAGACGGTCTCTTCAATAAATGGTGCTGGGAAAATTGACATTTTACGTCTTTCAAAATATCTGTCCAGACAGCCTCAAGATAACTGCAACTCCTGCCACACAGTAGCAATGTGCTTTTTGAAAGTAAACCTACATTTTGAAACAGTTTCAGCCTTACAGAATTACAATGAAGAGAGTAAATAAGGTTCCCATATACCCCACAAGCACATTCCCCTATTATTATCATTTTATGTCAATGTGGCACATTTGTAACATTAATGAACCAATATTGAGATGTTATCATTAACCAAAGACTATACTTTATTCAGACTTTCTTGGCTTTTCTCTAGTGTTGTTTTTGTCTTCCAAGATCCAATGCAGGATACGAACTCATATTTAGTACTCTCAGTATCTTCTTAGGCTTCTCGTGGCTATGACAGTTCTGTTGATTTCTGTGGGTTTTATGCCCCCTGACAGATTGAAATTAGTATCGATACTCCAGAGTTCTTTAGCTTACTGTTAGCATGGTATGTCTTTCTCCATCCCTTTACTTTAGCCCATCGGAATCACTCTATTGAAAATAGGGGCTTGCAGACAATATACACTGCTGAAGTTTTAAAATTCACTCTGACTTTTGATTGCTATTTATAGACCATTCCTATTGAAAGTGGTTCCTGAAACACTTGCGTTGATATCAACCATGTTTGTAGCTGTTTTCTATTCATCAGAAGAGGCTTACTTTCCTGCCTTCTCTGGTTTTAATTGAACATTTTACATAAAGGCAGTTTTTTGGTTGACCTCGTAGTGTACCAACTACAGGTGCTTAAAAACATTTTAGATCTTTCCTTGGAGGTTACATATACATTTTAAACTAATGTAAGGCCACCTTCAAGTGACACTATTGACAAATCAAGCGCTAGCTTACAATATTTCTGCC
>NW_024423319.1:80373343-80379009 GCF_017311325.1 Ursus maritimus
CCTTGCAGAGCCCAAATTTCCTCTTTCCCTAACACAGCTCCTCCTTATCACTGTGCCAGCACTCCTATGGAGTAGTTTGTCAGCAAATCAACAAGTGTCTTTATTCTGCTTCTTCTTCTTAGTGGTTTTTCCAGTATGGCTGTGCATGTTGAAGGTCGAGTGTTTGACCTTGGTCACATCAAAGACCCTTTGGTGACCAGCCTCCGTTTCCTCAAACTTCAGTTTTCTGATTTCTAACGTTGGGGAAGAGCTACCTCTCCTGTATCGATGTGAAATGAGTTCCACAAAAGATTGTTAGAACATTATAAATCATACAACGTCCGGATGTGTAAAATTTTTGTACCCACAATTACTGGAAGACAGGCTGCTGTGGAAGAAGAGTTGGATTAAATGTGGGGGAATTAGACAACACTTTGAGCTTATCCCAGTACTCTTAGAGATGGCAGTAATAATTACACACGGATCACTGGATAATATGCAGGAGTTGGTTGGCTACTGTGTTAACATATAGGGATCCTTTTTTCTCCTTTTAACCCCCAGATTTGACTACTTTCTGGAAGGGCTACTGCAGCACTTGGCTATTGGGCAATTCAATTCTAGTGGAAGTTGATGACCCAAATTTTATTTTAATTTTTGTTTCTTATTGTGATATAATTGACATGTTATTTTGTGTAAATATAACGTGGGCATGTTTGGTATATTTTGTTTTATGTGTGTGTGTGTGTGTGTGTGTGTAGATATATATACACACAGATAATATACTCCTAGTATTAACTAATATCTCCATGATGTCACATAACTATAATTATGATTTGTATGCCTCCTTGAATTTTGCTGTAGCCATTTTTGGTTCTGGTTGAAAATGATCAATGCTGAGGGTTCAGTGCTCTTCATATTCCCCTTAATTATGTGTAAATTTTTTTGAAATTTATAGGATTGCCTCATCCGTTTTGGTTTTGTAGTTCTGTTCTCACCTAGTATTTGGAACTTTGGATGAATAACTTCCCAGTGTGTGTGGTGTGGACACTGTAGGAAATAGGGACTGTCTTAGAATGGCAATACATTTCCCCCACTTTAAACTCAAATGAGGCTATTTTCCCTGTGCATATGCCCTGGCTTGTCTATCGGGCATTTCAGCTGTGATTGATGTTGTTGTCCCACACTTTACTATAGTAGTGGTATCTGAGCAATAATGAAACTGCTGAAGTATCTTGTAATTTCAGCCTCTGTGGTTCTTTGTACCCTCCATGTCTTCTTGCACCTTGCACCTCAAGATGTATGTATGAATATGGAGTCATCTCCACTTATCTAAGGAAACTGAGGCACAGAGTGGTTAAAGAAATTTAACAAAGGAAATAGTTTGAAATGCCAGGCCTTGAATTTGAACCCCAGCTTTTTCGGCACTTCTACTCGTTAGTGTTTGGTTGCTGTTAATAGAAAACACTATGTTAATAGCACAGGGATTAATTGGGGAGTTAGAGGCTTTTAAATATTGTCCTTGTAAAGCCTAGAGATGTAAGTCTATTCATGGCCTCTCAGAATGATTATCACATAAATCAGAATTGGCCCACAAGGGGAGCTGTCACTGCTGCCACAGTTGAGGAGTGGGGAAATCAGTGTATTTTCAGTGTAACCGGTTTTCAGGCAAAGGGTGCCCTAGTTGCCTACCTGGAAGCAGGAGAATCTACCAGAGTTGTTATCTCAGTGATACTTCCTCAGCTGGATTCATAGCTCCAAATCAAGCCTGCCTTACTCCACATCTCACTACATTTAAACTGGCTCTAAAGTAAATCTGATCAATGTGCATGAGATTGACAGAAGGTAAAATGCATCAGGAACCTTAGGAGCAAAAACTCTAGGGAATGGAGACTTATGCTTTCCATCTTCTTTAATATAGAGAGGCAAATTTATGAACAGAGCTCAAAGATATACTGAGAGAACAAATATAAGGCATCCAACACAGTCTTCTTAACCCTATCCCCTTGATATTTTCCTATTCTCCTTTTAGTCCATCTAATACTATTATTCCTCAATCCTGGATGAAACTTAAAACTCGACTTGTGCTCTAGGCTGCTCAATGTTAGGTGTATGTTGGGGAAAAAGGGAAATCTCCAAACCTGGAGTACTCTGTATTATGTTTTTTTTATGTATTTATGTATTATGCTTTTGTTTAATTGGAATTCTAAAAAAAAATAATTTTACTACTCCCAAGTCAGCCACCTTACCTATACCCCAAAAGTCTATTCTATATCTTCCCCCATTCCTCATTTTTCTTGTTGGAATCTCCACAGGGTTATCTCTCACTTCAGGAAGAAAACATAAGTCCTCATAAAGAACTCAACTGAATTACCCTCTCTCTCTTAAATTCATCCATATTTCCATTCTCTGCAGATAACCTAAGACTTTATCCTCTTCCTCCATTTGTGATTTATACTCACCAAATCTCCTGATTCCTTTCTTGATATATGAATCTTTTTGTCTGTGTTCGAACACCGAGTCCACTATTTACTAGCTACGTAACCTTGGATAATTCAATCAGTCTCTCTAAACATCCATTTCTAATCTGTAAAAGAGTGATTTAAGATTACCTTCTTCACAGAATGGTAGGGAAAACGAAATGAGAGAATCCATAGAAAATAATTGAAATATGACCTGCTACTAAAAAACTCAACAAAGTGAGTTATCATCAGGTAGATGTAGTTTAACCGTAATGTACTGGATGAGAACATGGAGAGCTTGTGAAAAAAAAAATCTATCTTCTCTAATCATATTGATGTTGGTAGTACCTGAGACTACTTGTGTAAAAATGCAATAAGTCAAATGAGTATTTTATTTCCTAATTTTATTATCCCTGTTATCATTGACAACCAGGATTCTTGATTTAATAGAAACGTATAAAATTGGTCTGGTACATTTTGTCATACCAGATAATAAATAAACCAATAAGTATAGTAAGGAAAATTGTTTTAAACACATCAAATATATGTAAATCCAATAATTCATAATTATTCTTTTGAAATATCCTTATTTGTCACTCAGGACAAGAGGTTAGGTATAAAAGTCTACATATTTATGTGATCCTATTCAGAGGGAAGTCCAGAAAGGAGAACCCGGGGAGACTAAAGGACTAGGGGCTGGGAGGCTGGCGAGGTGGCGGCTGAACCCTGTCGCGTTCCTCTTGCAGGGGATAATCGTGTTCCAAATCGACTGCGGTGACGGAGGCAGCCCCTCATCAGCGTCCCTGCCGCCAGCGACCCCCGGGCCCTTCACTGGGACGGCAGGGAGCACCCACATGGTCGAGGGCGGGAGAACCCAGCCAGCTCTTCCAGAGCCGTTAAAAATGTTTACAAACGTTTGTGGTGAAACGCAGACAACACGAACGTGTGATCCTAATGAGTCTCGAGTGCACAGCTCACCGGCATTAAGCACGTCTGTAGAATATCCCACATTTTTTTCTCTATTTCCTGTATATCAATAATAGGATCTATGAGCTTGACCAGATATAGCTGCAATTTTTAACAATTTGAGTATTTCCATAAAAAGACACAATCGGATCTATGAGCTTGACCAAATATAGGTGCAATTTTTAGCATTTTGAGTATTTCCATAAAAAGACATAAAATCAGGTTGTGACTCATTTTACAGTTAGCAGAAATTAATGATGATTGTGTAGAAACATTATATCATTAGGGGTTGCAAAATTATGATATTATACTTCTGTCCTTTCTTTATTAAGTGGAATACAGCTCGTTAGTATATTCACAGACAATTCTCTCACTTATTGATGAACTCTTTCAAAGTTCTAGGCAGATAAACTTGAGACACTCACCCAATCTCACAAATCAAATGAGTTTTGTCCAAGGTTAGTTTCCATGTAAATAGCCCTGTCAATGTTTGTCTCTCTTGGGTGGACCTGCCCCAGCCCTGAGCCCCAAGGATGATGGCTTGTGAGGACATCCTCTCACTATTTCTCATTTTTTCTTTAAAGTTTTAGAAGTGAAGCATCCTCTGTTCTCTAACAGAGATATTACTAAGTAGTAGCCATGTTAACATTTTCATGATCAATGCAATTGACCCAGGTGAAGAAAACATCCCAGGTCTGTCCTGTTTTCTTCCTAGTATTAACCTTATGTGAACACAGCTGCCTAAACCTTGCTTGACAAGTTCTCCCAGAGACATCTCATTAAGTCTATCCTAGGTTTACAGAATGTCCAAGAAAGGCTCCAGCACATGTGTGGAGTATTGTCCAAGGGTCTCTGCACATTCAACCTCTCAGTTCTTCCCGTTCATTGTGTATAAGCGTGCACGCTCTCTTTATGTGACAACAAATAATTAAACCATTACCAGAGGCAAAAAGAATGAAAGGGTTTGATATCTAATGGCTTTGGAACAGCACAGAACTAGTAAACAAGTGAGAGCCTCAGACCAAAACCATCAAGGGTCCAGGTCTGTTAGAAATAGAACAATTTTTTCTACTCCTAAAGTCTGGAGAACAAAATTGTTAAGTTATAAATCAGTCACCGATTTTTAAAGTATTTTGACTTGTTGGATTTATTTAATATCCAACTTTATGACCTTATCTTGTACTAGCAAATTATATTTTCTCAAGATCTTTTTTTTTCTATTTCAGTTTTATCTAAATTAAGATAATTTACAGACCAGCTTTTCTAGGCTTTGGCGCAAATGTTACAAACTCTTTCTGAGGGTGAGATTCTATTGATTAGTGTCTATGGACTTTGTTCATCTCAGAGATCTTAATCAATTTAATTAGGCTGACATCCACAGCCTCATGTCATTACCACTAACTGAGGAAGCTTCCAACATGACACTGATTTGTTCTTAGACAAACCCGGTACCAGCAATACGAGCAGTGAGTAGGGTTCCAAGCCTCCAGAATGGGGCAAGAAAGTCTGTGGACCCAGGCAGGGTGTACTCTGGGGAGGTGCTGGTGAGTGGGGCAGGATACAGTTGGTTAGAGTACGAGTGATCTGAGTCCAGTGCTTGCCTGTGTGATCCACGACGGCATTTCAGGGTAGCCATTGTTCAGGCACCTGCACAAAAGCTGTTAAGTTGGGCAGCCTCACTGGGACAAGGTTCTGCTTCGGCATTCCTTCCACACACGCAGCACAGTGCTTATAACATGAAAACAAGTTAAAACCCCATCCTTACACCACAGAAGCCATCAGCAAGAGTTACAGGCTTACGGGGGCCCTCTGGAAGAAGGAAAATAAAAAAGCCTCTGGGTTTCAAATTAATGAATGATCTTAAGTCGCATTTCCTAGGTTCAGCTAACATCTTCATGTATTTCGTGAGTGCCTCTCTAGTCACTAATTTCTTCCTTTGATTGCTGGGTTTCTGGGTTTCTGGGTAGTTAACCCATCTCCTGCCTCCATTTGTTCAATAGCAATTCTCGTTTTTACTTGGATCTTTGAGTAGAATTGTAAATCAGGTGTGCCGGTCTAGGTTTAATCATTACACTGTCAAATTGCTCTCCCAGATCGTGTGGACAAAAATGAATGGAAAATTTCGTTTTACAAATCCTACTTTTGGACTTAGCCCATGGCTGAGAACTAAGGAGGCCGAGCGTACGGATGGCAGCGAGGGGTCAATCCACGCCCCGCGCTGGGTCGGCAGTGGAGGAGTCGGAAGTGGTTGGGGTTTGGGGG
>NW_024423319.1:80379019-80394627 GCF_017311325.1 Ursus maritimus
AGGACATCCTCTCACTATTTCTCATTTTTTCTTTAAAGTTTTAGAAGTGAAGCATCCTCTGTTCTCTAACAGAGATATTACTAAGTAGTAGCCATGTTAACATTTTCATGATCAATGCAATTGACCCAGGTGAAGAAAACATCCCAGGTCTGTCCTGTTTTCTTCCTAGTATTAACCTTATGTGAACACAGCTGCCTAAACCTTGCTTGACAAGTTCTCCCAGAGACATCTCATTAAGTCTATCCTAGGTTTACAGAATGTCCAAGAAAGGCTCCAGCACATGTGTGGAGTATTGTCCAAGGGTCTCTGCACATTCAACCTCTCAGTTCTTCCCGTTCATTGTGTATAAGCGTGCACGCTCTCTTTATGTGACAACAAATAATTAAACCATTACCAGAGGCAAAAAGAATGAAAGGGTTTGATATCTAATGGCTTTGGAACAGCACAGAACTAGTAAACAAGTGAGAGCCTCAGACCAAAACCATCAAGGGTCCAGGTCTGTTAGAAATAGAACAATTTTTTCTACTCCTAAAGTCTGGAGAACAAAATTGTTAAGTTATAAATCAGTCACCGATTTTTAAAGTATTTTGACTTGTTGGATTTATTTAATATCCAACTTTATGACCTTATCTTGTACTAGCAAATTATATTTTCTCAAGATCTTTTTTTTTCTATTTCAGTTTTATCTAAATTAAGATAATTTACAGACCAGCTTTTCTAGGCTTTGGCGCAAATGTTACAAACTCTTTCTGAGGGTGAGATTCTATTGATTAGTGTCTATGGACTTTGTTCATCTCAGAGATCTTAATCAATTTAATTAGGCTGACATCCACAGCCTCATGTCATTACCACTAACTGAGGAAGCTTCCAACATGACACTGATTTGTTCTTAGACAAACCCGGTACCAGCAATACGAGCAGTGAGTAGGGTTCCAAGCCTCCAGAATGGGGCAAGAAAGTCTGTGGACCCAGGCAGGGTGTACTCTGGGGAGGTGCTGGTGAGTGGGGCAGGATACAGTTGGTTAGAGTACGAGTGATCTGAGTCCAGTGCTTGCCTGTGTGATCCACGACGGCATTTCAGGGTAGCCATTGTTCAGGCACCTGCACAAAAGCTGTTAAGTTGGGCAGCCTCACTGGGACAAGGTTCTGCTTCGGCATTCCTTCCACACACGCAGCACAGTGCTTATAACATGAAAACAAGTTAAAACCCCATCCTTACACCACAGAAGCCATCAGCAAGAGTTACAGGCTTACGGGGGCCCTCTGGAAGAAGGAAAATAAAAAAGCCTCTGGGTTTCAAATTAATGAATGATCTTAAGTCGCATTTCCTAGGTTCAGCTAACATCTTCATGTATTTCGTGAGTGCCTCTCTAGTCACTAATTTCTTCCTTTGATTGCTGGGTTTCTGGGTTTCTGGGTAGTTAACCCATCTCCTGCCTCCATTTGTTCAATAGCAATTCTCGTTTTTACTTGGATCTTTGAGTAGAATTGTAAATCAGGTGTGCCGGTCTAGGTTTAATCATTACACTGTCAAATTGCTCTCCCAGATCGTGTGGACAAAAATGAATGGAAAATTTCGTTTTACAAATCCTACTTTTGGACTTAGCCCATGGCTGAGAACTAAGGAGGCCGAGCGTACGGATGGCAGCGAGGGGTCAATCCACGCCCCGCGCTGGGTCGGCAGTGGAGGAGTCGGAAGTGGTTGGGGTTTGGGGGTGGAGATCCGCTCATACACAAGAGGAGAGGGTTGAGCCGCCATATCTGCTGCTGCTGCCGCAGTTGCGAATGCAGTGTTGGGACTTGGCTGCCGCCGCGCTGCCGCTTAGGTTCGTGTCGCTCCCCCTTGGCACTTCGCTTCTGCAGCCTTACCCCTTGGCGGCATAGCCCGCTCTTTCTGGCGTGTTAACCCCGCTCCCTCCCCGCCACCCACCAGGTCCTCAGACCATGGATCCCGGCAGCAGCAGCAGCGACTCGGCGCCCGACTGCTGGGACCAGGTGGACATGGAAGTCCCAGGTTCGGCCCCGAGCGGAGACCGAGCCTCCTCGGCGGTTGCCGAGGCCCAGCAGGAACAACTCAGCTTGGCCTTCAGCCGTCAGCTCAACGTCAATGCCAAACCCTTCGTGCCTAACGTACACGCCGCGGAGTTCGTGCCGTCCTTTCTGCGGGGCCCGGCCCAGCCGCAGACACCCCCGGCCGACATCACCAGCATCGATGAAACCTGCACCGGCGCGGGCGACCCTCAAGGTAAAAGGCTGGGACGGGGGGCACCTGTGGAACATTCCAAAGAGGAGCAGTTAGTGTTGCATGAAGGTTCCAGTTCAGCCGTTACCATGGAACTTTCAGAACCTGTTGTAGAAAATGGAGAGGTGGAGATGATCCTAGAAGAGTCATGGGAGCATAATAAAGAAGTAAGTGAAGCTGAACCAGGGGGTAGTTCCTTGGGAGATTCAGGGCCCCCAGAAGAAAGTGGCCAGGAAGTGATGGAGAAGGAGGAAATGAGAAAATCTAAATCTGTGTTCGTGCCCTCAGGTGCTCCTAAAAAAGAACACGTAAATGTGGTATTCATTGGGCATGTAGATGCTGGAAAGTCAACCATTGGAGGACAAATAATGTTTTTGACAGGAATGGTTGACAAAAGGACACTTGAGAAATATGAGAGAGAAGCTAAAGAAAAAAACAGAGAAACTTGGTATTTGTCCTGGGCCTTAGATACAAATCAGGAAGAACGAGACAAGGGTAAAACAGTAGAAGTGGGTCGTGCCTATTTTGAAACAGAAAAGAAACATTTCACCATTTTAGATGCTCCTGGCCACAAGAGTTTTGTCCCAAATATGATTGGTGGTGCTTCTCAAGCTGATCTGGCTGTACTGGTAATCTCTGCCAGGAAAGGAGAATTTGAAACTGGATTTGAGAAAGGTGGACAGACAAGAGAACATGCGATGTTGGCAAAAACAGCGGGGGTAAAACATTTAGTAGTACTTATTAATAAGATGGATGATCCCACAGTTAATTGGAGCAGCGAGAGATATGAAGAATGTAAAGAAAAACTGGTGCCCTTTTTGAAAAAAGTCGGCTTTAGTCCCAAAAAAGACATTCACTTTATGCCCTGCTCAGGGCTGACGGGGGCAAATATTAAAGAGCAATCAGATTTTTGCCCTTGGTACACTGGATTACCATTTATTCCGTATCTGGATAATATGCCAAACTTCAACAGATCAATTGATGGACCAATTAGGCTGCCAATTGTGGATAAGTACAAGGATATGGGCACTGTGGTCCTGGGAAAGCTGGAATCGGGATCCATTTTTAAGGGCCAGCAGCTTGTGATGATGCCAAACAAGCACAATGTGGAAGTTCTTGGAATTCTTTCTGATGATGCTGAAACTGATTATGTAGCCCCAGGTGAAAACCTTAAAATCAGACTGAAGGGAATTGAAGAAGAAGAGATTCTTCCAGGATTCATACTTTGTGACCCGAATAATCTGTGCCATTCTGGACGCACCTTTGACGTTCAGATAGTGATTATCGAGCACAAGTCCATCATCTGCCCGGGCTATAATGCGGTGCTGCACATTCATACTTGTATTGAGGAAGTTGAGATAACAGCCTTAATCTCCTTGGTAGACAAAAAGTCAGGAGAGAAAAGTAAGACACGGCCCCGCTTCGTAAAACAAGATCAAGTGTGCATTGCCCGTTTAAGGACAGCAGGGACTATCTGCCTTGAAACATTCAAAGATTTTCCTCAGATGGGTCGTTTTACTTTAAGAGATGAGGGTAAGACCATTGCAATTGGAAAAGTTCTGAAACTGGTCCCAGAGAAGGACTAAGCAGTTTTCTCGATGCCCCTGCACAATACTGTGAGAATTGACTACGGAAGTTCACCACCTTCTCTTATTTACTGCCCATTGACAGACTTTTCTTCATATTTTGCAAAGAGAAAATTCACAGCAAAAATCCGTGTTTTGTCAGCTTTCTCATGTTGAGATCTCAGTTATGTCACTGTTGAATTTACCCACAGCGTTCCTCCTCCTATGCTGTTTTGCTTCCTTGGACAGAACCAGTGATAGCTTTGTAAGTGATGTGGGTGTAATTGTCTATAACAATGAAAAATTAATATATTTTTTAATTTTTCATTTTCCCCTAGGGTATTTAGACAACCCTTGTTCCACGCAGATCAATCAGAGTGTGTCAGTGTGTGTGTACATGTTAAAAAGACAACTAACATGTCAATAAAATATTCCATTTGAAACTCTTACTGAAGTGCTTTTGAATATTTTTAAAAATTTGTACATAATAGTTTTCAATTAGCTTTTTCACTTTCTCAAGTCATAACACATTTTATTACTTGGGCTTTTAAAAACTGTCCTCCGCTCACTGTTTTAAATGAGGCATTTACAAACAATGCACAGGTTTGTATTAAAAGAAGATTTTTCATTCAGAAAAAAATCTATTTGAGGGCTCTTCCCAGTGAACTTTGTTTTCTCTGTCCAATTCGAATCAATAAAGGAGCTCTTTTGTCTCCCCACTTGTGATTTGTAGAAGAAAGCATTGCCACATTACAAATATACCTGGGGATTCAGACCATATGTTGACTAAACTCTTATCCATACCCCATCATCTGAGTATACCCCTTTGTTTTGTTCACCATGAGACTTGTGATGTGGGATACAACACAATAAAGGGCATGACTGTAGAGAAGAGACATGCTTGCAATAAGGCTGCAAGTCATCTACTGAAAAATAGGGGTTAGTATGGGCCCCGAGCTGGGAAATGAGCCCATTCCTCCTTTGTAATTCTTCCGTGCCTGGAATTGGTAGGAAAAGTGGAAGTTCATTTTTACGATCAGATCACAACCCACTTTTGAGTCAGAGATAGTGGACTGGTCTCTGAACAGTGTATCGAGGAAAACACCCAACTCTCCATCCCGAGGTGGCTGCTTTGATTGTGGGACAGTGGCTTTATAACCTGCATAACAACAGCTGCAAGAGCTTTCAGTATTGGTAAGTGGGTAGTGACCCAATGTAAACACCTGCCCAAATGGGAGGGCAGGGCCAGTTCCTCACCCTCATGGGCTGGTTGCACAGGGGTGGAGACTGGCTGCCGAACAACCTGGGCCCATGCTTAGGCAAAGACAGTGTCCCCTTCTTCATGGTCCCTTGGTTTGTGTACCCATGTACCTCCAGGATTTCTGACCTGTCAGAGATAGCCACAGGTCTTATCAGAGCGTCTATAGCATGGTTCTGTGAATCATCCATCATAGATCTTCAGGGGCACCCACATGGGAAACAAGGATTTTGATTTTGTCCTATGTCAGCTAACCTAATCCACATGGATACATCTCATATTGTCTTGGACCCAGTCCTTTAATAATAGAATGTCAGTGGCAAGAGTTTGATCTTTATTTTAGATTCCTTCTCTTGCCTCTGTGCTCTGAATTTTGTACAAAATACAAACCAATTCAGTGTCTGCCAGAAGTTATGCCCTGCAGCCACTTAAAATGATTTCTGGTTCTGTATCAACCTTATTTTTTCACAATTTTAGTAGTTTACCAATAGGATTATTGTAGATACCTTTCACTAATAGGCCAAAGACACAAGGCAGGATTTTCTCCATCCAATTTGGATAATTTCCCCTCAAAAACTGGCCCCTAAATGTCTTTCTCAATAGCCAGTTGAATAGCAACTTCTCCATGAGGAGCTCTGAATTCTGTGTGTGTGTGTGTGTGTGTGTGTGTGTGTGTATACACACCTTCAGAGACCACAGCATAAACCTTTGGAAATAGATTTCAGAAACTAACACTTTTCATTTCAGTGAGAAACAGATCTTCCAGGGGATTGGAGACACCAGACTGGCTCTTTAGAAACTGGATGTAAACTCATGGTAACATTTCTTTCTAACTTCCTGAATACCTCCCTTTCTGGTTCTTAATGTCTGATGGTGGTCTCCAATACTACAGACTTGGGCTGTTCACAAACACAACACTAGTTTTCCCTAGGGCATACTGAGCAGTGTCCTTTCAGAGGTCCCCTATTGCCTCCGTTCCAGGCCAGTTTAACTTAACTGTCTTCAGAGCTTCGTCTGGCAACCAAGATAATATAGAATCTCCCCAAGTCAGGCTGCGTGCTGTAAATACATGATGAACTTTCTGCTTAAGGCTTTCTCAAGAAATGTCTACCCATTGGCTCTTGGCAGCTTTTCTCCCAAGCCTCTTCCTTTATTTCTCTGGTCATTATGGGACAAATCTAAAACTCAGGGAAAGGGGCCAACTTACTCTGTATTTCAGCAGAGACCCAAAAAGGAAAGAAAAGGGAAGGTTTGGACTGGGAAGAAGCTAGCAGACCTCCCACATTACTCACTTTGAGCATCTTTCTCTGGTACCCAGAACAAACTGCCAGTGCTTTTAATACTTACTACAGTTACTGTTCCTGTCTTCAAAAGACAAATCCTTTCTCAAAATAGACACTCCTTTCACAATATCTTGATTCTGGTTTACTACAATGCAAGAACCTGCTTTTTATAAAGTTTACTCATAAACATTTTGCAGTTCAAATATTCAACTCATTTTAGTTAAAATGGACTGTTTGGCAGCAGGGAGATGATTAGTTACCATTTCATGACCATTAAAAAAGAAACCCTCCAATGACCACGGAAGTTCTGCCAAAACCTGAGCATTTGAATATGTTCACATTGATCCAGATTTTATGTTCAACAGGGTTCTTTTTATATTTTTTGTTGAGACTGTTGCTATATTTCCATTTATTCTAGTTTTCAGTTACAATATCTGCTTTACTTACCCTTAAAAATATTGTATGGTTTCTTTCATAAGTTAGTGGGTGAAAGTTTCAGTCTCTAAGAATCAGCCATCAATAAAAAAAGTTCAGCCAAACCCCTTATTTTCTACAGATTCATATTAAGCAACCAGAATTTACATACACAGAAAATTTGAAGACATTTCTCAGCCATCTAATGAGGGTATTTCTTTGATTGCTGAACTTCAAAAGTCTAAGCAGAGAATATTGAGACCTGTGCCCCAATTTTAGCATGAGAGGGCAAAAACAAAAAGACTTGTCCATAGTCAGGCTGCTGTACACAATCGAATCACTGTATCTCTCACTTGCTACAACATGTATCCAAAATGTATCCACTTAAAAGCTCTTCTTTCACATTTCGGACACTGAGTAAAAGGCTTCCTAAAGTCTCTAACAGAGACTTGGATGAATTATCTCCTCCAGAGACTGCTTTTACTAGCTCTACCAGCGACCTTTTGCCACACCAATAAATTCGCAGAATACATTGTCACTTGGCAAGTGATTAAGACAGACCCCAAATGGCTTCTGTAGATTTAACTGACAGTCCCTGGATTGAAGGTTAGTGTTTGGTTTCTACCTTTGTATTTCTTTTGGCAAGTTGCTTTAACTGATGTTCATGTAACATTTATTATTTAGCTTTCTAAACTGTTTTAGCCTCTTTTGCCAGTTTGGTAGGGTATATGTGAATAGGTGAAATAAAATGTATTAATACATTTTTTAAACATCTAGAGGCTTAGCTCTGAGTGGTGCTAATGACAGAATGCTCTATCCCCATCCATGTTCCTCAGTGCATGCTAAGCCAAAAAGAACTGTGTTCTGAAATAGTAGATGAGCTGCAACTATGCATTTCACACATTTAAGAAGGGCACACAGGGGACACCTGGGTGGCTCAGTTGGTTAAGCGTCTACCTTGGGCTCAGGCCATGATCCCAGAGTTCTGTGATAGAGTCCCATATCAGGCTCTTTGCTTGGCAAGGAGCCTGCTTCTGCCTCTGCCTGCCACTCCCCCTGCTTGTGCACATGCTCTCCTCTCTGACAAATAAATAAGTAAAAATCTTTTTTAAAAAAAGAAGGGCACACAGAGGGTTTGAAGGGCAGGAGATACATCTAAGGAGGCCCTAACCTTAAAGCACGGTGATTCAGGATGGATGAGAGGTGGCTTCACAAGATCCTGGTGGTGAGTAAAATATTGCAGTGACCACAACTTAATGTAATTCAAGAAGAACTTTTTGCCTCTATGGATGGCACAGTATTCAAGGCCTGGAGGAAGTTGGGAAACTGGGAAATCTGAGAAATTTCATAGCAGAATCTGAACTGGGCCTGCAGGTAGGGGGGGTGTTGAATGCACATCAGATTTATTCTGTACACAAAAAAGTCAAAACTGCTGGCAATACTGGCAGCAAGAAAGCCAACTCTGAGGATGGTGACATTGCCAAGACCCCTAGGTGTAAGTGTCAGGCTCCACGCTATCCACCAATGCCTGACTGAGTTAGTGGGATCCAAGATAACACATATGACCTGAGTGTGCAGACTGCTAACAGCTACCATGAAGGGCAAGTTCTGCTTTAGCGTACCCTAGTGTCTCCATCTCCGGCAGAAGACTCCATCATTAGAGAAGTGGCCAGCATCAAAATAAATCTGTTTGTTTCAGAAAGTGATCCTGGTAAGCCAGAGAAGGAACTGTAGCCCATGGCAGAGGGGTAAAGTAATGTGCTGTGGAGGCACTAATAGGACCCCCAAACAACCCACCTCCCCCCTCTTCTATGAATCTCTGGTCCCTCATGCATAACATGGAGATAATGCTGGGTGCCTGTGTTATGGAATTATTGTGAGGCCTGAACAAGTTAGGAGTTACCAAAGTCCTAGAAATGGTATGTGGTTCAATGCTTATGAGTTTATTCCCCTCAGGGCATATTCGATCTTTGCCCTTGATTGTGTTTTCAACCCAACTAGCTCTGCTTCTCCTTCTCACTGGATTTGTTGATTACTGACCCAATGGCTTTTCCTACCAATGCCCTGTAGTAAGAAAAACTGATTTTTTTAAAGAAGCAGTATGTCCAGTCCAGGGGGGGAGGCTCAAAATTTCTCCAATCCAATCATGGCTATCCTATTCCCCTTTGTCAGGTGATGGTTCTTTCCAGCCTCCCTTACATTTAAGTGTGGCCGTGTGGTCCAGGACTGCCCAATGAAGTATATGGGGAATATGTAGGGTATTTATATAGAAAAGGCTGTTTCTTAATAAAAAGAATACATGTGAGCAAAGATGATGGTGCTTGGGATGTGATAGAGATACCTGGAGCTGTTGAAGCCATGTTGTGACCAGCATATGGTCATGGAGTTAACCTGCTGAAAATGGTTGAAAAGGAGGTTAGAAGCTTTGGTATCCTTGTGGCATCTTTGAGCAGCTGAACCAATGCAAGTGTACTTCTGTACTTCTTATTCTGAGTGGGGGGTGGGGAAGGTAAGGCCCTGCTTATTTATACTATTTTCTCTAAACTTTAGCTGCATAGTAAATTCCCTGAAAATAGTTTTAGAAATACCTATGCCCTGGCACCATACCCAGAAATTCTGATTAATTGGTCTACATTGGGGTGGCTCAGTCAGTTAAACGTCTGCCTTTGGCTCAGGTCATGATCCCAGGGTCCTGGGATCGAGCCCAGCATAGGGCTTCCTGCTCAGCGGGGAGCCTGCTTCTCCCTCTCTCTCTCTGCCACTCCCCTTGCCTGTACTCTCTTGCTCTCTCTCTGTCAAATAAATAAAATCTTTAAAAAATTTGTCTACATTGTGGCTTTGGACATTAAAAAAAGCTTTCTCATAAATAGTGTGAGATACATGACAAGATATAATATAAAGAAACCACATAAGTCTCACACAGCTTCAACAATTAAGAATTCTTGGATCTATACTCTCACATTCTTCTCTCTATCCACAGGTTATTTTGAAGCTAATCCTAAACATCATATCACTTAATAGAAGATTATTTCAGTATGTATCTCTAAAAATATAGACACTTTGAAAATATAAGCACAATAACATTGCAGTTTAAAAATTAATTATAATTGCTAAATATCTTCAAATATCCATCGTTAGCTTACCATTTTCCAATTGTTTCATACATAGTTTTTCTTTTTTTAAACATTTTTTTATTGAAGTATGGCTGACATTCAATGTTATATTAGTTTCAGGTGTACAGCATAGTGATTCAACAATTCTGTACCTTACTCAGTGCTCACCACAATAAGTGTAGCCACCATCTGTCACCATACAATGTTATTACAATATTGACTCTCTTCCCTATGCCGTACTTTTCATCTCCATGACTTACTAATTTTGTAACTAAAGTTTGTACCTCTTGGTCCCCTTCACTTTTTTCATCCATCCTTCAGCTCCCTCCCTTCTGGCAACCATCAGTTTGTTCTCTGTATTTATGATTTCTATATATGTTTTTTGTTTGTTTTGTTTTTTAGATTTCACATATAAGTAAAGTCATATGGTATTCATCTTTCTCTGTCTGACTTATTTTACTTAGCATTATACTCTCTAGGTCCATCCATGTTGTCATGAATGGCAAGATCTCATTCTTTTTTTTATGGCTGAGTGATATTCCCTTGTATATATATATATACCACATCTTTATCCATTCATCCATTAATAGACATTTATGTGTCTCCAGATAGAAGCACACAGCACTACCTATGAGATATTCTTGTCAAAAAGAAGAAGGAGAAAAATCTAACTTGAATCAAACAAAGGCTCTGTCTCTGATTTGAAAATCAGATTTCATAAGTCAGTGAGAGAATAACAAATACCATATGATTTCACTCGCATGTAAAATTTAAGAAACAAAACAAATGAACAAAGGGGGGGGGAGAGAGACATAAACCAAGACAAACTCTTAGCTATAGAGAACAAACTGATGGTCATGGGGTGGGGGATGGGTGAAATAGATGATGGGGATTAAAGAGTACATTTATCTTGGTGAGCACCAGGTGATGTATAGAATTGTTGAATCACTATATTGTACACCTGAAACTAATTTAACCCTGTATATTAACAATAGTGAAATTAAAATTTAAAAAATAAAAAAAGAAAATGAAATTTCATATATTTACTTAAAAATAAACAAATATTAATTTCAACTCAGGATCCAGTTTACTTCACGCATTATAATTTGTTAATATGCCTATGAGGTCACTTTCAATCTATAGGTTGTTCCTTTCTTTCTTTTGTTTTTCTTGCAATTTATTTGAAGAATTTGGGTCCTTTACTCTCTAGAGTTTCATAGATTTTTCTGACATCTTCCCTTTGTCATTGTTTAACATATATCGATATGTCTCCTGACTTAACCTATAAATTGGTTGTTAGAGACAGGGCCTTTATTAGACCCATGTTGCTTTTTTTCTTCTTCCTTTTTTTTTTTCTTTTAGCAAGAATACCTTACAGGTAGGAGACACATAATGTCTGGTTGTCTCTTTTTTTATGATGTTAGCAGACACTGATGATTATCATCTAGATTTAATATTTCATTACAGATTGTAGAATGAAGATATTTTATTTATCCTTCTCATTCATTTACAAGAATATTTCTCTAAAGAGAATCTTCTCCACATTAATTATTTGGTAACACAGTAGATACACAAATGGAAGAATCATTATTTGATTTTTTTCCTTCTATTTACCAGTTTCAAATTATGAATTTATTCTCTAGTGCTTTTTAAGGTTATCACAGAGTATATTTTCAGAATTATTATGAATGCAATATTTAAATGCACTTAATGTGTTTAAATCAATTGAATTATTCTTCTTACAGATGCTCAAACTGTTGCATTTTTAGGCATCTAGGCTTTTCAGATTAGCCCTCGAATACTTTTTACACAATCACAGTAGTCCTTCCTCCCTTCTGGTACGTCAGGTTGTTCTTGGCTCACCTTATACATTTCCTAAAATTAGCTAATTCAACATGTAATCTTGATGTATTTTTGAGTGGAAAATGCTTGGTAGAGAGCAAAATTACGGTGCATGGCTGCATGTTACCGGATTCATCACAGTTTCTAGCGCTTGGCAGAGCTAAGAAATACATATTTTTGAAGTAAAATATAACACGAGTTTATACTGATACTTCTCATTCATATTCATGGCTTCAGGGTATATACTTTATGTCATTGATCTTTCATCAATATATCCTTTCTCTGAAGACACAGTCCTGACTCCCAATGACATCAACAAAATTACTCATTACTGTTATCCCACAATTCACAACCAACAATGAAATAAAACATACTAACAACACCAATAAAAATAGTGATTCTGAAAACAGTTTCAAATTTTCATCTGACTCTTTTGATTCTCATATTGTATCCCACTAGGAATTTACAGGACAAATGACTGTATTTTACAATCATTAAAAATAGTTTCTGTATTGTAGTGCCACCAACTTGGTTCATGATAAAGTCTATTAGATTCATTGTACTTTTCATTGCTTTTATCTTATTCAATTAGTTGCTACAAATATGTACAAAAATTACATAATGCCAAAGTTAAACCTACTAAAGAACATATTTTAGCAAAGCCCAGCTTGTCTTCTTGTTCTTTCCAGTCTGTGCCTTCTGTCCCATATGTACATTTTTTTAGTTTGTTGATTATAATTCCACATGTATTCATACCCATTGTGTGTTATAAGTGATAACTATACTATACAGCTTTCCCCATCTTGATTTTTTTCACTCATCAATATATCCTGGAGAGTTTTCCAAATCAATATGTAGAAATAGTCATCATTTCTTTATATAGCTGCAAAATATTCAATTATTTTATTTTTCAAGTCCTCTATTCATGGATATTTAATTATTCCAGTTTTTGTTATAACACATGTTGCTACAATCAACAATAATTTCATATTTTCTCAATGTTTCTTTGATTTTGAGAATTAGGATTTATGAGACAACAGGTATATGCTAAATATTGCTAAATTCTCCTCCATAAAAATTTTACCATTTTGCAAAGAGTTTGTCTTTTTAGAAAATGTCCCAGGTGATTCTGAGGTTCTGGATGGGTTGGAGAACCACTATCTTAATTCGTTGTTGGTTGTTTTTTACTCTTGTTGTTGTTTGATTTTTTGTTGTTATTGTTATTGGAGCTAAATGCATAACAATCTAGTGCACAATTCATCATTGAGATGTTCCTACTAGATTTGATATTTAATTCAAGGACTGTGCTGAATATATCCCTATATCCGCAGTGGCTAGCACTTAATAAGCAAGTGCTTATTAAGTATGTGTTGGATGGTAAATGAAGTAGTGAAGTATAGTGACATCATATGTGATTGCTTTAAAAAAAGCATATTATTATACCTGCCCCTATATCAGATGTTTCATTCTCTGAAGGCATGGAGTGTGTATTATTCATACATCATGCAGCAAACATTTATTTAGAGTATACCATGTGACCAGCAGTATTCTGGGTGGTGTACACAGCATAGAAAACAAAACAGGTAAATGTCTGTGCTCCTTTGGAGTTTATATTTTAGTGGGGTGGGAGATATTAAACAAAATAAGAATTGAATATGAGCAGAGGAGTACTAAGCAGTAAGAAGAAAATTAAAGCAGTGTAACAATGAGACTGACAGGGATTTTTGCTGTGGTTAGATCTGCCCGTGCCTTTTAAGCAGAAACCTGAATTAAATGAAAGATGGTTTGTCATAGAAGGCATTTTTGAATATTTATTGACTAAATGAATGCTTATGATTGGCAAGAGAATTTTATGTCTCTGGCTATGTAGCAGTCCCCAGATCAAAGCACCCTTCCTTATTTCTGTGTGCTAAACTCTTCCCTTTCCATCCCTTTAAGGTGGTCCACAAAGTCTGCCTGGGAGAAACTGAACCTCATTCCACATAATCAATACAGTAGATCTTCTGGATATATATCAAACTTTACAACTAGACAATAGAAAAATATCATCTCAAGTATACAGGGAGATTCATAAAATTTTACTATATGCCATATCACAAAGAAAGTATCATCAAACTCAATAAAGTAGAAATAACACAAGCAGCATTCTTTTATCATGATACAGTGAAGGTAATTTTTAAAAAAGTCTTTCCATCAGAAAATTTTAAAACTCTATGGGGCCCCTGGGTGGCACAGCGGTTAAGCGTCTGCCTTCGGCTCAGGGCGTGATCCCGGCATTATGGGATCGAGCCCCACATCAGGCTCCTCCGCTATGAGCCTGCTTCTTCCTCTCCCACTCCCCCTGCTTGTGTTCCCTCTCTCACTGGCTGTCTCTATCTCTGTCGAATAAATAAAATCTTAAAAAAAAAAAACTTAAAAAAAAATAAGAAAATTTTAAAACTCTATCAAGGGCAGCAGAATTGTACAACAGAAGCATGCTGGGCCCATAAAACTCTCTACTAAATGCCTTGAGTGAAAGGACAAATACAAACCAAAATTGCAGCATTAAAAAAAATGGTAATGGAAGCCTACATATTATAAATGTGGGAAATATTTAAACAGTTATAGAAGAAATTTAATATTTAAATTTAATTGAAATTTAATATTTGTATCAATAAAATTTTAAAATAAAATTAATGAATTTTCAACTCCTTAAGTTAGGCAAAAAACAACAAAGTAAACCAAAAGAAAACACAAGAAAACAATGATAAAGATTACAAAAAACACTAAAGATACAGGAAACAGAAAATTAGTACAACTAAATAAATAAAAATACTGAATTTTTAAAATAAATTAATAATAAGGAATCGACCACTAGTTAATGTAATAAATAAATAGGTAGAAAATACAAATACATGAAATAAGAAATTAATAGAGGAAAATAACCAGTAAGACAGAGAAAAATTTTAAAAGATCAACAAAATAATTCTTTGCACAATAAATTGAAAACCTAAATGATAAGTATGATGTCCTAGGAAAAAATAATTTGTCAAAAATAACTCCAATTGAGATGGAGATCTAAAAAAAACCAATTTCCATAGAAGAAATAGGGATACATATTAAAGAATTGCCTCACAGAAAAGCATCAGGCCTTAAATTTTTCACAGAATTTTACTAAAAACTTAATCACCAACTAATCACAATGCTGCACAATATATTCCAAACATAAAAAAGTAAGAGAAATTCAAGTTATTTTTATGAAATGAGAATAGCCTGGATACCAAAACCTGAAAAAGATAGTATATATAGTAAGTTAGAGAACAATTTCAATTATGAATATTGATGCAAATCTCCTAGATTTAATATCAGTAGGCAGAATATAACACCACGTTAAGAAAATAATATATGAAAAGGGCACCTGGGTGGCTCAGTCAGTTGGACGTCTGACTCTTGACTATGGCTCAGCTCGTGATCTCAGGGCTGTGATCTCAGGGTCATGATCTCAGGGTCATCTGACCCAATCCCGGGTGGGCTCTGTGCTCAGCAGGGAATCTGCTTTTCTCCCTCTCCTTTTGTCCCTACCCTGCTTGCCTGCTTTCTCTCTCTCCCAAATAAATAAATAAAATCTTTTAAAAAAAGAAAATATTATACCATGAACAAGTGGGATTTAGTGTAGTCAATCAGGGGTTATTCAATAGTTAGGAAATATGTTAATATACTTCATCTTATGATAAGCCTAAGAAGAAAAATCATATAAAAATCTCCAGAAATTCTGAAAAAGAATCCAATGCAATCCAACACTTATTTTAATAAAATCAAAACAAAACAAAATTAAATTAAAAAAAACTCAACAAAATAGAAAATTACAGGTACTTTCTATCTATCTATCATCTATCTATCTATCTATCTATC
>NW_024423319.1:80394643-80448266 GCF_017311325.1 Ursus maritimus
ATCTATCTATCTATCTATCTATCATCTATCATCTATCATCTATCTAGAGAGAATATATATTTGTAAGGAAGTGTCTATTTTATATCAATACTCAGTAAATAATAAAATTCATAACGGGAAACACAAGAGAACTTCCTGCTAAGGTCAAGAACAAGGAAAAGTTGTCCACACTTTTTCAAACATTTCAGCTTTCACTATTCAAAGTTGCAGTGGAGCTACTAGCCACAATTAAAAATCAAACACTAAAAAAATAAAAATTAAAAAACCAATTATAGGTATATGAATTACAAAAAGAATTGAAACTCCAGATTATATGGTATTGGGACAAGTCAAAAATGTAGTGATAAAACTACACAAATGATAAGAGATTTGGTAAATTTAGGAAGATATAAATTAATATAAAAAATCAATGACTTTTTATACATATAAACAATAACCAGAAACAAGATATAATGGAAGACAAAAATCTCATTTATAATAGCAACAAATTAGATAACATTCTTAGAAATAAACTTGACAAGAAATATGGAAAAGCTATATGAGGAAAAGTTTAGACTCCTGAAATCCATAAGAAGTAGAAAAATTCTATTTTGTTTTTGAATGGGAAGGTTCCACATCACTAAAATATAATTAGTGTCCAAATTTAATGCATTCTCAATATAAATATACCAGCAAATTGTTGTTGTTTCCTAGAGAAAGATGAGTTTTTTCTAAAGTTTCACTGGAGAAAAAATAAACATGCAAGAATAGCTACAATACACAATGGAAAAAAATAACAATGAGGGAGACTAATAAAAAGACAAGCAAATAGGAATTGAATAATCAACTGGGAGAAAATATTTCACCCCAAATATATAAAAGATAAAGAGCTAATATTCCAAATAAATGTACTTTTTAAAGTCAAAGAAAAAAGACAATAATCCATCACAAAAATGACCAAAAAACCAGAACAAATACTTTAGAAAAAGAAATATAAATGGCCCTTATATATATGAAAAGATGTCAAATCTACTGATAGCAACAGGAACGTAAATTAAAACTACTTTGAAAAACCATTTCTCACCTATCAGGTTGTGTGTTCTCTGTTCCTATCTGTTATGATTCATGTACCATTATCTCATGCATATATTATTTTGGGTTTATTATACATTGACTAGTAAGCTGGTGCTAATCAAGCTACCTTTAGAGGATAAGGAGTAGAGCTTCGTAGATAGAAAATGCTCAATAAGTACAAGTTAACTTTATTTCAGTTCATTAAAATCATGAATAATATATGAGCTGGGTGCTCCTTCAACACTTTGGAAAGCAATTGGTGTGCTTTATCTAGTATTTCAGATTGTACAAATGATCTATATGTGCCCATCCCGGCCTACAATAGTAAAAGTTACAGAAGCAATCTTGTCCAATTATGACACCAAATTACTTATACAATAGTGAACATCATTGGGAAAATAATTCTGTTGACTCTATTTTTCTCACTCTGAACTGACAAAGGAGATGGTGCTGGCAGCTGAGGAAAATCTGCCTTTGGTGTGTCAGGTCTGAACAAGACTGGGTCAAGTGCATGGTTACCATGGCAACAACACAATCAGGATGCATCATCTCCCATAGCAACAGCATTGAGGGGGCCTAATGTCTGAGTAAAAGCTTTCACTCTGTGTCAGGCCCTGTTTGAGTCCACATCTATAGCTACACCCTGGGGTCCTAGTTGCGAGGATACAGAGAGGCCACAAAGAGCCAAAAAAGCAAGAATTATAAAGGATTTCAGCAGCTTCATCTTTTTTCAGATGCCACTGCCCACCACTATTACAGTAAGGTATGGGAGAGCACTTTCAGTCAGAGCTGAAATGCCGGATAGCCAAGTATGGGAGTAGAAAAAGGCAAAATTTTAAGTTAAAAAGAAAAAAAATGTATCTCCATTCTAAGGCAGTCCCCATTACCTACAACTTCCACAACACGCTCTCAGAAATTACTCATCCAAAGTTTCCAATGTACAGTAAGGATAGAACTACAGAACCAAACTGACACTACAATACTCTTGCTGTCAAATTTCTACACAATTACAAGTAATATGAAAAACGCCAAAATTTAGGATAATTTAACACAGCCTTGTTCATTTTCTATCAGCACCCACAACTGCTACCAAAAAAATAAGTGACGCATCCTCAGCTAGAACTGAATTGCCCAATAGCCAAGTGCTGCAGTAGCCCTTCCAGAAAGTAGTCAAATCTGGGGGTTAAAAGGAGAAAAAAGGATCCCTATATGTTAACACAGTAGCCAACCAACTCCTGCATATTATCCAGTGATCCGTGTGTAATTATTACTGCCATCTCTAAGAGTACTGGGATAAGCTCAAAGTGTTGTCTAATTCCCCCACATTTAATCCAACTCTTCTTCCACAGCAGCCTGTCTTCCAGTAATTGTGGGTACAAAAATTTTACACATCCGGACGTTGTATGATTTATAATGTTCTAACAATCTTTTGTGGAACTCATTTCACATCGATACAGGAGAGGTAGCTCTTCCCCAACGTTAGAAATCAGAAAACTGAAGTTTGAGGAAACGGAGGCTGGTCACCAAAGGGTCTTTGATGTGACCAAGGTCAAACACTCGACCTTCAACATGCACAGCCATACTGGAAAAACCACTAAGAAGAAGAAGCAGAATAAAGACACTTGTTGATTTGCTGACAAACTACTCCATAGGAGTGCTGGCACAGTGATAAGGAGGAGCTGTGTTAGGGAAAGAGGAAATTTGGGCTCTGCAAGGTTCTGGGAGGTAGAACAATAGCAGGTGATGGCACAGATGAGCACAGAGAAAACAGTGCGAGTGCAAATTAATGGTCATGAGAGGAAATGAATTTTGGAAGCCAAAAGATAATCAAACCCATGCGTTGAGGTCACTTGTCTCCCACCGCGCCCCCATTAATGTAGAAAGATCCAACGAAGGGGAGTGAGTGTTAAATTTTCCGATCCCACTGCAGTACTACTTGAATAATACCAGAGAGGGCAAAGGGGTAATGTCGGTTTCAATCATTTGTTGGAGGGGCGGACGCAGTAATATGATGTTATGACAAAACAATCAAGTGTGGTATCCATACACCTCACTCAGTTATTTGACATACTTTCAGCACACATTTACTACGTACCTGCTGAGAGCTCAGGATTGCACAGGCAGATTGAGACCGAGTCTGCGCCACTTAGGGACAAACTGAGCGTCATTAAGAATCGTAACTAAGACGGACCTAAACACATCAACTGTGATTAAATATTGAGTCCCCATAGCGACTCTAAAGAGACAAAGACCTCGTAGTCACCATTATTAAATGCTAGGAAATATATTCATTATTTTGAAATTGGGTGAGCGGAGGCAAATAATGAAACAGTTATCCCGTGTTTGGCTTATGAACTGTAACATTGGTTCCCAAAGAGTGGATGAGGGAAGTTGCTCAGCAGAGAGGAGTTCCATCTCATATATAAAGAAGGGTAGATAGAATTAAAATATCTCCATTTTAAGCCTCAAGGGATGCCAGTGCCCCATGCTGGCATTATCAAAAGAGGGGCAGCCCTGCAGTATGTGCCTCCTGAGAGAATAATGCAACACTGCCTCTGAGATTTTCTTTCTTTCTTTCTTAAAAGATTTTATTTATTTATTTGACAGAGAGAGACAGCGAGAGAGGGAACACAAAGAGGGGGAATGGGAGAGGGAGAAGCAGACTCCCTGCTGAGCCGGGAGCCCAAGGCAAGGCTCCATCCCAAGACCCAGAAATCATGACCCAAGCCAAATGCAGACATTTAATCATGTGAGCCTCCCCTGAGCCCCTACCACTCTCTAGTCTTGAATCGAGTTCCAGCAATGGGCCACAAAGAAACGCCAATACTCACAGAAAAACAAAGGAAGAAAGGAGAAAGAAGTAATGTACACAGACACACAAAAAACCAGGGCCTGCTTTCAATGGGTGCACATCAAGAAAAATGGAAGCTCAACTGTGACATAAAGGAGAGATGGACCCACAATAGAAGCACCAAGAGGAACTTCCTGCAGCATGTACAAGAGCTAGTCCTGGCCTGCGGGGCAGGTCCATCCACTCTGCCCCCCAAAATGTAGGAAACATCAGGATCCACTTTCCCAAAGCAGCACCTATAGCTGATTCTCAGAAGCCTGGCCCACCCTGCAAACTTCTCGAGACTACCACAGTTGTGCCTCGGCACCTGCACAGGCGACTCCAGTAGGCTTCATGTCTCCTAGGTGTCCATTCAATGGCAGAAGGTGATCCAAGGCCAGCTGCTCCCTCTACTCCAGTCAACAGAAGGGTTCCAGCTGGATGTGGTGGCTCATGGCATTCTGCCCAGCAAAACAACATCCAGGCCAGGCACCTGCAGCCCCTCCACTCATTGGCAGAAAGCACCCAGGCCCGGTATTTGCACCAGAAGGTGAACTAGTTTTGGGATGCCGCCACACTCCACCCAGTGGCGGAGAAATACCCCGGCCTGCACCCCCTAGCCCTCCTACCAGCAGCAGCAGGTGTCATGGTAGATGCCTCCCTCCCCTGAGTATACTGGCAGATAGAGAGTAGGAAGGCCAGTGGTACTGGGTGACTGAAAAACAGGCCAGGGGAAAATGCTCTACATCCTTTAGGTCCCGAATCCCACACCCCCACCTAATGACACCCCACGGCCCATGGAACCATTTTCTGGTACCACGGGCATCTCTGGCCATTACCCATCAGAAAATCAGGTGGACTCAGAACAATGTGGTTCAGGAGTGCTTTGCAAAAGCTCATGAAACCAAGTGACTATGGAACTACAGCCCCCCAAAGAACAGACAGGCCAAACCTTAAAACAGGGCAACTCACTATGAAACGATCAAGAGTCTTTTCATAGAATATCCAAACTATGCGGGCCAGGATAAAAAATCATTCTTCATCTGTAGAGCCAGGGAAGTCAAAACTTAAATGAGAAAAGGCAAGCCCTGACAACAACAGAGATGAATCAGATGTTGGGACTAGTTTACAAAGATTTTGAAGTAGCCAATATAAAAATTCTTGAAGGAGCAATTATGGATCTCTGTGAAATTAAAAAAAGAGAGCAAACCCCTGCCAAGTTACAGAAATGATATAAAACGTACCAAATGGAAAGTAAATATTTAAAAATGTAATAAAGAAAATTAAAAACTTTCTTTTGGATGGGATCCATTGTAGAATGTAGATGACAGAAGACAAAATCAGTGAACCTGAGGACAGATGAACAGAATATACTATTCAGGAAAATGGTACAATGAGCAAACAAACATGGACAGACGGTTTGGAAGTGGTGGGACAAAAGCCAAAGGGCTAACATCGGAATCACCTGAGTTCCAGAAAGAACAAACAGTCGAAGCAATGTACATCCAATTCAGATATGATACAGCAGCTGGAGTAATCAGACAGGGAAGATAAAACAACTATGATAAATGTGTTAAGATTTCTAGTGGGAAAAGTAGACAACATGCAACAATAGGTAAGTTATGGAGGTAGGTAGATGGAAACTGTAAAAGAGAATAAACAGGGAGTGCCAAAATTCACACTAGTGCAATAGCTGTGAAAAATGTCTTTGCTGGGGTCCTCAGGAGTTGTGACCTGCCCAGGTAAAGAATCAGTGACCTTGAGGAATGGCCAACAAGGACTTCCCAAAGTGAACTGCAAATAGAAAAAAGATGAAAAAATGTGGAGTAGAACATCCAAAAACTGTGGAACAATTTCAAAATAGATGACATACACATACTTGGAATACCAAAAGTGGAAGTAAGAGAAAAAAGAGCAGAAAAAAATATTTGAAAAATGATGACAGTGAAATTTCCAAATTACTGATAGGCACTGAATCAGATACCCAGAAAGCTCACAGGACAGCAAGCTACCTTGTTGAAGAAAGCCAGACCAAGACACACACACACACACACACACACACACACACACACACACCAAGAACAACACGAACAAAACCTCCTTACCTACCCATAGAGGAACAAGGGGAAAATTACAGTGAAGTCCTGTGAGCGACCATGCAAGCAAGAAGAGAGTTAGGGAACATTTTTAGTGTACCAAAAGAAAAATAATTCACCAACCTAGGATCCTTCTGTATCTAGTAAAAACTGTGTGGTAAAAAAGACAGAGTAAATAGAGACGTTTCCTCTCAGACAAAGAAAAATGAAGGGAATTGTCACCATTAGACCTATCCTGCAAAGAAGTGGAAAGGATTTTATTCAGGAAGAAGAGAAATGATAAAGGTCAGAAATTTGGATTTACATAAAAAAGGAAGTACATCAGGGAAGAAACACATCAAGGTAAATAAAGTTAATTTTTCTTGTTCTTAAGAGATCAAAAAGTAACTTGTTTATTCGTGTTTTTAAAGACTTTATTTATTTATTTGCAAGAGAGAGAGAGAGACAGAGATAGCGAGAGAGAGAGAGAGAGAGAGAGAGCACACAAGCTGGGAGGAGAAGGAGAAACAGATTCCCCACTGAGCAGGGAGTCTGATGTGGGACTGGACCCCAGGACTCCGGGGTCATGATCTGAGCCAAAGGCAGACGCTTAACCAACTGAGCCACCCAGGTGCCCAAAAAGTAACTTGTTTAAATAATAAAATTTATGTTATTCTTGATAAATGGCAAATGAATGTTTAAATAATGGGAGTCATAATGTAGCCGGTGAGTATAGCATATGAGTAAGTGAAAAGCATGGCAGTCGTGGAGAAATGGGCAGAAATATTGTAAGCTAGCGCTTGATTTGTCAATAGTGTCACTTGAAGGTGGCCTTACATTAGTTTAAAATGTATATGTAACCTCCAAGGAAAGATCTAAAATGTTTTTAAGCACCTGTAGTTGGTACACTACGAGGTCAACCAAAAAACTGCCTTTATGTAAAATGTTCAATTAAAACCAGAGAAGGCAGGAAAGTAAGCCTCTTCTGATGAATAGAAAACAGCTACAAACATGGTTGATATCAACGCAAGTGTTTCAGGAACCACTTTCAATAGGAATGGTCTATAAATAGCAATCAAAAGTCAGAGTGAATTTTAAAACTTCAGCAGTGTATATTGTCTGCAAGCCCCTATTTTCAATAGAGTGATTCCGATGGGCTAAAGTAAAGGGATGGAGAAAGACATACCATGCTAACAGTAAGCTAAAGAACTCTGGAGTATCGATACTAATTTCAATCTGTCAGGGGGCATAAAACCCACAGAAATCAACAGAACTGTCATAGCCACGAGAAGCCTAAGAAGATACTGAGAGTACTAAATATGAGTTCGTATCCTGCATTGGATCTTGGAAGACAAAAACAACACTAGAGAAAAGCCAAGAAAGTCTGAATAAAGTATAGTCTTTGGTTAATGATAACATCTCAATATTGGTTCATTAATGTTACAAATGTGCCACATTGACATAAAATGATAATAATAGGGGAATGTGCTTGTGGGGTATATGGGAACCTTCTTTACTCTCTTCATTGTAATTCTGTAAGGCTGAAACTGTTTCAAAATATAAGTTTACTTTCAAAAAGCACATTGCTACTATGTGGCAGGAGTTGCAGTTATCTTGAGGCTGTCTGGACAGATATTTTGAAAGACGTAAAATGTCAGTTTTTAAAAAAGTATACTCAACCCTACTCCCGCAAAAAGGCTGTGGCCAGCAGCATCGGAACTGCTGAGGTGTGGACGGGTGCATTTAAAGAGCCCTACGACCATCGCAACCCCCACGCCCACGTGGAACTCTTTGGGGGTGTGACAGAGAGGAGGCAGCTCCAGGCAAAGCTCCAGTGGAAGGACTTCAGGTGTTCTTGGAGAACATGTACCCTGAATTGCATGCGCCTGATGACAAGCCTGCCTTCTTTGGGATGTTCTGGAACAAAGGACTGAAAGATTACTGCTTTGATTCGAACCCTCCCAGTGAAAACCAAATCGTGGGGCACCAGGTCCTTCTGTACCTCTGTCCTGGAATGGGTCAGAAGCAGTTTTTCAAGTACAGTTCTCAGAAGGAAGTAGGCTGTCACACCCACCAGCCACAGCCTGCATAGCTGTGGACGCAGGATTGGATATTCTCATCCTGTATCTCTGCCAGGAAACTGCCACAGAGAATCAGAAGCTCATCTTGCAGGAGGATGGCTCTTTATTTCACGTACAGTCCAATAAATGCGTTCAGGCTGAGAGGAAGGCGTTCAGGGACAGTTTCATACCACCCTATGGGACTGCATGGATTGGGAACATCAGAAATGGCTCTTTGAGGAACACATGTAATAATGTGTCGCTGTACCAAGGTGCCCATCGAAGGAGTGGGAAGTCCCCTAGACTCTGCCCAACAGAGACTTAGCTGAGTACAGTGACAGACCCACCCAAAACCTGGCTGCTTCACCTTTATAAGGAAGTCATTTTGCAATCTGTGAAATTGATGTTGGGTTTAATAAGCTTTGTACTGATTTCGGAAACCTAAAATTGCTCCCAAGTACCCTATTTTCAAAGGGTAATCATAAAATGTTAACTCTTGGTATTCAGACAATTAAAACCTTTAAGTATTTTTTATGAAGATAAATGGGATACTGAAAAAACGGTGTTTAAAATCTTTCTAAAATTGAAGGGGCAAAAAACCCTAACCCAACAACCATACAACTACAGATTCAAAAAAAGAGTGATCTCCAAATAGGAAAAACTCAACGTAATCCTTGCCAACACACAACATTTTTGAATTATAGAAACTCAAGAGAGGAAATAATCAAGAAATGAAGCACACAGACATGACGCAGACATTTTAGTGGACAGCCAATTCTGGTGACACTAGAGTTTTCATCTCAAACTGTGGTGGATGAAGGAAGTGGCATGATAGTTTTTCAAGTTCTTTTTTTTTCGTGGTTTGTAGTGCACAGTGATGCATTAATATTCATATATATAGTGATAGGATTACCACTATCAAATTAATTAACACATCCACCATCGTACATAATTAGTCTTTTTGTGAAGTGAGAAACTTAAGGTCTATTCTCCTAGCAAATTTCAAGTATACAGTACACTGTAATTAACTATAGATTCCCAGAACTTATTCAGCTTATAACTGAACATTTGTGCCCTCTGAGCAATATTTTTCAAGTTTTATAGAAAAGAACTGATGATTGTACATTTTATATCTCGAAATGCTATCCTTCATGAATCAAGAAGAATAAGGGCATACTCAGAATAAGGAAATGTACAATAATTTTTCATTTGCAGGTGTACCCTTATCTGATGGCTCGAGGAAACTCTCGTCCCTACGCTCATCCCCCACCAAAAGAAGGAAAGTATAACTGAAGAAAGCTTGGTGCTTCAGAAAATAAAAAAAATGATAGACTGATAAAAAGAGGTGTAAATAAAATAAACTATCCTTTTTTTCAGTAGCTTGTTAAATCGCATGTGATGGTTGAAGAAAAGTTAGAACATCTGTTTTGATGCTCAGTGTTTGTAAAAAAAATATTTGAGACATTTAGAACTTCAAAGTTAGAAGGGTAAATGGCCCTAAATGGAAGTAAGATATCTCTCTTTATGCAAAATTATAAAACATCAATGCCTGTAGATAGTGGTTACACATGTACATTATAATATTTAGAGCAACCACTAAATAAGATACAAAGTGATATACTCAAAAACATTCTAAAGGAATCAAAATGGAACTCTCAAACATATTCAAGTAATCCAAGGAGAGCAAAAAATGAAACTCAAGAAGGAGAAAAAGAGTAACAAAATTCAAAAACTGAAATGGTAGCCTGAAGCCATTATGTATGAATATTTACTTTAAATGTAAATTATCTAGTACACCAATCAAAGATAGAGATGGGCAGCACTGATGAAAGCAGAGTGACCCAGGTCCCCTGGGTGGCTTAGTCGGTTAAGTGTCTGCTTTGGCTCAGGTCATGGTCCCGGCATCCTGGGATTAAGTCCAGTGTTGGGCTCCTTGCTCAGAGGGGAGCTTGCTTCTTCCTCTGCCTCCCATTCCCCCTGCTTGTGCTCTCTCTCTCTCTGACAAACAAATAAAATCTTAGAAAAAAAGAAAGAAAAGTGACCCAAACATATTCAGTCTATAGGAAGTGCATTTCCAACACAACTACACAGGTAGATTAAAAGTAAGTTGATGGAAAAAGATATCATGCTAATACTAATTATTTAAACAAAAGCAGCTGTATCGGTATTAGAAAATGTATTCTTCAAAGCCATAAAATTACTATACACAGGTGGCATGGTACATGACAGTATAAGTACATATCCAGCAAGAAGTCATAACAATCCTATACTTCTATGTAGTCAGAAGCAAATCACTAAATACGTGAAACAAAAACCTGATAGAGCTGAAAGGAGTAATAGACAAATCCACAGTTGTAGTTGGGTCCTTCAACTCCACTGTCAAGAATTGATAACACTATTTTCTCATTGGATTACAAAGCAAAATTCAACTACATGCTGAATTCCCAAGACAGATCTATATCAAATGATTTGTAAATGTTGAAGGATCAACATGTTAAAGGACAAACTACCAAGTATTGCCATTTGTATTATTGTAAAAGGTATTCACTGCCACACCCTGAAGTGACTTTCCTTAGTGTAAGTATTATACATCCCTGGTTAATTCATGTGCGTTCATGTGACTTAGCCTGGTCTATGGCACATCTAATCCAAACAGAATGTCTTTTTTGTGTGTGTGTTGGATGGTATATTTATTGTTTTGATTTTTTTAACATACAGTGTTTTATTAGTTTCAGGGGTACAGTACAGTGATTCAAGAATTCCATACATCACCTGGTCCTCATCATGATAAGTGCACATCTTAATCCCCATCACCTATTTAACCCATCCCCCACCCCCTCCTCTCTGGTAACCATTAGTTTATCCTCTATAATTAAGAGACTGGGGCACCTGTGTGGCTCAGTCAGTTAAGTGTCTGACTCTTGATTTTGCCTCAGATCATGATCTCAGGGTCGTGAGACTGAGCCCGATGTCAGGCTCCACTTTGAATGTGGAGTGTGTTTAAGATTCTCTCTCCCCCTCTGCCCCTCCACCCACGCTCACACACACTCTCAGTAAAAAAAATTAAAGGCTGTTTCTTGATTTATCTCTCTCTCTTTTTTCCCTTTGTTCATTTTGTTTCCTAAGTTCCACATATGAGTGAAATCAAATGGTATGTGTCTTTCTCTGATTAACTTATTTTGCTTAGCCTAATACTCTCCAGCTCCATGCATGTCATTGCAAGTGGCAAAATTTCATTCTTTTTTATGGCTGAATAATATTCCATTATATATATCTCATATATATATCTCACATCTTCTTTATCCATTCTTCTATCTATGGACACTTGAACTGCCTTTATAGTTCAGATATTGTAAATAATGCTGCTATAAACGTAGGGGTGAATGTATCCCTTTGAATTAGTGTTTCTGTGTTCTCTGGGTAAATAACCAGTAGTGTGATTGCTGGATTACAGGTAATTTTATTTTTTTTTATAATAAAATTTTTTATTATATTATGTTAGTCACCATACAGTACATCCCCAGTTTTTGATGTAAAGTTTCATGATTCATTACTTGCGTATAACACCCAGTGCACCATGCAATACGTGCCCTCCTTAATACCCATCACCAGCCTATCCCATTCCCCTCCCCCGAAGTCCTCACTTTGTTTCCCAGAGCCCATAATCTCTCATGGTTCACTCCCCCTTCTGTTTACTCCCCCTTTCTTCCCTTTCTTCTCCTACCAATCTTCTTACTTCTTATGATCAATAAATGAGTGAAACCATATGATAATTGTCTTTCTCTGCTTGACTTATTTCACTTAGCATTATCTCCTCCAGTGCCGTCCATGTTGTAGCAAATGCTGAGAAATCGTTCTTTTTGATAGCTGAGTAATATTCCATTGTATATATGGACCACATCTTCTTGATCCAGTCATCTGTTGAAGGGCATCTTGGCTCCTTCCATGATTTAGCTATTGTGGACAATGCTGCTATGAGCATTGGGATGCATATGGCCCTTCTCTTCACTACATCTGTATCTTCGGGGTAAATACCCAGTAGTGCAATTGCTGGATCATAGGGTAGCTCAATTTTTAACTTTTTAAGGGACCTCCTCACTGTTTTCCAAAGTGGCTGTACCAACTTGCATTCCCACCAGCAATGTAGGACGGATCCCCTTTCTCCACGTCCTCTCCAACATTTGTTGTTTCCTGCCTTGTCAATTTTTGCCATTCTAGCTGGCAAAAGGTAGTATCTCAGTGTGGTTTTGATTTGAATTTCCCTGATGGCTAATGATTTGAACATTTTTTCATGTGTCTGTTAGCCATTTGTATGTCTTCATTGGAAAAGTGTCTGTTCATATCTTCTGCCCATTTTTTGATTTGTTTATTTGTTTCTCGTGTATTGAGTTTGAGAAGTTCTTTGTAGATCTTGGATACCAGTCTTTTATCTGTAGTGTCATTTGCAAATATCTTCTCCCATTCCGTGGGCTGCCTCTTAGTTTTTCTGACTGTTTCCTTGGCTGTGCAGAAACTTTTAATCTTGATGAAGTCCCATAAATTCATTTTATCTTTTGTTTCTCTTGCCTTTGGGGATGTGTCATGAAAAAGGTTGCTTTGGCCGATGTCGTAGAGGTTGCTGCCTATGTTCTCCTCTAGAATTTTGATGGATTCCTGTCTCACATCGAGGTCTTTCATCCATTTGGAGTTTATTTTTGTGTATGGTGTGAGATAGTGGTCAAGTTTCATTCTCTTGCATGTAGCTGTCCAATTTTCCCAGCACCATTTATTGAAGAGACTGTCTTTTTCCCACCGGATGTTTTTTCCTGCTTTATCAAATATTAGTTGCCCAAAGAGCCGAGGGTCCATTTCTGGGCTCTCTATTCTGTTCCCATTCCCCCTTCTCTTTACCCCCCTTTCTTCTTCCCTTTCTTCTCCTACCGATCTTCCTACTTCTTATGTTCCATAAATGAGTGAAACACTGAGATACTACCTTACGCCAGTTAGAATGGCAAAAATTGACAAGGCAGGAAACAACAATTGTTGGAGAGGATGTGGAGAAAGGGGATCCCTCCTACACTGTTGGTGGGAATGCAAGTTGGTACAGCCACTTTGGAAAACAGTGAGGAGGTCCCTTAGAAAGTTAAAAATTGAGCTATCCTATGACCCAGCCATTGCACTACTGGGTATTTACCCCAAAGATACAGACGTAGTGAAGAGAAGGGCCATATGCACTCCAATGTTCATAGCAGCATTGTCCACAATAGCCAAATCGTGGAACGAACCGAGATGCCCTTCAACAGATGACTGGATTAAGAAGATGTGGTCCATATATACAATGGAATATTACTCAGCCATTAAAAAGAATGATTTCTCAACATTTGCTGCAACATGGGCAGGACTGGAGGGGATAATGCTAAGCGAAATAAGTCAAGCAGAGAAAGGCAATTATCATATGGTTTCACTCATTGATGATCATCTTTTCTTGTGTCTGTTGGCCATGTGTATGTCTTCTTTGGAGAAATGTCTGTTTATGTCTTCTGCCCATTTTTTAAAGATTTATTTTTTTAAATTTATTTGAGAGAGAAAGAGCACACGCACACAGGAGCAGAGGGAGGGGCAGAGGGAGAGAATCTTCAAGCAGATTCACCGAGTACAGAGCCCTACTCGGGCTTCATTCCAGGACTCTTTAGATCATGACTTGAGCAAAACCAAGAGTTGGATGCTCAACTGACTGAGCCACACAGGTGCCCCTTCCCACTTTTAATAGGATTTTTTGTGGTTTTGCATGTTGAGTTTGTAAGTTCTTTATATATTTTGGATACTAACCCTTTATCAGATATCATCTGCAAATATCTTCATGTATTCTATAAGGTTGCTTCCTAGTTTTGTTGATTGTTTCTTTCATTGTGCAAAAGGTTTTAATTTTGATGAAGTCTCAATAGTTTATTTTTACTTTTGTTTCCCTTGCCTCAGGGGACATATCTAGAAAGAAGTTGTTACGGCCAATGTCAAAGTGGCTATTACCTGGGTTCTCCTCTAGGATTTTGATGGTTTCAGGTCTCACATTTAGGTCTTTCATCCATTTTTAATTTATTTTTCTGTATGGTGTAAGAAAGTGGTCCAGTTTGCCCAGCACCATTTGTTGAAGAGACTGTCCTTTTCCCATTGGATATTCTTTCCCACTCTGCTGAAGATTAATTGACCATATAGTTGTGGGTTTATTTCTGGGTTTTCTTGGTGTAGACATTTTTGCCAGTGGGTCATGCAAGAAGGAGAAATAGGAAGAATAGGAAGATCTCACAGGGGGCTTTTGGCAGTCATACTGGTCAGGGCTGTACATCACTTAGTTAAACTTTCCCTTGACTAGGACTCAGTCCAACAGCCACAGTTATCTGCTGGAGGGCTGGGAATCTCCAGGAGGGAAAGGAAATGAGTTTGGAGAACAGCTAGCCAGTTTTGCTATTGGCATGACAAATATGTTCACAGGACAGAAAATAGAAATTCCTCTATGTATTTTCAAAATGCCCAGCCTCACATATAATAAGAGAAACGTGTATTTTAATTACAGTAAGATACCATCTATTTTCTATCATATTGCCAAATATACAATCATTTGAAACACACTGTTTTTGTGAGGATGTGGGAAAAGGGAAATATGACTGGGTTGTTAGTGCAGATTTAAGTTGATATAGCATGTAGAGAGGGCAATTAAGCAATATCTGTCAAAATTATGTGTGCATTTAACCTTTGGTCTGGAAGTCCTACTTCTGTGAATTTATCTATTGGATGTATTTGCATATGTGTGCAAAGAAGTTACATATAAGCTTATTCAATGAAGCATTGTCTATAATAACATTCGAATGATTGGTTAATCTATGACAATCAGTAGCAGACTGGCTTAAAAAAATACATCCATGTAAAAGGACAACATGCAGCTATTTTTTTTAAGTAGAATGTTATTTAGCTGAATAGCTAAGTGTACCTTCTGAAACTATATTGCATGAATCCAGTCCTGGTTCTTCCTACTTTAAGGCATTTTAACATTGGGCAAGTTATTTAAATTCTATGTGTTTTAGTTTCCTCATCAGAAAATGAGGATATTTACTTCACTGGGTAAGATAAAGGTTAAATTAATAAAGCACTCTCCAATTTTTGTCCTCATTATGATCACACAGAAATATCTCCAAGATACATTAGAAATGAAGAAAAAAAAAAGAACTCTGTTTGGTATTGAACCATTTGTATACAAAGGGAGAGTGGTTAAAACACATGTAAATGTTTATATATGTGTAATGTAAGGAATATAAGAATCTGGTGGAAAAGAGTGCTTGTCTTTGGGGAAGGGAACTGGATGCTTCCACAATTAGGGCGAGAGGCATACTGTTAACTGTTTTGAAACTTCTTAATTTTACACCATGAAGGCATGTATTACGTAGTCAATTGTTTCTTTTTGTTAAAGGCAAGAACAGAAAATAAAAAGCAATAACGCAGACTTAGGGGCCATGCAATCTGAATTTGTGACCTTCTCTGCCACGCACATCCAGCTGTATGACGTGCAAACTGAAAACGTGGGGTTTCTTGTTAAAAACGCAGGAAAAAGCTTTTTTCCCGTTTCTTCCACAATCTTGCATTTGACCTGTCAATGTGTTTTGTAATTGCAATTTAATGTTGTGAAGGTCTTCAGAGGTGTCTTGGGCCCTGCCCCAGACCTTGCACTGTTGGTCCTGAACCTTCCTACATCCACACCCAGGCCCCACCAGAGGGAGGAATGCAGTAGCAGTCACTTGGGCAGGAGAGGGAATGGGAGTCTGGGTGGGTGGGTGAATGAGTGAACAGTAGAGAACCCTTCCCAGTGAAGCCAGGAGCTGGTAGGACTGGATCATAGGAGAACTGAGGCTCCAGGTTCCCAGCACATGCTGCATTGTTCCATGGGACATCACTTACAAGACATAAATTCAGAGAAAGAAGTTTAGGTATTTTGAAAATCAACAGTAACCCACAAGCCCAGGCACCCATTCTCACCATGGGCCCTGTGGGACCAACTACTCTGATTACAGGTCCTTAAAGTTGGCCCTGCTACCATGTCTTACTTGTGTGCTATTAGTTAACTTCTCTGGGGCTTCAGTTTCTTCACCAGTAGAATGGAGAGTAAAGAAAAAAAAAACCTCATAGGTTTCTTTTTGAGGTTTCAGTGAGATTTTATATGTAAAGTACTTAGCATAGTACCTGGCAGAGTGTAATAAATCATTACAAGTTGAATATAATTATTAAATTATTAATGAGATTATAATTTGTATTACACTATCAGTTAACAATGAGTTAATATTATACTGGAATTTGAAATCATTAAATGCTTTACTAAAATAGTTAATGAACACATGCAAACATCACAACAGATAGAAACATGAACCACAACAGATTAAATAGGGGTATTCCTCCTACAGTTTTGGATAAAGTAATGTGTCCCAGTCCATCACAAATACAAGGTGAGGCTTTCTTTAAGTGGTAGGCCTGTAAGTTGGTGGGAAGGGTTTGTGCCTCTCTTCTGGGTACTGTCTGCATTACACTAGGCCCACACTGTCTACATTAAAAAAAAAACACCTCTTGGGGTGCTGTTTTCATGCTTTCATGGAGCACCAGTGCTCACAGGTTCAGGCATCTCCCATGTCACCCGCACAGAACACCATCTTCCTTATTTCCACCTGTCCTTTCCTCATGGGGTTTGGTGCCTCTTCTTTTCACTTACCTAAGTGGCACCATCCCTTATTCTTTTCATTGGACTTATCCCAGGGTGTGTTACCTTTCCCCTTCCCATTAATAGGGTGATCAGCTGGGGCAGGAACTGCAGGGGAATGTGGGGATCAACACAGGAGAAATTAGGGCATGTTTGTAGACTGATGGGATGAATCATATATGGTGAAAGGTAGTAATTCAGTGTTAGCTTGTTCTACATAATGAGCCAGTTCTCCAAATGTTGACCTTTGAGAAAACAGTGTTGGGAGAGGAAATCCAGTATGGGCCCTGGGTGTTCCTTTGAGTTTGTGCTGGGTACGCCAAGAATTCAAAGACCTAACCACTCTTTACCTGGGAGATTTCTCAGATTTGTGTTGAGCAAATTTGAGGGATGATATTGTCTTCCAGGCTCTGCATGCCCTGGCCCTGCCTACCTCTCCAGGTTCTTGTGTTACTTTCCTCCAAATCTCTCTGCTCTTGAGTCATATGGAGGAGAAAAGTAGTGCCTGGCATCTTATACTTAAAAGGAAATCTTAGTGTTGCTGATAACATGGCCTGCCACTCATGGCTAAGCCATGTTGTTCTCTTGTTGGATATAAACAACTAAATCACCCAAGGAAAACTCAAATCCTATAATAGTTTCTTTCTAGCATGATCTTCCTGAAACACATGCACTGTAATGAGTAATCAACCCACCTTTTTAAAACTATCTGTGTATTCCTGTTTCTCTTTGGCTGGAGGGTGTTGACATATACAGTATCAGCTGTTCTTTCAGTTTATACAGCATACCAATTTCTTTCTTGCTACAGGGATTTTGCAAATACTCATCTCTCTACCAAGAACACTGTTCTCCTAACCTCCTTAACCTCACTAATATCTCTGCAATTAATTAATTAATTACTTCCACAAATAAGTGTGAAACAGTCACCTTGTGTCAAGCACTGTGTTAGTTACAGGAAATGCAGTGATGATCAAAACCAGACATTGTCTTATATCTCCTTTGCTTCCCATGAATCAGATAAGATAAAAGTTAATTCAACATCACACTAATGAATATATATATCTTGCTTAATTTACAGTGGGGTTATGTCCTGATAAACCCATCGTAATTTGAAAATATTGTATGTAAAAAATCTGTTTAATACACTAATTTACCAAACATCATAGCTTAGCATAGCCTACCTTAAATGTGCTCAGAATACTTACATTTACATTAGCTTATAGGTGGGGAAAACATCTAATACAAAGCCTGTTTTATCATAAAGTGTTCAATATTTTATGTAATTTATTGAATACTGTACTGAAAGTAACAGTAATGGTTGTGTGTGTACAGAATGGTTTTAAGTGTATTGGTTGTTTACCCTCATGACTGAATGGTTGACTGGGAGCTGTGTCTCACTGCCACTGCCCAGCATCATGAAAGAGAATATTACCACATATCTCTAGCCCAGGAAAATATCAAAATTCAAGTTTCGAAGTTTGGTTTCTACTGAACGAGTATCACTTTTGTACCATCATAAAGTAAAAAAAAATCATAAGTTGACCATCATAAGTCAGGGACCATCATTACAGAATTTTAAAATGACTTAAATGGTTTGATGATAAGAAACATGTTCTTGTGAGTTCAAGATAACAGGAATTTAATCTAGACTTGAGGATGAGGAACAATTGAGTGGCCCTAAAGTCAAATCTGAAGGATGAATAAGACATTAATTAATGGCCTGCCAGTCCTGACTGTAGGCATAGCATGTTGGAAAGGTCCTGTGATGAGAGTAATTGCAATAGGTTCAAGAAACTGAAAAGGGTTTATGTGACTGGAGTGCAAGGTACAAGTAGGAGAGTATTGTGAGATGGGGAGGCCAAGAAGTATAATGGCTGAGTACTGTGGTTTGTGTAATCAGACTACCTGTATTTGGCACTCAGCTGTATTACTTACTAGCTGTGTAACAGGGAGCAAATTCCTGAACCTCTTTGTGCCTTATCTTTATACTGGGGCATGATTAAAAACTGCCTTACAGGGTTTTTTATGAGAATTCAGTGACATAACGCCTGTAAAGCACATAGGACCATAAACACTGATTACAGGTGACATTCACTAAATGTTAGCTATTATTATTAGGACTGTGGTAGTTTGGCAAGGATGGCGGAGCTGGGAATAGAATGAGATAAGAGCTGTGCAAAATTTTAAAAGGCAGTCACCTCTTGGTGCTTACTCTGTTCTTGGACTACTCTGAGTTTAGGCATTCCCTTTTATTTTTGCATTCTAGGTGCTTATCTTTTCTCACCTTAGTCCTGGCTCTTAGTGAGAGATCAGACCATGTAGACCATTTTATTTTTATTTTTTTTTAAAGATTTTATTTATTTATTTGACAGAGATAGAGACAGCCAGCGAGAGAGGGAACACAAGCAGGGGGAGTGGGAGAGGAAGAAGCAGGCTCATAGCGGAGGAGCCTGATGTGGGGCTCGATCCCAGAACGCCAGGATCACGCCCTGAGCTGAAGGCAGACGCTTAACCGCTGTGCCACCCAGGCGCCCCCATGTAGACCATTTTAAAGACTTTGATTTTTCTCCTATGAGCAAGGGAAGATTTCTGAGAGTTTTAACCAGGTGGAGTGAATGGGGTATGCATGTGACATGCTGTAACGATTGTTTTGCAAATATCATTTGGGAAAAAATATGGATTGGAAGGAAGCCAGAATCAATATACATGGTGGCCAGTTAGGAAGCAGTTTAAATAGTCAAAGTATGACATGATGAGACCTTGGACAAAAATGGTGGCAGTGGAGATAGAAAGACATAGACAATTTTGATAAATATCTAGGAATAAAACTTATAGGACTTGACAGTGAATAGCATGTGAAAGGCAGGTGAAAGAGGTAACAAGGATTTTGCCTAGATTTCTGGTGTATATAAATGAATATACTGTAATACCACTGAAAGAGATGATAACACTAGAATGAATTTAGGAGGAAATTTAGGAGGAAGAGCATGCATTTGTCCTTTGTCATGTGGAATTTAAGATGATTTTGAGATACTTGATTGGATATATTGGAAAGAAAGTTGGTTATTTTAGTCTGGAGTTCTGTTGACAGTGTGGACTGTAAGTGGTAGCTTACAGATGGTGATTAAAAATTAAGGTATGATTGGCATTTCCTTAGGGAGAGCATGGAATGATAATAAGTGGCCTTGGATCAAGCCCCAAGAAACGCAAATATTTAATACCTAGATAGAGGAGGATGACCTTACAAAGGAAATAGATAAATGGCTAGAAAGATAAGAAGAATACCAGGAAATTAGCGACACTGAAGTCAAAAGAAAAGAGTGTTTCTAGGAGAAAAGCATGCTCTGTGGGATCAGAGGAGGAGGAACATCAAGAGATTGAAGACTGGAAATTTTTTGTTGCCTTTAGCAATCCGGAGGTCATTGGTTATATTAAATAGTGAGAGATATTGCAGGGAGTGATGGAGTGAAAGTCAGTTATAAACTGAGAACTGAGAAGTAGGTGGAAAAATGGCAACAGAGCCATTTCTTTCAAGATATCTGGTTGTGAAGGGAGGGAGAAAACAATTTTTTTAAAAAAAATTTTTATTATGTTGTTAGTCACCATACAGTACATCATTAGTTTTTGATGTAGTGTTCCATGATTCATTGTTTGCGTGTAACACCCAGTGCTCCATGCAATACGTGCCCTCCTTAATAGCCATCACTGGCCTATCCCAATCCCCCACCCCCCTCCCCTCAGAAACCCTCAGTTTGTTTCCCAGAGTCCATAGTCTCTCGTGGTTCATTCCCCCTTCTGTTTAGCCCCCCTTCATTATTCCCTTCCTAGAAAAGAACAATTTTTGGAGGATTCATAAGTTCAAGGAAGGGTGATAAAAAAATTAAAAAAAAGAGAATTTGCCAAGTTTAAATTTTCAAAATTTTAATGAGTTCTTTTTCTTACTGGTGCCAGGATTGTGCTAAATGCTTTATATACATTATGACATTTAATCCTCACAGCAATCTAACAGTAGAGGGATTACTGCCTCCATTCTACAAATGAAAAAGCAGAGGTTTGAAGAAGTTAAGTCACCTGCCTAAAGCCACACTGTATCTAAGTGGCAAGGTAAGATGCTGGAGCCAGTGTGAGACTAAAGCCTATGCACTTAACCCCTGCAGTAATCCATATCATTGAATTTTAGCTCCGCCTCCCCGATCCCTTCAGTTCTGCCTGTCTTTCCTCTACTTTGGCTGTCTAAGAAAGCTGAGGGAACCAAAGCAACAGGGAGACAACCAGACCTCCCAGCATGCTAGAGGGACACTAAAAGTTCTTTGAAATGGAGGCGGTGGGAAGGAGGGGCAGCACTTCCGGTATTGTCTACGCGCTTTCTCTCCCAGTCTGGTGAGTTTTGGCGGCACTGACCTGCCACTCTCCCCAGCCTGTTTTTTGTTTTTTTTGTTTGTTTGTTTTTTGTTTTTTCCCAACACCAGGGATGGAGGGTGGCGATTTGTCTGGAGATAAGGAATGGGTTGGGGGACTGACGCTTGGCGGTTTTGTCTGTCTGGCCATTCTACCTAACTCCTGAGTGGTGGTCGCCCAGCTCAGGGATATAATCATTGTTCTGTGAAACAGGAAGATTCCTTTATAGGACTCACTCACATCAAAGGGGAAGAATGATAGGGAAATGAGGGGTTCTCACCGAACCTGGCTTTTTTGAGCTGTGAACGGTAGTATGGACACCTGTGCAGATGGCGTTTCTGTTTTAAAAGGCAGTTTCTAGAATGGATTTCTCAGCGCCCCTTCAGCCTGCGTTTAGCTATTCCTCTCTGATAGGCTCTGAGGACCAGAAAGAAATCAGTGTTGGTCTCTGCATTCACATAATCTTACAGCCAGGAGAGGACACGCACACTAATCAAAAATAACATTCGGGTCTCTTTTGTACACAGCTCTATATCTAACATCTAGAACAATTCTAATTTTATTAAATGAATGAAATAATAGTTGGGAAAAAAGACACAATTATATGTTTATAATAAAGGGAAGATTTATTGAGTGCTTGTTGTATGTCAAGCAGTGTTCTAAGTGTTTTATATGTATTAATTCATTGTGGTATGTGATATGAAGGAAAGGCACCTAGTGCTATAACAGGGTGACCTAACCTAGTTTGAGGGGCCAACGAATACCTCTCAAGGTAAGTTTTCTGCAGTATGATTTGAAGGAAGAGTAGGCTTTAACTAGGTGAAAAAAGGGAGCAGAGATAGAGATTATTCTAGGCATAACATTGTAGAAATAACAGCATTTTTTAAAGTCCTGGTGATGGGAAGAGACCTTGGCTGAATTGAGTGGTTGAAAGGTGTGTGTGGTTTGGCCATATAAGACTTATAAGTCACATTATGGATTTTGCTGTTTTTGTCTGAGAGTGATCAAGAATTTTAAATTAGAGTATGATATCAGTTTTGCAGAAAATTCTATCTACACTATAAATAAGAGATGGAAGAGCAGGCCCGATGTGAATAAATCAATAAGGAGAATATTGTAGTAGTTCAGGAATGGCATGCTAGTCACTTGCATTAGAGTAGTGGTAGTAGAGATGGAGAAAAGTGGAGAGATATAAGAGATATTTAGAAACTAAAGTCAGCAGAACTTAATGTTGGAGAGGCTGTCAAAGATAACTACCAGGGCTGGCCTGTACAACTTGATAGATGGTGATTCCATCTGCTAAGACCAAAGGAAGACCAGGTTGGGAGTGGTGCAATGAAGATCATGTTATGCTGACTTTGAGGTTCTTTGAGGGAAGGCAATAATTATAGATATAGATGCAGGCATGTTTTTAGATTTGGTAGTAGGAAGTTGAGATAATCCCTCCTGATGACTTTTATTTTCTCAGTAAAATAAGAGATATGGTCACCTTCTGAGAGTGAGAGGAAAGGAAATCAGGTGTTTGAAGAGTTTTTAATTTGAAATTGCCATTACTGGTAATTGGAGAGTGAGCTGATTGGAAAAATACAGCAAATTTGTTGGACACTATCTAGGGCTTGGTGAGGTTCATGTCTGTGATTGTACATGGTATTAGTCTCTCTATTCATTTGATTTTTCACCAGCAGCCTGCTTGCTTCTTGACTGCAGGCCTGGGTTCATCCAGACTTTGATATGTGAAGGTTTCTGAGTTGGGTGACTGAGTAATGCTAGTGTCCTTAAATGAAGAATTGACTACAGAGGTGTGCACATATCTGCACGTAAGGGGAGTGGATTGTGTTGAGATCTGAGATTGAGATGCTTGTAAAAACATCCAGGATGAACAGGAGGCAATTAGATACTTTTGTCTGGTGGTCAGGAATTAGCTCCAGACCAAAAATATATATTTGGGAGTCACCTCAACTATCAATATCAGGTGAAACCATGAGTTTGAATTAATTCATCCAAGGATGTAGGAAATAGAGAGCTAATGGCCAAAGATGAGCTCTTGGGAGTACTAAGAGATTGGAAAAGAAATTTCAGAAGCATAGGAAAGTAACCAGGAAAAAAAATTAGAACCACAGACACAGAGGAAGGGGGGTTGTGATGCTACAGAGAGGTAAGATCAGATGAAGTTGAGAAATGAGTCCTTTAAATTAGGACATCCTTGTTACCTTATTGGGAGCTGTGTCAGTTGTGGCAGCTGGAGGCCCAAAGGAAATAACGAGAGACCGGATTACATTCAAGAGTGAGGAGGGAAGGCTATTTTGTTTGATGTTCGGTCCTTCATTTGAAATGAAAGGAGGAGGAGGTTTAGTAGTTAGAGGGGGGATGCAACAGAAGGTTATTTAGGATGATAAATACTTGAATACATGTTTTAGAATGGTGAAAAGCATTAAAAACAGAAAGTGAAAATGTAGGACAGAATCAGACTATTTTTTTTTATGTAAAGTTCGATGTTTCATTTGTTGCGTATAACACCCAGTGCACCATGCAATACGTGCCCTCCTTACTACCCATCACCAGCCTATCCCATTCTCCCACCTCCCTCCCCTCTGAAGCCCTCAGTTTGTTTCTCAGAGTCCATAGTCTCTCATGCTTCATTCCCCCGTCTGATTACCCCCCTTTCTTTATCCCTTTCTTCCCCTACCGATCTTCCTAGTTCTTATGTTCCATAGATGAGAGAAATCATATGATAATTGTCTTTCTCTGCTTGGCTTATTTCACTTAGCATTATCTCCTCCAATGCCGTCCATGTTGCAGCAAATGTTGAGAACTCGTTCTTTCTGATAGCTGAGTAATATTCCATTGTATTTATGGACCACGACTTCTTAATCCAGTCATCTGTTGAAGGCAATCAGACTATTTTTATCCTTCTAATCTCTTATTCTTGGAACAGTCCTCCAGGGAAGGTAGTATTATCCCTATTTTGCAGAGATAAGGCAATGAAATTGAGAATTCCAGTCACTTTTCTTTAGTCACACTGCTAGTACGTAGGAGCCAGGACTTGAATCTGGTTATAACTTCAGTGCTTGCACTTAACACAGTATCATGTTGTAAATGCCTTGAACATTGTTTTCTCTTAGGATGAAAATGTTGACATAGTACATTAAAAAATATTCTTTTAATGAAAACCCCCCTCGTTCTGACAAGTAATATGAGATTCACCTTTTCTGGAATGACTATCAGTGCCAAACGCTAAGCTGGATGTTTCATATTCATCATTTGACTGATTTTCACAACATTATGGTAAAGTAGTTGTAATTGATTACGTTTACTTTAAAGTGAGGAAACAAAGATTCACAGTGGTCATAACTCTTGTCATATTGTACTACCATTGATTTCTTTGTTTAATTTCCCTCAAATAGACCTGTGTTTTTCAAAAGTCTTTCCAAATTAGCAGACAATAAATACTTTTTTAAAAAATCCAACTTTATTGATGTATAATCCATATACCATAAATGTCACCCATTGAAAGTGTACAATTCAGTGTTTTTAGTATTATTCACAGAATTGTACAATCATCACTACAATTAAGTTTAGAATGTTATAGTCACCCTCAAAAGAAACTCCATACCCATCAACAGTCACTTTCCATCCTCCACACCTTCCTTAGGCAAACACAAATCAAATTTCTGACTTGACAGATTTGCCTATTCTGAACATCACATACAAATGGAATCATATAACATGTGGTCCTCTGTGATTGGCTTTTTTCACCTAGCATAATGTTTTCAAAATTCATCCATATTAGGGTATGTATCAGTACTTTATTCCTTTTGATTGCTGAACAATACTCCATTGAATGAATGTGCTGTATTATATCCATCTATTAATCAACTAATGGACACATGGGCCACTTACAAACTTTATCCACTATAAATAATGATGCTAAGAATATTTGTGTACAAGTTTTTGTTTAGACATATGTTTTCATTTCTCTTTGGTAGGTACCTAAGAGTGGACTTGTTGGGTCATAGGGAAACTGTTATGTTTCAAATTTTGAGGAGCTACCAAACTGTTTCAAAAGATGATTGGATTAAGAAGATGTGGTCCATATATACAATGGAATATTACTCAGCCATCAGAAAGAATGATTACACAACATTTGCAGCAACATGGATGGGACTGGAGGAGATAATGCTAAGTGAAATAAGTCAAGCAGAGAAAGACAATTATCATATGGTTTCACTCATTTATGGAACATAAGAACTAGGAAGATTGGTAGGAGAAGGAAGGGAAGAATGAAGGGGGTAAACAGAAGGGGGAATGAACCATGAGAGACTATGGACTCTGGGAAACAAACTGAGGGCTTCAGAGGGGAGGGGGGCAGGGAATTGGGATAAGCTGGTGATGGGTATTAAGGAGGGCACATATTGCATGGTGCACTGGGTGTTATACACAAATAATGAATCATGGAACATTGAATCAAAAACTGGGGATGTACTATATGGTGACTAATATAACAAAATAAAAATTATTTTAAATAAACAAAAGAGGCTGCACTATTTTATATTCCCACTATCATTATATGAGGGTTCTAATTTTTCTACATCCTTGTCAGTAATTGTTATTGCCTATCTTTTTTATTATAGCCCTCCTAGGAGATATGTATCTTTTCATGCATTTATTGGCTATTTGTATAACTTTGGCAAAATGTCTATTCAGATTATTTGCCCACTTAAAATATTTTGTTATTTGTCTTTTTATTATTGAGTTACAAGGTATATTACATATTATCGGTACATCTTTTGTTGGATATATGATTTGCAAATATTTTCTTTGAGTTCTCTTTTCAGTTTCTTAATTTTGTCCTTTGAACAAAGCACAAAGGTTTTTAATTTTGATAAAGTCCAATTTATCTAGTCTTTTCTTTTTTTGCTTGTGCTTTGGTGTCATATAAGAAGCTGTTGGCTAACCCTAGGAGTTTTATAGTTTTAGCTCTTACATTTCAGACTTTGATCAATTTTGAGTTAATTTTTGTATATGGCATGAGGAATGAACCTAATACATTCTTTTGTATGAGGATATCAAGTTGTGCCTTATTTGTTGAAAGACTATTCTTACCCTGCGAATTTTTCTTGGCACACCTTTTAAAAATCAATTGACTATAAACATAAGGATTCATTTCTGGACTCTAAATTCTATTCTATTGATCTATATGCCAGTCCTTATGCTAGTGCAACATTGTCTTATTACTATAGCTTTGTTGTAAGTTTTTTTAATGTGTAAAATATAAGCACTTTTTTTTATTATGTTCAGTTAGCCAACATATATCATTTGTTTTTGATATAGTGTTCAACAATTCATTAGTTGCCTATAACACCCAGTGCTCATCACAACACGTGCCCTAAGTAGTGTGAATGAATTTTCCAATTTTATTCTTTTTTCAAGATTATTTTGTTTTTTCTTTGTCTCTTGCAATTTTATATGAATTTTAGGATCAGTTTCTCATGTATGAATTTTAGGGTCAATTTCTTATAAAAAAGCCAGATAAGATATGATAGGAATTGTATTTGTGTATCAATTTGAGGAGTATTGCCATCTTAACAATATCAAATCTTCTGGTGCCTGAACATGAAATACCTTTTAATTTATTTAAATCTTTAGTTTCATTTGATAATGTTTTATAGTTTTTGGTGTACAAGTATTAAATTACTTTTTAAAAAATACTTTATTTTTTAGAACAGTTTCAGGTTCACAGTAAAATTTAGCAGAAAATACAGGGAGTTCCTATTTAACTTTGGTTCCCACATATGCAGAGCCTCCCCCATTATTAACAACCCACAAAAGAATGGTACATTTATTACAATTGATGAACCTATATTGACATGTCATTATTACTCATAGTCTCTATTTTACATTAGGGTTCATTCTTGGTGTTGTACAACATATGGGTTTTCACAAATGTATAATGACATATATTCACCATTATAGTATTATACAGAATAGTTTCACTGCCCTAAAAATTCTCTGTGCTCTGCCTATTCATCCCTCGCTTACCCCAGCCCTTTGCAACCACAAAACATTTTACTGTCTCCATAGTTTTGACTTTTTCCGAATGCTTGATGGTTAAATTATACAATATGTAACCTTTTCATTGGCTTCTTTTACTTAGTAACATGCATTTAAGGTTTTCTCATGTTTTTTCATGCCTGGATAGTTTATTTCTTTTTGGTGCTGAATAATATCCCATTGTCTGTCCCACAGTTTATTTGTCCCTTCACCTACTGAAGGACATCTTGGTTGCTTTCAAGTTTTGGCAGTTATGAATAAAGCTGCTATAAACCATGTGCAAGCTTTTGTGTGGATGCAAGTTCTCAACTCATTTGGTTAAACACCAAGGAAGACAGATTTCTGAATCTTACACTATTTTTAAAAATTTATTTCCAAGTATTTTATACTTTTAAGAAAAGATTTATTTATTTATTTGAGAGAGAGAGAGGGAGAGAGAACACGAGTGGGGGCAGGAGTAGAGGGAGAGAATCTTCAAGCAGACTCCCCACTGAGCGTGGAGCCTGACTTGGGGCTTGATCCCATGACCCATGAGATCATGACCTGAGCCAAAACTAAGAGTCAGAAGCTTAACCAACTAAGCCACCCATTTTTTTGTGTTTTTGATGCTATTACAAATGGAATTGTTTTCTTAATTTCATGTTTGGATTGCTTATTGACAGCCGATAGAAATACAATTGGGTTTTGTATTGATTTTGTATCCTGAAACTTTGCTGAACTCATTTATTAGTTCTAACAGTGTTTTTGTTGATTCTGTTGACCTTTTAATGTATTGCATCATGCTATCTGCAAATAGAGATAGCTTTAGTTCTTTCTTTCCAATCTGGATTCCAGTCTTTCTTTTTCTTGCTTGATTTCCATGGCTAGAACTTACTTACTGACTATACTTACTTATTTATTTATTTTTATTGTTTAAATTTTTTTGAATTTAAATTCAATTTAGTTAACATATAGCGTATTATTAGTTTCAGGGGTAGAATTTAGTGATTCATCTGTTGCCTATAACACCCAGTGCTCTTTACATCAAGTGCCCTCCTTAATGCCCATCACCAAATTACCCCATTCCCCCACCCACCTCCTCTCCAGCAACCCTCATTTTGTTTCCTATAGTTAAGTATCTCATGGTTTGCCTCCCTCTCTGTTTTTATCTTATTTTATTTTTCCTTCCCTTCTCCTATGTTCATCTGTTTTGGCTTAAATTCCACTTATGAGTCAAATCATATGATATTTGTCTTTCTCTGGCTGACTTATTTTGCTTAGCATAATACCCTTTAGTTCCATCCACGTCATTGCAAATGGCAAGATTTCATTGTTTTTGATGGCTGAGTAATTTCATTATATATATCTATATATCTATATCTATATATATATATCTCACATCTTTTTTATAAAGATTTTATTCATTTATTTGAGAGAGAGTGAGAGAGAGAGAGCATGAGAGGGGGGAGGGTCAGAAGGAGAAGCAGACTTCCCGATAAGTGGGGAGCCCCATGTGGGATTCGATCGCAGAACTCCAGGATCATGACCTGAGCCGAAGGCAGTCACTTAACCGACTGAGCTATCCAGGTGCCCCACACCACATCTTGTTTATCCATTCACCTGTCAATGGACTCTGGGCTCTTTCCATATTTTGGCTATTGTGAACATTGCTGCTATAAACATTGGGGTACAGGTGCTTCTTTGATAAACATTGGGGTACAGGTGCTTCTTTGAATCACTATGTGTGTATCCTTTGGATAAATACCTAGTAGTGCAATTGCTGGGTGGTAGGGTAGCTCTATTTTTAACTTTTTGGGGAAACTCCATACTGTTTTCCAGAATGACTGCAACAGTTTGCATTCCCACTAACAGTGTAAGAGGGTTCCCCTTTCTCTGCATCCTCTCCAATATTTGTTGTTTCCTGAGTTGTTAATTTTAGCCACTCTGACCAGTGTGAGGTGGTATCTACAATGTTGAATAAAAGTGGTGAAAGCAGACATCCTTATCTTTTTTCCTGAATAGAGGGAGAGCATTCAGTCTTTTACAATTAAGTATGATGATAGCTGTGGGGTTTTCATAGATGCCTTTATCAGTTGAGGAAGTTTGTTTCTATTTCAAATGTGTTGAGAATTTTTATCATGAAAATGTGCTGGGTTTCAAAAGTGCTTTTCCTTAAACTACTGAGATTATCATATAGTTTTTGTCCTTTATTATATTCATATAGCATATTATATGAATTCAGGTTTGAATGTTAAAACATCCTTGTATTCCTGGGATTCATCCCACTTGGCCATGGTGTATGATCCTTTTTGTGTGTTGCTGGATTAGGTTTATTAATATTTTAGTTGAAACTATTTATGTCAATATTAATAAGGAATATTAGTCAATGTTATTTCCTTGGTATATCTTTGCCTGGTTTTGGTATCAAAGAAATGCTGGCCTTATAGAATGAATTGCAAAGTGTTACTTCCTGTTATATTTTTTGGAAGATTTTGTAAAGGTTTAGTATTAATTCACCTTGAAACAATTTGGTAGAACTCTGTGAAGCCATCTGATCCTATTTTCTTTCTTTCTTTTTTTTTTGTCACAAGTGTTTTGACTACTAATTCATTCTCTTTGTTTATTACAGGTCTATTCAGATTTTGCATTTCTTTTTTGAGTTAGTTTTGATAGTTTGAATATTTCTAAAAATATGTCTTTTTTCATATAGGTTCTTAATTTGTTGGCATACAATTGTTCATGGTATTTTTTTTGTGTGTGTGTATGTGTGTGTGTGTGTGTCTGTCTGTAATTTATGTAAGGTTTACTATTTAAGATCCCTATTTCATTCTTGATTTTAGTAATTTGTGTCTCCTCTCTTTTGTTTCTTGGCAATCTACTTAAAGATTTGTCTTTTTAAAAAATCTTTTCAAAGAATTAATGTTGGGTGTCATTAATTTTTCTACTGGTTTTCTTTTTCTACTTCAATTATTTTCACTCTAGTTGTATATTAGTCTAGTCTTCCTTTTGCTTGCTTTGAGTAAACTTGCTCTTCTTTTCTATTTCTTAAGGTAAAACTTGAAGATCCCTGTTCTTTTTTAATATAGGCATTTGTAGTTATAAATGTCCCTCTGAGCATTGTGTTAGCTGCTTCCTGTATATTTTGTTGTGTTTTCATTTTTGTTCACCTCAAAATACTAATTTCCCTTGTGATTCTTTTCTTTGAGCTATTAATTATTTGGAAGTATACTGTTTAATTTCCACATATTTGTGATTTCTCCAAACTCCTTTTTCTTATTTTTTCTAATTCCATTACATTGTGTTTGGAGAAGATAGTTTGTATGATTTACATCCTTTTAAATATACTGAAGATGTTTTATGACCTCGTATATTATTTTTCTTGGATAATATTCCATGTGCACTTGAAAAGAGGGTTTATTCTGTTATTGTTGAGTGGAATAGTCTATGGATATCTTTTAGGTCAATTTGACTTATAGTGTTGTTCAAGTCTTCTATATCTTTGTTAATTTTCTTCCTAGTTGCTCTAGCCATTATTGAAAGTGGGGTATTAAAGTCTGAAATATTATTGTCCTTATTATCTGCCTTCATTTATGCCAGTTTTTGCTTTGTGTATTTTGGGGATTTTTTCTATAGACACATATACATTGTATTTGTTAATTCTTTATAATGAATCGAATCTTTTATCATTATAAAATATCTTTTTTATCTCTAGTAACAACTTTTCCTTGAAGTCTATTTTGTCTGATATTAATATAACCACTCCAGTTCTCTTTTTTTTACTGTTTGCATAGTATATAATTTTCTATCTATTTACTTTCAAAGAATTTGTTTCTTTGAATCTAACTGTGTCTCTTGACAGCATAAATTGGATCATGTTTTTTTCAATCCATTCTGCCAGTCTTTGCATTTTGATTGCTTTTTGTGCTCCATTTATACTTAGCGTTATTATTAATTAATAGGATTTATGTGGGCTATTCTTCTGTGTATGTCTTATGTCTTTTTCTATCTCTCTGTTCCTTCATTAATCCTGTATTTTATGTTAAATGGATATTTTCTAGCATACCATATTAATTCACGTGCTTTTTTTAATATGCTTTTGAATTATTTTACTAGTGTTTTCAGTGTTGATTACAATTAGCATCTTAATTTAAAACAATGTTATTCAGATTAATATTAATTTAATTTCAATATTATATAAAATATTTTCTCCAATACATCTCTGTTTCCTACCCTCTCCTTTGGGTTATTTATTTCAAACAAATTGCATATTTATGCATTACAGACCCATTGACACAGTTTTATAATTATTGCTTTATGCAGTTGTATTTTACATTCATAGAATAAAAATGTTATAAACAAAAATACACTTATTCTGTCTTGTACATTGACCTATGTCATTATCTTTACTGATTCCCTTTATTTCTTCATGTGAATTGAGTTACTGTCTCATGTTTTGTTTGCTTGTTTTTTAAATTTCAGCCTGATGGTCTCCCTTTTAGTATTTTTTGTAGGACACATCTGTTAGCAACAAATTCTGTTTTTGTTTACCTGGGAGTGTCTTAATTTGTCTTTCATTTATGAAAGATAGTTTTGCTGGATATAGAATTCTTGGTTGACAGTCTTTCTTTCACTACTTTAAATATGTCACCCCACTGTCTTCTGGCCTCCGTGGTTCTTAATGAGAAGTCAGTGTTAATCTTGAGGATCTTTCACATGTGATAAGCCAATTTTCTCTTTCTTTTTCAAGTTTTTCTCATTATCTTTGGCATTCTGCAGTTTGACAATGATTTGGCCAAGTTTGCACCTCTTTGTCTTTATCTTATTTTGATTAGATTGAGCTTTGGAGATGTGCAAATTAATGTTTATGTAAAATTTGGGGAGTTTTTTGGTAATTATTTCTTTAAATATCCTTTCTTCCCTACTCTTTCTCTTCCCTTTTTTGGACTTCTATTATGTATGTGTTGGTATACTTGATGATTTCCCACAAGTTCCTGAGGCTCTGTTTATTATTCTTTTTTAAAAAGATTTATTTATTTATTTGAGAAAGAGAGAGAGAGAGCAAGCGTAAGTGTGGAGGGACAGCGGGAGAGGGAGAAGGAGAGAAGCAGACTACCTGCTGGGCCTGGAGACTGATGTAGGACTCGATCTCACAACTCTGAGATCATGACCTGAGCCAAAATCAAGAGCTGGATGCTTAACTGACTGAGCCACCCAGGCAGGGTGTTTATTATTCTTAATTTTTTTTCTCTTCCTGATGGCTCACAATTGACCCATCTTCGAATTCTCTGATTCTTTCTTCTGCCAGCTAAAATCTGATATTGAACCTTTCAGTGAATTTTTTGTTTAATTTATTGTACTTTTCACCACCATATTTATATTTATTTGAACCTTTTAAAATTATTTTTTGTCTCTTTATTATTATTCACTATTTGGTGAGACATAGTTGTCATACTTTCTTTGAATTTTTAACCATATGTTCTTTAAACGTATTAATAATAAATGATTCAAAGTCTTTGTCTAATTCATTGAAACTACACAGTGTATAAAAAAATAAAGTCTTTTGTCTATTAAGTTCAACATCTGGTCCCATCAGGGAGATTTTCTGTTGTTTTTCCCCCTGTATATATGGTATACTTTTTGTTTCTTTACTTTTCATATATTTTTTGGACACTGGACACTGTTTTTTTAAAAGATTTATTTATTTATGTATTTATTTGAGAGAGAGAGAGAGGGTCAGTAGGGGGAGGGGCAGAGGGAGAGAGAACCCTCAAGCAGACACCCACTGAGAGCAAAGCTGGAGGCAGGGCTCAATCCCAGGACCCTGAGATCCTGACCTGAGCCAAAATCAAGAGTTGACCAATTAACTGACTGAGCAACCCAGGCACCCTGAAGACCCAACACTTTAGAGAGCATATTGTAACAGCTCTGGTGTCAGACCACTGCTTTCCAGTTGTTTTTTTTAAAGATTTTATTTTTATTTTTATTTATTTGACACAGAGAGAGAAACAGCCAGCGAGACAGGGAACACAAGCAGGGGGAGTGGGAGAGGAAGAAGCAGGCTCCCAGCAAAGGAGGGAGCCCAATGGGAGGCTTGATCCCAGGACCCTGGGATCAGGCCCTGGGCCGAAGGCAGATGCTTAACAACTCCGCCACCCAGGCACCCCTCTTACTTTATCTCCTAGGAGCTTTTGTGTAGAGCTCTCTCTCTTCTGAAACGCTCCTCTTATGGCTTCCAAGACACACCACTGGTTTTCCTCCTACTTTACCAACTGCTCCCTCTCACTTACTTTGCTGACACCTTTTTTCATCACTAAATATTTCTGTTCCTTGTCTGGGTCCTCTCCCATCTTTGCATACTTTCCCCATATATGATCTTATTGCTACTCATGCCTTTAAATGTTATCTGTATTTTGCTGATTCTCATATCTATGTTTAGCCTAGATTTTTCCTTTGAGCTTCTGGCTCATATTTTAAACTACCTACTTGATCTCTTCATGTGGTTAGTTTATAGAAGTTTTGATTTTAACACATCTTATACCAAACTCTTATTTCTCTCTGCTCTCTGTCCTCTTAATAAATATTAAGTCCATCTGTCTGACTATTGTTGTTCAAGCCAGAAATCTTAGACCCATTCTTAATTTCTTCCCTTCTTTCTTTTTTCATTGCCAAGCTATCAGTATATTCTGATAATTCTTCCTCTGAGTTTTACTGTGCCCCTATTGACTTCTCTTTATCACTACTCTGCCATCTTGGTCCAGACAATTACTCTTTCTTATTTAGACCATCACAGAATGCTAACTGGCGTCTCATGTCCACTCTTGTAATTTACAATTCTTTTTCCAAACAGCAGCTGGTGTAATCTCCTTAATATGTAAATCAGTTTATATAAGACATCACACCAAAGTCTGCACATTACTCTTGAAAATCAAAGGACTTTACCATGGCCAGTAAGGCTCTGAATAACGAAGATTTTGACCAGCTCTGTGGTTTCATCTTGTGGTTTTTTTCACTGGGCCCTTTCCTCACACTCACAGCTCCACTAATCTTCTATAGTTCTGTGAATAACCCAGGTTCTTTTCTGCCTCAAAGTCTTCCCTCTGCCTGGATTATTTTTCTTTCCATTGTATGGAAGACTGACTCTTTCTCATCTTCCCATCAAATTTCTCACCTCTAAGGCATCTTGTCTAATATAGTCCCAGTCCCTACTAGTTTTATTTTTTAAATAATTTTTTATTATGTTATGCTAGCCACCATACAGTACATCCCTAGTTTTTGATATAAAGTTCCATGATTCATTACATGCATATACACCCAGTGCACCATGCAATACGTGCCCTCCTTAATACCCATCACTGGCCTATCACAATCCCCGACCCCCCTCTGCTCTAAAGCCCTCAGTTTGTTTCCCAGAGTCCATAGTCTCTCATGGTTCATTCCCCCTTCTGTTTACTCCCCCTTTCTTCTTCCCTTTCTTCTCCTACCGATCTTCCTAATTCTTATGTTCCATAAATGAGTGAAACCATATGATAATTGTCTTTCTCTGCTTGACTTATTTCACTTAGCATTATCTCCTCCAGTCCCATCCATGTTGCCGCAAATGTTGTGAAATCGTACTTTTTGATGGCTGAGTAATATTCCATTGTATATATGGACCACATCTTCTTAATCCAGTCATCTGTTGAAGGGCATCTCGGCTTCTTCCATGATTTAGCTATTGTGGACAATGCTGCTATGAATATTGGGGTGCATATGGCCCTTCTCTTCATTACGTCTGTATCTTTGGGGTAAATACCCAGTAGTGCAATTGCTGGATCACAGGGTAGCTCAATTTTTAACTTTTTAAGGGACCTCCTCACTGTTTTCCAAAGTGGCTGTACCAACTTGCATTCCCACCAACAATGTAGGAGGGATCCCCTTTCTCCACATCCTCTCCAGCAATTGTTGTTTCTTGCCTTGTCAATTTTTGCCATTCTAACTGGTGTAAGGTGGTATCTCAGTGTGATTTTGATTTGAATTTCCCTGGTGGCTAATGATTTTGAACATTTTTTCATGTGTCTGTTAGCCATTTGTATGTCTTCATTGGAAAAGTGTCTGTTCATATCTTCTGCCCATTTTTTGACTTGATTATTTGTTTCCTGTGTATTGAGTTTGAGAAGTTCTTTGTAGATCTTGGATACTAATCTTTTATCAGTAGTGTCATTTGCAAATATCTTCCCCCATTCCATAGGATGCCTCGTAGTTTTTTTGACTGTTTCCTTGGCTGTGCAGAGGCTTTTTATCTGGATGAAGTCCCACAAGTTCATTTTTTCTTTTGTTTCTCTTGCCTTTGGAGATGTGTCATGAAAAAAGTTGCTGTGGATGATGTCGTAGAGGTTGCTGCCTATGTTCTCCTCTAGGATTTTGATCGATTCCTGTCTCACATCGAGGTCTTTCATCCATTGGGAATTTATCTTTGTGTATGGTGTGAGAGAGTGGTCAAGTTTCATTCTTTTGTATGTAGCTATCCAATTTTCCCAGCACCAGTTATTGAAGAGACTGTCTTTTTTCCACTGGGTGTTTTTTCCTGCTTTGTCAAAGATTAGCTGCCCAAGGAGCTAAGGGTCCATTTCTGGGTTCTCTATTCTGTTCCATTGGTCTATGTGTCTGTTTTTGTGCCAGTACCATGCTGTCTTTGTGAGCACACCTTTGTAGTATAGCCACCAGATTTGTTTTTCTTTTTCAACAATTCCTTGGTGATTCAGGGCCTTTTCTGGCTCCACACAAATTTAAGGGCTGTTTGTTCCAGTTCTTTGAAAAACGTCATTGGTATTTTGATCAGGATGGCATTGAAAGTGTAGATTGCTCTGGGTAGCATAGACATTTTCACTATGGTTATTCTTCCGATCCATGAGCATGGAATATTTTCCCATCTTTTTGTGTCTTCTTCAATGTCTTTCAAGAGCGATTTGTAGTTTCTAGAATATAGATCCTTTACGTCTCTGGTTAAGTTAATTCTGAGATAACGTATGATTTTTGGTGCCATTGTAAATGGAATGGATTCCCTTATTTCTCTTTCTTCAGTCTCCTTGTTTGTGTATAGAAATGCAACTGATTTCTGAGCATTGATTTTGTATCCCGCCACATTACTGAATTGCTCTATAACTTCTAGTAGTTTGGGGGTGGATTCTTTTGGGTTTTCCATATAGAGTATCATGTCACCTGCGAGGAGAGACAGTTTGACTTCTTCTTTGCCGATTTGGATACCTTTTATCCCTTTTTGTTTTCTGATTGCTGTGGCAAGGACTTCTAGTACTATGTTGAATAATAATGGCGAGAGTGGGCATCCTTGTCGTATTCCTGATCTTAAGGGAAGGGCTTCCAGCTTTTCCCCATTGAGAATGATATTCGCTTTAGGCTTTTCATAGATGGTTTTTATGAAATTGAGGAATGTACCCTCTATCCCTACATTCTGAAGGGTTTTAATCCGGAAAGGATGCTGTATTTTGTCAAATGCTTTTTCTGCATCAATTGAGAGGATCATATACTTCTTGACTCTTTTCTTGTTGATGTGATCTATCACACTGATCGATTTGCGAATGTTGAACCACGCTTGCAACCCAGGGATGAATCCCACTTGGTCATGATGGATAATCCTTTTAATGTACTGTTGGATCCTATTAGCTAGGATCTTGTTGAGAATTTTGGCATCCATATTCCTCAGGGATGTCGGTCTATAATTCTCCTTTTTGATGGGGTCTTTGCCTGGTTTGGGGATCAAGGTAATACTGGCCTCATAGAATGAGTTTGGTAGTTTTCCTTCTGCTTCTATTTTTCGAAACAGCTTCAGGAGAATAGGTATTATTTCTTCATTGAATGTTTGGTAGAATTCTCTGAGGAATGCATCAGGCCCTGGAGTCTTGTTTTTGGGGAGGTTGTTGATCACTGCTTCAATCTCTTCATAATTAATTGGTCTGTTTAAAAAATCAGTTTCTTCCTGTTTCAGTCTTGGTAGTTTATAGGTTTCCAGGAAGGCATCTATTTCTTCCAGGTTGTTTAATTTATTGGCATAAAGCTGTTGATAAAAGTTTCTAATGATTCTTCTAATTTCATTGGTGTTGGTTGTGACCTCTCCCCTTTCATTTATAATTTTATTAATTTGGGTCCTTTCTCTATTCTTTTGAGTAAGTCTTGCCAGTGGCTTATCGATCCTATTTATTCTTTCAAAGAACCAGCTTCTAGTTCTGTTGATCTGCTCTCATATGCTCCTGGTTTCTAATTCATTGATCTCTGCTCTAATCTTGATCAACTGCTTTCTCGTGCATGGGTTAGGCCTGTTTTTCTGTTCCAGCTCCAGCTTCTTGAGGTGAGAATATAAAAACTGCATTTTAGATTTTTCTGTTCTTTTGGGTGTGGCTTGGATAGCTATGTATTTTCCCCTTAGGACTGCTTTTGCAGTGTCCCATAGGTTTTGGACTGATGTGTTTTCGTTCTTGTTGTTCTCCGTAAATTGTTTAAATTGATTTTTAATTTCCTGGTTTACCCAATCATTCTTGAGCAGGATGTTTCTTAGTTTCCAAGTGTTTGAGTTTCTTCCAAATTTTTCCTTGTGATTGAGTTCCAATTTCAAAGCATTGTGGTCTGAAAATATGCAGGGAAGAACTTCAGTCTTTTGGTATTTGTTGAGACCTGTTTTGTGACTCAGTATATGGTCTATTCTGGAGAAAGTTCCATGTGCATTCGAAAAGAATGAGTATTCTGTTGTTCTGGGGTGTAGTGTTCTCTATATATCTATGAGGTCCATCTGGTCTAGTATATCATTCAAAGCTCTTCTTCGTTTGTTGAGTTTCTGCTTAGGTGATCTGTTTATTGCTGATAGTGGAGTGTTGAGGTCCCCTACTATTAACGGATTAGTATCTATATGTCTCTTTTTTCTGGTTAAGAGTTGGCTTGTGTATCTTGCTGCTCCCCTGTTGGGTGCATAGATATTTATAATTGTCATATCCACTTGTTGGATACATCCTTTAAGAATCATATAATGTCCTTCTGTATCTCTAACTACAGTCTTTAGTTTAAAATCTAATCTGTCTGATATGAGAATTGCTACCCCAGCTTTCTTTTGAGTTCCATTGGCATGAAAAATGGTTTTCCATCCCTTCACTTCCAGTGTGGATGTACCTTTTGGATCAAGATGAGTCTCTTGTTGACAGCAAATGGTTGGGTCATGCCTTTTTATCCAATCTGCAACCCTGTGTCATTTTATGGGAGCATTTAGGCCATTCACATTGAGAGTGATTATTGAGAGATATGATTTTAATGATGTCATGTTGACTGTGAAGTCTTCGTTTCTATGGATTGTAAATTTCTGTTCTGTATCACTCTTGGCACCTTTTTACTTATATAGAACCCCCCTTAATATCTTCTGTAGGGCTGGTTTCGTGGTTACGAATTTGGTCCGTTTCTGCTGATCCTGGAAGGTCCTTATCTCTCCATCAATTCTTAATGACAGCCTTGCTGGATGAAGGATCCTTGGCTGCATGTTTTTCTCGGATAGAGCTTTAAAAATATCCTGCCAACCTTTCCTCTCATTCTAGGTCTGTGTAGACAGGTCTGACGTTATTTTGATATTTTTGCATCTATACGTGAGAAATTTCTTCACCCTGGCCATTTTCAATACTGTATCCTTGGATCTAATTGCGATTTGCCCTGTGACGTGATGTGGCATAGGTTTGTCGTGGTTGACCTTGGGAGGGGTCCTCTATGCCCCATGGACACGAATGCTTGTTTCCTTTGTCAGATTAGGGAAGTTTTCATCTACAATTTGTTCAAATATCTCTTCTAGACCTCTCTCTTTCTCCACCCCCTTGGGGATGCCGATGATTCTGACATTGGAACGTTTCATTAAGTCAGTAATCTCCCGTAATCTACATTCTTGTGATTGAATTTTTTTGAGCCAAGTTTCCGTTTCAACTTTCTCTTCTCCCATCCCATCTTCCAATTCACTAATTTGTTCTTCTGCCTCATTTACCCTGGCCGTCAGAGCATCTAGTTTGGACTGCATTTGATTCATTGCCTTTTAAATTTCTGCCTGATTCACTCTCATTTCTGCCCTTAGAGATTCTATATTCTCGTTAATATTTTCGTTAATATTTTTTTCAAGCCTACACATCATATTGACCCTTGTTACTCTGAACTCCATTTCTGACAATTTGGTTATATCCATATCCATCATTTCTGTGGCAGAGGCCACTGTCTCTGTCTCCTTTCTTTGCTGAGGGTTTCTTCTCCTCGTCATTCTGATGAGGAGAGGTTGCGGGGATGCCCAGAACCCAAATTATTGACCAGGACCCAGGCAGTATGCACTTGTTTTATAGGGACCTTAGGGATGTGGGCTTCTTGATTTTTCAGCCTGCCGTCTGGGGGAGGGGCCTGCCACTCTGATATTCGGGCAACCCTGTTTGGGTATAGTGTCCCTGTCTCCTGCAAGTGAGGATGGGGATGGGCACAATGTTAGCTGGTATTTCCAGGCTTTTCTTCTCTGGCAGCTTTCCCTGGCAGTTTTCTGTGCCTCTTCTGAGAGTCAGAGCAGCAGTGGCCATATCCTAGCCTCTGTTTCAGAACAGAGAGATTGCAGTCTGCTTTCCACTGAGCTCTCTTGGCCACTTTAGCTCTGTTTCTGTTGGTGCTGCCAAAAACCCTGCAGGGTCCTGTGTTGTGCGCCCTACAGCCGGTGTCCCTACCCTCACTTCCAGGGCCAGCACGTCTCTGTACTTTGTTCTTCTAACACTGCCAGCTGCCCCCGGTTCCCTGGCGTGTTCTTGAGCTCCCTGTTTCAGTGTGGTTCGCCTGTGCTCCGGAGCTCCAGTGGTCAGTCTGGTCACTCGCATTCCCGGGCTCATGGTCTCAGTCTGCTCTCTCATGGGTGCAGGTCCTCAAGTCTGCCTGCTCCACAGTGCAGGTGGCTACCTCTTCCCGGTGCCAACGTGGCAGCTCCCTCCCCCTTCTATTTCTCTTACAATGTCTGTGCGCAGTTTCATGGCTCCCAGCTTTGTACCTCAATACTCAGTGCTGGAGATGTTCATTTGTAGAGATCCAGATGTATCTTCCTGCATCTCAGGCTGATTCCGTGGGTGTTCTGAATGGTCTGGTACCTATCCAGCTCGACTCAGGGGCCCAGCTGAAAAAGGGGTCCCTACTCCTCCACCGTCTGTTTTCCCCTCTCCACTGCTTTCCAGTTTTTTTTTAAAGTTATTTTTTATCTTTCTGCTGTTTATTTGTTTAGTGAATTTCCTGAGCTGCGATGAGAGAGGATATGGGAATAGCCTCAAGTTAGAAACACCACAGTTCCTTCTGTCTTACTGAGGTTCAGTAATTTCTTTGGTAGATGATTGTCAGTTTGTTCTGAGGGGTTGGCTAATTTCTGGAATTATAAAATTATTGATTTTAGCTATTTTTCCAGGAATTTGTTTCTTTGGAACGATGGGTTCACTCTGCTCCTTACTTAACCATGAGGGATGTTGATCTACCACCAATACATCTTTTAAAAAATTAAAATATAATGGAATAGAATGGTAAGTATTTGTGCATTGCTTATAGTAATGTTAGGTATTGTTTTATGAAATTATTAATTCTAAATGTGTATATTTAATGCTTTGTAATGTAAAATGTACTTTTTACTGTGCTTCCTAATTTTTAAAAAGCCAGTATAATAATGTATGTTATATGAACCTAAGCATGCATCAGAATCACTTGGAGGGCTAATTAAAATACATGTTTCTGAGCTCCATATCATTGTTTCTGATTCAGTAGGTTGAGAAGGGGGTGAGAATTTGTATTTTAAAATCAAGTTCCCATATGATACTGCTGCTGCTGCTCTGACAACCACACTTTGAGAACCACTGCATAAGACCAATAGTTTTCAGTCTTGGTTGAAAATTAGAATTATCTATGAAAGTTTTAAAATATGAGGATGTCTAATCCCTACCTCAGACTAATTGAATTCTGATCTCTAGAAGTGGGGCACAACATTTCTGATGTACATAAGGAGTTGATCTCTGTACTAGATTTTGATTTTTTTAAGGTCAGGACTGAGTCTTTTGTCTTTTACCCTTGGTTTGACCTTATATAGGTATTCAATATATGTTGAATGAATTGTCTTAAAATGGTTCTTGAGTTTTCTAACCGTGGAGAACAGATTAGTCTTGGATGAGACAAGGTTTTAAAGATAAAAGGGGCAGACAGGGCTAGTGCTTTTCCAAATGAAGAATGCTGGTTCTATCCCTTCCTGTATCCCACATACAAAGAGGGACTTCAGGATTGTACCGGACTTATATCTATAAGAAATTATTACCCAGTGCAGGAGGAGTAAAGGAAACTTAAGTTGGTGATATCTTTTCAACACAGGTATGAAGAAGAGCCTATCCTGGATTTCTCTGCCATGGAACTTAAGAGAAAGGCTGATTTTTTCCATGGCCTGTTTTTATCTACCTCAGCATCTCCTATTCTCTAGTTTCCTTCTTTCTTCTGAAAGGAGCGCTGGTAACGGCAAAGGCTGCAGGGCTTCTGAAAACCAGACCCCAGGTGAGCAAATTTTCCCTCTGCCTTTCCTCATATTCAGCCTTGGTACCTGAGTTTGCCCTCAACTATTTTCTGTAGACTCTCTTTCTTGTAGAGTCCCCATGACTCAGCTCTGTCTCACGTACCTAGTCTCATCCTGTTACATAGTCACTATTTATGTGTTATTCTCTAGATGTCTTCCTAACAGTGATGTCACTATGTTAGTCACTGTTTTTTAGCTCTAACGTATCCTCGTGACATAGCTGGGAAGATGAACGCTACAAGGTAAGCCTCTTGACAGCAGTGTGCTTTTCCCATTATGTAGCCTCTTACAGACTTTTCCCTTTGTGATTGAGGCACATTAAGAGACTGTAACCCCTTTCCTGCCCATCCAGTGCTCATTAATATGGAAACTTTTGTCTTTCATTATGTAATCAAGCAATGTGGTTGTCCCTATTATCTTAGGACTGGGTGAAGCTCTGCATCTGCATCTCAAAGAGGATGAAAGGAGTCGACTTGACTCCTCCCAGAGGACTCTCTATGGGGATGTGATGCTGGAGAATTATGAAAACAGTCTCACTTGGTAAGACTTCCCTGTGTTCTATTTTAAGACTTGGGATAGTCTTCCTTTTTCCATATTTTATTTCTTTTCCCTTATCTATCTTTCATTATTAATTCACCCATTCAATATACATTGAGTGCCTACCATATGCAAAGCACTGTTCTAGGTTTCAGAGATATTAATCACCCTATATGAAATAACATCCCCATAATTCTGTGCTCCCTTATCCAGGTTTATTTTTTCTTCATCGGGTATTGCTGCTTTACATTTGTTTGTTCATTCATTATTGTCTGTCTCCCATACTAAAATAAGTCCCATGAAGGTAGAGACTGTCTGACCGATGTGTCCCAGATATATAGAATAATACCTGGGACACAGTAGATCCTAAAAAAAAAATGCTAACTGAATTCTGAGATAAAAGGCATTATCCTTGCCATTAATATATTTGTACTCAAGCAGCTCACAGTCTATAGGGGAGACAAGCAAAAATCACTGAAATACTTGTACTTTCCTTAGTACACTAGGCTCTCTAATACCAGCTGTCTTGCTCCTTTCTACCCATCCTTCAAGGTTTAGCATTTTATGTCTGCCTCCTTTCCATACATTCAACTAACATTTCCTGACTGCCTGCACTCTTCCAGGCACTATCATATTTGCTAGGGGACTGGAGAATGCTAAAAAGAATAAAAACATTCTGATCTCTGCCCCGACAGGAGCTTAGTTTAGAGAGGCATATAGACAAGGACAGTATTACGTGATATATACTGTGATAGAAGGAAGTACACAGTCCTGTGAAAGCCACTGTGTGAAACTCATCTTATGGAATAACAGGGAGACTTCCTGGAAAATGAATGGGATGGATTCATTAATTCAAGCTTACCTATTAAATATTGATTGAGCACTTATAGTGTACCAAACACTATACTAGGTGCTGAAAATGCAGTATTAAATAAAACAGATACAAATCTTACCCTCCTAAAGCATATTTTCTAGCAAAGGATGAAGTGGAATTAGCAAGATCAGGAAAGAAAATCAGTTCCAGCAGAAGGAGCAACATGACTAAAGATCTGAAAGCTGACAAAACCAAGATTTGTTCAAGAAGCTTCAAATATCAAGTAGTTTAGTGTGGCTGGAATGGCGAGGACAGAGCCCGAGTGTTGAGAGTTAATGCTTTAGAGGGCACTAGAGACAGATCATGCATGATCATCTGTGCTTTCTAAAAAGTCTTTATCCCAAGTGTAAGGGAAGGTCGGTAAGTGTTTTAAGTAGAAAAAATGACATTTTTATGTAGGAAGGCTTCCCTAACCATATCTCTTCTCTTGTCTAAATCTGAGTTAGATCTTCTCTTTTATTCTCAATGCCTCCCTGTGATCTGCCATCATAGCATTATAAGCATTAAATATAATTTTTTATTGGGAAGTATAATGTATATACATGAAAAAGTATGAAAGATAATGTATATGGTGTAATGGATAATTATAAAATAAATATCAAAATAACCACCATCTAGTCAAAGATATAATATTGCCAGTTTCTCAGGAGTCCCTAATGTTCTTCTTGCTTGTCAGAATCCTCTGACTTCCCTCCAAAGGTAATGATTATCCAAAAAGGGAGAATTGATCCTTTTAACTCAATTTTGTCTGATATGTATAGCTACCCCTATTCTCTTCTAGTTACCATTTGAATGGAGTATCTTTTTCCATCTCTTCACTTTCAGCCTGTGTATGTCCTTAAATCTAGAGTGAGTCTCTTATAAAATTGGGAAATGACAGTTAAGTCAGAGTTAGCCACAAATTATGGGCAGTTATAATAAGCAAGCTTAAAAGGAAGTTAGGCTGGGTTAATGAGAAGGACTAGAACATCTAGTGATGATGCTATATGTGGTAAACTGAATAATGGCCTCCCAAAGATATCTACATCCTAAACTCTGGAACCTGTGAATATTACCTTATATGGCAAAAGAGACTGCAGATTTGATTCAGTTATGGTTCTAGAGATGGAGAGATTATCCTAGATTATCCAGGTGGGACTGATGTAATCACAAAGATTCTTATAAGCGATAGGCAGGAGATCAGTGAGTAGTTGGAAATGTGACAACAGAAGCAAACTCTTGGGGTAATGTAAGGAAGGGCCCACAGCCAGGATATGAAGGCAGCCTCTGGAAGCTGGAAAAGGCAAGGAGATGGATTCTCCCCTCAAAGCCTCCAGAAGGAATCAACCCTGCCCACACTTTGATTTATTCCAGTGAGACTGATTTTTGTTTTTCTAACCTCCAGACTATAAGAGAATAACTTTGTGTTGTTTTAAGCTCCTAAAAAAATAAAGTGAGTCTCTTATAGACAATACAAAGTTTGATCTCTTTTCTTTATCCATCCAGCTAATACATGTTTTGATTGGTGAGTTTAGTCCATTTACTTTTAAGGCAATTATTGATAGGTAAGGACTTAGTGCCATTTTATTGTTTTCTGTTTTGTGGTTCTTTTATTCTTTTCTTCATCTCTTGCTGTTTTCCTTTGTAATTTGATTATTTTTTTAAAGTGTTATGCTTTGATTCTTATCATCTTTTTTATATCTACTGTAGGTTTTTTTTCATTGGGGTTACCAAGAGACTTACGTAAAACTTTTTATAGTTGTAACAGTGTATTTTAAGGTGATAACTTCAATTGCATGCAAAAATTCTACACTTTTATTCCCTCCCCACACCTTGTTATTGATGTCAGAATTTACTTCTTATATTTTGTATCCATTAATAAATTTTTGTGGTTATAGTTATTTGCTATATTTTTGTCTTTAAACTTTAAAAAATTTTATTGTTATGTTAGTCACCATACAGTACATCATTAGTTTTTGATGTAGTAATCCATGATTCATTGTTTGTGTGTAATACCCAGTGCTCATTGCAATATGTGCCCTCCTTAATACCCATCACCAGGCTAACCCATCCCCCCACACCCCACCCCTATAAAACCCTCAGTTTGTTTCCCAGAGTCCGTAGTCTCTCATGGTTTGTCTCCCCCGCTGATTCCCCACCTTCTTTTTCCCCTTCCTTCTCCTAATGCCCTCCATACTATTCCTTATGTTCCACATATGAGTGAAACCATATGATAATTGTCTTTCTCTGCTTGACTTATTTCACTTAGCATTATCTCCTCCAGTTCCACCCATGTTGGTGCAAATGTTGGGTAATCATCCTTTCTGATGGCTGAGTAACATTCCATTGTATATATGGACCACATCTTCTTTATCCAGTCATCTGTTGAAGGGCATCTTGGCTGCTTCCACAGTTTGGCTATTGTGGACATTGCTGCCATGAACATTGGGGTGCATGTGGCCCTTATTTTCACTACATCTATATCTTTGGGGTAAATACCCAATACTGCAATTGATGGGTCATAAGGTAGCTCTATTTTTAACTTTTTGAGGAACCTCCGCACTGTTTTCCAAAGTGGCTGTACCAACTTGCATTCCCACCAACAATGTAGGAGGGATCCCCTTTCTCCACATCCTCTCCAACATTTGTTCTTTCTTGCCTTGTCAATTTTTGCTATTCTAACTGGTATAAGGTGGTATCTCGCTGTGGTTTTGATTTGAATTTCCCTGATGCCTAATGATGTTGAACATTTTTTCATGTGTCTGTTAGCCATTCATATGTCTTCTTTGGAGATGTGTCTGTTCATGTCTTCTGCCCATTTTTTCACTGGATTATTTGTTTTTTGGGTGTTGAGTTTGAGAAGTTCTTTATAGATCTTGGATACCAGCCCTTTAGCTTGTCTTTAAACTTTTATTCTAAGGTTAAAAGTGATTTACATACCACAATTACAATATTACATTATTCTGTACTTGTCTTTATATTAACCTTTATCAATGAGATTTATACTTTCATATGCTTTCATGTTGCTCTTTATTGTCCTTTATTTAAACTTGAAGAATTTCCTTTAGTATTCTTGTAAGGCCAGAGTGAAAAGGTAACACACAGAAGGAGAGAAAATATTTGCAAAGCATGTATCTGCTAAGAGATTAATATTTATAATATATAAAGAATTCCTATAACTCAACAATAACAAAAAATCCATACAAACAACTTAAAAAATAGGCAAAGCACATGTATAGACATTTCTCCAAAGAAGATATACAGGTGGCCAATTAGCACATGAAAAGATGGTCAATATCACTAATCAGTAGGTAAATGTAAATCAAAACCACAATGACATACAATGTCATAACCAGTAGGATGGCTATTAACAAATAAATAAATAAAAACAAAAAAAACAAAATAAATTTTGTTGAGGGTGTGGAGAGATTGGAGCCCTGTGCTCTGCCACTGAGAATGCACCATGGTACAGCTGCTGTGGAAAACATTATGATAGTTGCTCAAAAAAAAAAAATTACCTTATGATCCAGCAATTCCAGTAATGAATACAGGGACTTGAACAGATATCTGAACACCAATGTTCATAACAGCTTTATACACAATAGCCAAAAGTTGGAAACAACTCAAATGTACATAAACAGATGTATGGATAAATATATTGTGATATAGTTATTCAAAAGAATTTTTTTCAGGTTTAAAAAGAAATGAAATACATGGACAGCACTGGAGGAGATAATGCTAAGTGAAATAAGTCAAGCAGAGAAAGACAATTATCATATGGTTTCTCTCATCTATGGAACATAAGAACTAGGAAGATTGGTAGGAGAAGAAAGGGATAAAGAAAGGGGGGTAATCAGAAGGGGGAATGAAGCATGAGAGACTATGGACTCTGGGAAACAAACTGAGGGCTTCAGAGGGGAGGGGGTGGGGGAATGGGATAGACTGGTGATGGGTAGTAAGGAGGGCACATATTGCATGGTGCACTGGGTGTTATACGCAACTAATGAATCATCGAACCTTGCATCAGAAACCAGGGATGTACTGTATGGTGACTAACATAATGTAATAAAAAAACATTAAAAAAATTTTTAAAAATTAAAAAAAAAGAAATGAAATCTGACAAATGCTACAATATGATGAGCCTTGAAGACATTGTGGGGTGAAAGAAGCCAGATACAAAAGGACACGTATTATAGGATTTCACTTATTCATGAGGTATCCAAAGTAGTTAAACTCATAAAGACAGAGTGGTGGTTGCTAGGCTGAATGGAGGAAAGGAGGGTTTTATTTTGTTTTGTTTTTAACAGATACAGAGTTTTAGTGTCAGATGATAAAAAAGTTTTGGAGACAGATGGTGGCAATGGTTGCACAGCATTGAAAATGTACCACGAGAGACTATGGACTCTGGGAAACAAACTGAGAGCTTCAGAGGGGAAGGGGGTGGGGGATTGGGATAGGCTGGTGATGGGTATTAAGGAGGGCATGTATTGCATGGAGCACTGGGTGTTATACACAAGTAATGAATCATGGAACACTACATCAAAAACTAAGGATGTACTGTATGGAGACTAATATAACATAATAAAAAATTTTTTTAAATAAATTAAAAAAAGAAAAAAAAAGAAAATGTATTTAATGCCACTGAACTATATACTGGAAGTGGTTTAAATGATTATATATCAATATATCTATATCCATCTATTTAATTTATGTAATATTTCACTTGACCATCATCTCTAATCACATCTCCCTCCAGAGGCAATAATGTTTTTCTTAGTCTTTTTAACTATTCCCACTATTCCAAAGTGTGCTTATACCATGTTTTATTTTAAAATTCCCTAATGATAATTTTTAAATTCTTTATTTAAATTCAATTTAGTTAACATATACTATATTATTAGTTTCAGGGGTAGAATATAGTGATTCGTCATTTGCATATCATACCCAGTGCTCATTACATCAATTGTCCTCCTTAGTGCTCATCACCCAATTATCCTTTTTCCCCTCCCACCTTCCCTCCAGCAAACATCAGTTTGTTTTCTAGAGTTCAGCGTCTCTTGTGGTTTACCTCCCTATTTTCATCTTATTTTTTTTTTCCTTCCCTTACCCTATGTTCATCTGTTTTGTTTCTTAAATTCCACATGAGTCAAATCATATGGTATTTGTCTTTCTCTGACTGACTTATTTCGCTTAGCATAATACCCTCTAGTTCCATCCACATCATTGCAAATGGCAAGATTTCATTGTTTTTGATGGCTGATATTATATATATATACACACACACACGCACGCGCGCGCACACACACACACCACCTCTTCTTTATCCACTCATCTGTCAATGGGCATCTGGGCTCTTTCCATATTTTGGCTATTGTGGACATTGCTGCTATAAACATTGGGGTGCATGTGCCCCTTCAAATCACTATGTGTGTATCCTTTGGATAAATACCTAGTAGTCAATTTCTGGGTGGTAGGGTAGCTCTATTTTTAACTTTTTGAGGAACCTCCTTGCTGTTTTCCTGAGTGGCTGTACCAGTTTGCATTCCCACCAACAATGTAAGAGGGTTCCCCTTTCTCCACATCCTCTCCAATATTTGTTGTTTCCTGAGTTGTTAATTTTAGCCATTCTGACCAGAGTGAGGTAGTATCTCATTGTGCTTTTGATTGATATTTCCCTGATGATGAGTGATAATGAGTATTTTTTCATGTGTCTGTTAGCCATCTGGATGTCTTCTTTGGAAAGGTGTCTATTCATGTCTTCTGCCCATTTCTTAACTGGATTATTTATTTTTTTGGGTGTTGAGTTTGATAAGTTCTTTATAGATCTTGGATACTAGCCCTTTATCTGATATGTCATTTAAAAATATCTTCTCCCATTCCTTAGGTTGCCTTTTAGTTTTATTGACTGTTGCCTTTGCTGTGCAGAAGCTTTTAATTTTGATGAAGTCCCAAAAGTTCATTTTTGCTTTTGCTTCCCTTGGCTCTGGTGACGTATCTAGCAAGAAGTTGCTGTGGCCGAGTTCAAAGAGGTTGCTGTTTGTGTTCTCCTCTAGGATTTTGATGGCTTCCAGTCTCGCATTTAGGTCTTTCATCCATTTTCAGTTTATCTTTGTGTATGGTGTAAGGGAATGGTCCAGTTCCATTCTTCTGCATGTGGCTGTTCAATTTTCCCAACACCATTTGTTGAAGAGACTGTCCTTTTTCCATTGGATATTCTTTCCTGCTTTGTCCAAGATTAGCAGACAACAGAGTTGTGGGTTCATTTCTGGGCTCTCTATTCTGTTCCGTAATCTATTTGTCTGTTTTTGTGCCGGTACCATATGGTCTTGATGATTACAGCTTTGTAATAGAGCTTGAAGTCTGGAATTGTGATGTCATCAGCTTTGGTTTCCTTTTTCAACATTCCTCTGGCTATTTGGAGTCTTTTCTGGTTCCATAAGAATTTTAGGATTATTTGGGGCGCCTGGGTGGCACAGCGGTTAAGTGTCTGCCTTTGGCTCAGGGCGTGATCCCGGCATTATGGGATCGAGCCCCACATCAGGCTCCTCTGCTGTGAGCCTGCTTCTTCCTCTTTTCCCTAGTTTGGCTATTGTGGACATTGCTGCTAGAAACATTGGAGTGCAAGTGCCCCTTGGATCACTACCTTTGTATCTTTGGGGTAAATATATAGTAGTGCAATTGCTGGGTCATAGGGTAGCTCTATTTTCAACTTTCTAGGAATGTCCATACTGTTTTCCAGAGTGGCTCCACCACCTTGCATTCCCACCAACAGTGTAGGAGAGTTCCCCTTTCTTTGCATTCTCACCAACATCTGTATAGAAATGCAGCTGATTTCTGTGCATTGATTTTATATCCTGCCACGTTGCTGAATTCCTGTATGAGTTCTAGCAATTTTGGGGTGGAGTCTTTTGGGTTTTCCACATAAAGTATCATGTCAAGTGCAAAGAATGAGAGTTTGACTTCTTTTCTGCCAATTGAAATGCATTTATTTCTTTTTGTTGTCTGATCGCTGAGGCTAGGACTTCTAGTTCTATGGTGAACAGCACTAGTGACAGTGGACATCCCTGCTGTGTTCCTGACCTTAGGGGAAAAGCTCTCAATTTTTTCCCATTGAGAATGATATTTGCTGTGGGCTTGTCTTAGATGGCTTTTATGATATTGAAGTATGTTCCCTCTATCCCTACACTGTCTAGAGTTTTAATCAGGAAAAGATGCTGTATTTTGTCAAATGCTTTTTCTGCATCAATTGAGAGGATCATATGGTTCTTGTCCTTTTATTAATGTGATGTATCACGTTGATTGATTTGTGAATGTTGAACCACCCTTGCAGCCCAGGAATAAATCCCACTTACTCGTGGTAAATAATCTTTTTAATGTACTGCTGGATCCTATTAGCTAGTATCTTGGTGAGAATTTTGGCATCCATGTTCATCAGGGATATTGGTCTGTAACTCTCCTTTTTGGTGGGGTCTTTGTCTGGTTGTGTGATCAAGGTAATTATGCTGGGCCTCATAGAATGAGTTTGGAAGTTTTCCTTCCCTTTCTATTTTTTGAAACAGCTTCAGAAGAATAGGCATTAGTTCTTTAAATATTTGGTAGAATTCCCCTGGGAAGCCATCCAGCCCTGGACTCTTGTTTGTTGGGACATTTTTGATTACTGCTTCAATTTCCTTGCTAATTATGGGTCTGTTCAGGTTTTTTAAATTTCTTCCTGTTTCAGTTTTGGTAGTTTGTAAGTTTCTAGGAACGCATCCGTTTCTTCCAGATTGCCTAATTTGTTGGCATATGGTTGCTCGTAATATGTTCTTAAAATTGTTTGTATTTCCTCAGTGTTGGCTGTGATCTCTCCTCTTTCATTCAGGATTTTATTAATTTGGGTCCTTTCTCTTTTCTTTTTGATAAGTCTGGCTTAGGGGTTTATCGATCTTATTAATTCTTTCAAAGAACAAACTTCTAGTTTTGTTGATCTGTCCTACTGTTCTCTTGGTTTCTATTTCATTGATTTCTGCTCTAATCTTTATTATTTCTCACCTCCTGCTTGGTTTAGGCTTTATTTGCTGTTCTTTCTTCAGGTTCTTTAAGTGTAAGGTTAGCTTGTGTATTTGAGACTTTTCTAATTTTTTGAGAAAGTCTTGTATTGCTAGGTATTTCCCTCTTAGGACCACCTTTGCTGCATCCCAAAGGTTTGAACAGTTGTGTTTTCATTTTCATTTGTTTCCATGAATTTTTTAAATTCTTCTTTAATTTCCTGGTTGACCCATTCATTCTTTTTTTTAAATAATTTTTGTTTTGTTATATTAGTCACCATACAGTACATCCCCAGTTTTTGATGCAATGTTCCATGATTCATTATTTGCGTATAACACCCAGTGCACCATGCAATATGTGCCATGCAATATGTGACCCATTCATTCTTAAGTAGGATGCTCTTTAACATCCAAGTGCTTGAGTTCCTTCCAAATTTCCTCTTATGATTGAGTTCAAGTTTCAAAGCATTGTGGTCTGAAAATATGCAGGGAATAATCCCAGTATTTTGGTACCAGTTGAGACCTGATTTGTGACCCAGTATGTGATCTGTGCTGGAGAATGTTCCATGTGCATTGGAGAAGAATGTGTATTCTGTTACTTTAGGATGGAATGCCTGTATATATCTGTGAAGTCCATCTGGTCCAGTGTGTCATTCGAAGCTCTTGTTTCCTTGTTGATCTTCTGCTTAGATCATTTGTCCATTGCTGTGAGTGGAGTGTTGATGTCCCCTGCTATTATTGTATTATTATCAATGTGTTTCTTTAATTTGGTTATTAATTGGTTAATCAATTAAATGATTAATTAATTAATTGGCTGCTCCCAAGTTAGGAGCATAAATATCTACAATTGTTAGATCTTCTTGTTGGATAGACCCTTCAAGTATGATATAGTGTCCTTCCTCATCTTTTCTACAGTCTTTGGTTTAAAATCTAATTTGTCAGATGCCTGGGTGGCTCAGATGGTTGGGCCTCTGCCTTCAGCTCAGGTCATGATCTCCAGGTCCTGGGATTGAGCCCCACATCAGGCTCCTGGCAAGCTCAGCAGGGAGTCTGCTTCTCCCTCTCCCTCTCCCTCTGCCTCTCCCCTGCTGTGTGCTGTCTCTCTCTCTCTCGAATGAATAAATAAAATCTTTTAAAAAAATCTAATTTGTCTGATATAAGGATTGCTTCCCATGTAATTTAACACATTAAAAAACAAGCCTAATTATTCAAAAAGACTTCATTTAGGATTTGAATTTCTGGGAAGCTGATTTTTTAAAAAGCCTCAGAATGTTTTAAAGCATGTGCCTACATAAGATCATAGATTATTCTAATACCTAATATTTAATTATCTGTTTAACCAAGGTTTCCATAAGAGATTTTATGGAAGGTTGTATAGTTAGCAAAACTTAGCTACATTCATATTGAGAAGATTTAGTTTTCTTAAGTAATCAAAGACCTGATAAAAAACAAATATAGAAAATTGTTTATAATTTCTTATCAAGAGCAGATCACTAATCCAAGAAAGCCCTTTTTTTTCTAACAGAGAGAACGCCAAAATTTTAATTTTATATCCGTGTGATTTTAAAACTCAGTTATTCCAATCTTCTTCCTGAGCACACATAAAATACTTTTCCAAAGTATTTTGGAAATTACAGACTTTCTACAAGTTTCTTTTACATTTAGATTTTGTGCTAAATTCTCCCTCTCCACCTAACGGTCTTATTTCAGGACAAATTAATCCCTTTTCTGTCACCAAAAATATATTCTCATTCCTTATAGTTTTCTTATGTATCTCCTACTTTCCTACATACAGATTTGCTTTCTTTATCATTTTTCAGACGTCTCAATCATATTTATCAGAGTTTTAATTATTAGAAAGCTTAGTCTCCTCTGAAAACTAACATGTAACAAATTGTGTTTTACACCAGAATTCTTTAGATAAGCAAATTTATTAATATATTTCATAATTTCTAGAAACGTCTTTTTTAATAGTATAGTCTTTCAGTAAGACACAAAGCATGTTCACCAAAGACCCAAGTATTTTTACGTTCTCTGCAAAGAGAAGCCAAAAGCAAATAAATCTATGTTCAGTAATTGATGCTTAAGAATTTCATCCTTTTTGAAAAAGACTTGGATAGCCACTGAATTTAACCTAATTTATCATTTAACTTCACAAAACTTCAGTTTTAGGTTACCGGTGATTTTGAATGCGATTGAAAGATTTATCTATAAAACTTTTTATTTATTTAACTTACTTGTTTCTAACAAATTTTCATGAAAACTTCATAAGACAGACAAAATCAACCATTAAGTCCCCTCTGCTGACAAGTGGCAACAGAGATAACATGAACTTAACCGGCAAATTCAGGTAGAACAGACGTTGGTTATCTGTATTATATTTGGAGTTGATAACAGTAGAGAGAAGTGTATTTTAATCAAATCAACAACCTTAAATTAGCTTAATACCCAATATGTTGTACCGGTAGC
>NW_024423319.1:80448276-80490982 GCF_017311325.1 Ursus maritimus
GAAAGGCTGCTCGAGATCGAGGGGACCGAGGCACCGGGATCGGGGTTGACGACCCCACGGGCGTCACTGGGGGCAGGGGCGACCTCGTTCTTCGGCCCTGCGGGCATCTCACCCTGCTGTTGCTTCCGCGCCTTCTCCTTGGACGATGGAGTGGCCATAATGCCGGATTCTCTCTCAGAGAGGCGAGAGCGTGGCTGCAGACGCCGGCTGGGTAGAGCTCCGCGTGAAGGAGTGAGGAGGATGGGCGTGCCCTGGCTGGATCTTCGCTTCTGATTGGTCGGCTGGTTGTCACGTGACGCTCATCTTAAAGGGAGCGAGCCAACCGAGCTCCATCTGGCGCCAAACCAGACGGTACGGTGGAGCACACCGTTCTGGGGGCCGCTGCTGCTGAGTCCACGATGTGAATTCCCCATCCATACCTGGGCCCCTATGAGTGTGTGTGGGTGTGTGTTTCGAGGGAGCGGCGATGCTGTCTGTATAAACAGTCTGAGTCACCCCAAATCAGTTTAGCTTGTCAGCACCACTCTGGTGGTGAAACTTTCAAGCAATAGCTTGAAAGAAATACCACACTGGCCAATAGGAGATACTGCTGAGCTGGGCATCCCTCCTGGAATCCCGACAGGACACTGGGCCCATGTGTGACTCCGGAAGAGACCGTCCTGGAACTCCTCCAGGCATCTGAACGACCCCACACAGGGCTCTGGTGGGCTGTAAGGTTGGAGAGCGGCCTGAAGGCAACAAAAGGGATGGGGCCCACACTGCCTGGGCTCGGGATGTTCAGCACTGCTGCCACGCACCAGAGGCGGATTTATAATTTTCCAGTAGGATGCTTCTCCTTGCCTTGCCCCCCTGAACACAGACTGCGGTTGCCTGGGATTAAGGATGATACCGTCCTCAAATATGCATCAACATTTGTATGGGCTGCATAGTAATCCACTGGTGAATGTACATTCATTTGTTTGACTTACTCCCTAGTTTCTGTTAATACCAATATACCATGATGCACAGGCTTGAAGTCCAATATTTAGACGGGATTTTTAGTCATTATTACAGAAGGGCTGCATTTTCAGTACCCAAAACAGAAAAGCAAATGTAAGAAAGCTAGCACCTAAATTCTGACACACCTGTAAGGCAAGCTACACATAGCTTATTTTATGAAATGGGATCACTTATCCATAGATCTTGTTTGGTAACCTGCTTTTTTGGGTCCAGAAAACACTCTGTCCATGTCGGTAAGTAAATTTCCACAAGGCCATTTTTAAGTACAAAATATTCCATTTGTACCAGAAGCTGACATCTTCAAACATTCCAGTATCAACCAACTTTTTACCCTCTATAACACATCACGGCGAGGCACACCCTTCTTACTAAAAATTGTTCATATCCTCAATTGTGTCCTTGCTATGGATAGACTCCCAGATGAAGAAATTCTTGGCACAGGCCATGCACATTTGTAATTCTTTGATTAAAATACTAGCAAGACGTTCTCCTGAAAGACACTGTTATGACAATTTCGGCCAAATGGAATGGGATGCTTACTGGACCACTGGAGTGAAACACAACACAAAATAGAATGGAATGGTATTTGGAGTGTTAAATAATATGGAATGGAAAATGGATTCGAAATGGAATGCAGAACGGGATGAAGTGGAGACTAACTGCAGTGGAAACTGGAGTGAAATGGGGGATGGAATACGGACTTAAACAGGATATGGAATGGGAAATTGAACAGGATGGAAATTGAATGGAATATGATGGGAAAATGAAAGGGGAATGGAAATAAATATCTGATGGCGTGTGGAATAAAAAAAATATGTAAGTAATGTTATAGGAGAAAAGGAATGGAGCGGAATATACAGTGAAGTAAATATTAAAGAAAATGGGAGGAAACTGAAGGAATAGAATATGCAAGGTCATGAAATCACAATGGACCATGAAATGTGTACCATAGATTTAAAAGTACCAGGATGGGATAGCAACAAATGGAATGAAACGTGGAATGAAATATAGAATACAAAGTTATGAAGGGTGGAATAGACAACAAACATAAATAAAGTAGAATGGAATATGGAAAATGAAATACTGATGCGGATGTGCTTAAATGAAGAGACTGTGTTCTGGTCATCTACCGCTCCATAACTTAGTGTCATGGAACAATGACCATTTGGTCATGCTCAGGCATCCTGTAGAGCTAGAATTCAGACAGGGCAGAGGGCGGATGGCTCATCTCTGCTCCACGATGTCGTTGTCTGAGGCCTCAGCTGGGAAAACTTGAATGGCTGTGAGATCATGAGGGAAGGATGGCAATCAGTGAGGACTCTTAGATTTTGGCCATAGTATCTGGGTGGATGCTGGTGCCACTTCCTGGAATTGGGAAGACTTGCAGACTGGGGACACAGTGGGAATCAGTGATTCTCAATGGGGAAAAAAAAATCTGGAAATTTTTTTTTTAATTTATTTTTTACTTATTTATTTGTCAGAGAGAGAGAGAGAGAGAGAGAGAGAGAGTGAGCACAAGCAGGGGGAGTGGCAAGCAGAGGGTGAAGCAGTCTCCCCTCTGAGCAAGGAGCCCAATGTAGGACTCGATCCCAGGATCCTGGCATCATGACCTGAGCCGAAGGCAGACACTTAGCCTACTGAGCCACCCAGGCGTCCCTGGAAGAGTAAGTTTTGTTTGCCTCAAACTTTATATTCTAAATGTTCTCAGTGAGCGTAGATTCCTCTTGCATTCAGAAAAATAAAGATATTTGCATTCTGGAAAGCAACTAATTTTTGGTGTTTAATTATGTTTTAAGCTGTTGTAAGAAACCAGGCTCTCTCATATGCTACCGGATGGGGTTCGACATTCAGAGCACCTTGCCAGATGGAAATTTGACAAGACATATATAAACATGAAATCCATTTGATGCTACAATTCCTCTTCTAGGCATTGATTCTGAAGAAATATACATATATAAAACCACAATGCTATTTGATCAGAAGTGATTATTTTGGTGTCATTGGTTTAAAAAAAATTTGAAACCACCTAAATTTCTGGCAGGATACCGGATGTCCACAGAATAAACTTATGTAGAGTTTATGAGATGTTTTTGAAGAACTTTTAATGCTATTGGAAAACGGCTATGTTATGCAAATAAAAATTATATACTGAATATACTGGTGTATATTTATATCTATCTAATCAATCATCTATCTATCTATCTATCTATCTATCTATCTATCTATCTATCTTTACATATACCTAGAATTCTATGTATATTAAAATCTCATTTAGTATAGAGTAATGGTGCTCATCCAGGGGCACGGTGCACTTGACAATGTTTGGAGACATTTTTGTTTGTGACAACTTGGGGAAAGGGGAGATGCTACTGCCATCCAGTGGATCAAAACTAGGGATGCTGCTTCAAATCCCTGAATGCACAAGCCAGCCTCTTACAACAATTATCTGTTCCAAGTGTCAGTAGTGTCCAGGTTGACAAACCCTGCGGTGGGGTATTTAGATAATTTGGGAAAGTTTAAAACAAAATTTAAATCACACTCAATCCTGTCGGTGATCAACAACTATTGTGAAAAGTTTGGTATATGTATGTGTTGAATTTTCTATGATAACTTTGTATTTTATAATCACCAGAAGGGTATATATGAAGTAAACTACTTCATTTTAAGAGTTAATACTTCCTTCACAACGGACAAAACGGTTTTCAAATATTAACCATATTAGTCTTTGCTTAACAAATGACGTAACTTAAGAACTGTGATTTCAGCTCATTTATGGGGAGGGACATTGCACCAGTATCAATCCATCATCATCAATCTCCCGATTTTTACCATTCTGGTCAAAGGTTTCATTTCCAAGTATTTACACATTTGGCTAAAATAAAGAAAAACTGTGGCCCACAGTGCAATGTATCTGATTATACAGGACAGCGTGGTTGACTAACCAGGTCATAGTAATCTCATTACCCTTCCAGTGGCTGGTTTAGGAATGGGCATTCCCCCCGTCGATATTCCCCCGTATCAGTGAGATGCATGTCTGCTTGGAGTCTTTGGGATAAGTTTTCTCAGCTCTTAAAGAAATAAAAGAGACACAACCAATTGTTTACATTAAAAATCTCAAAAAGCATAGGTGTCTGATATTATAATTAATCAATGATTTAGCACGGTTGCTGGATATATGGTCAATTTTACAAAATACAACTGGATTTCCATATACTGGCATTAAAATTATAAGGAGAAAAAAATTTTAAATGCCATCTCTTACAGCATCAGAAAAGAACACACACCTAGGAACAAATCTAACAAAGGAGTCCCAAGACCTCTGCCCACAGATAGCATTTCCAAGAGAAATTAAAGACAACCTACATAAATCAGACTTATGTCATGTTTATGTATCAGAAGACAACAGTGTGAAAGTGAATGGAAGAGAGAATTCTTGTGAAAATGATCTATGGATTCAATGCATTCCCAATCAAATTCCCAGCGGTTTTTTTTTTTCTTTTGAAAACGGAAATTGGCAAGCTGCTTCTAAATTATATATGGATAACAAAGATCCAAGAACAGCCATATAAAACAAAAAAACAAGACTTTTGAGGACTTTTACAGCCAGATAGCAAGACCAACTATGACACTATAATAATTAAGATAGTGTGGTATGCGCACGAGAATAGACAAATAGGCCAAAGGCACAAAGAGAAGGGTCCACGAACAGACTCACACAAGCGCGGTCACCACATTTACAACAATTAGAGTGTTTACAACCACTTAGAGTGCTCTGGGGAAAGGCTGGTCTTTTAAATAAGTGGACCTGGACTAACTGGATATCCATCCGCTTGGGAAAAAAAATAATAACTTTGGCCCCTAACTTACACCACACACAAAAATTAACTCCAGAAGTTAACGCTTATTGAAAATAACGTTATGAACTAATCTTTATGACCTTGGGATAGGCAAAGATAGTGGAAACAGATCACAAAAAGCACTAATGACAAAAGGAAACATTGGTAATTTGGACTTCATCAAAATAAGGACTTCTGTTCATCAAAAGACACATTTAGAGAGTGAAAAGATAAATCTCGGAATGGGAGAAGGGTATTTGTGACATGTATATTTCATGGACCTCTTGTGTACAGGATATAATACCTCCTAAGATCAAGAAGGAAAAAAGACAATGCAATGAAAAACTGGCGCAGTATTTGAACAGGACCTTCACAAAACAGGATGTCCAACTAACTAACCAATGAGCAAATAAAAAGCTACTTAACCTCAGTCACCAGGAACATGCACATTAAAATCCCAGTGAGGTGGGGTGCCTGGGTGGCGCAGTCTGTTAAGCCTCAGACTCTTGGTTTTGGCTCAGGTTGAGCGAGATCTCAGGGTTGCGAGATCGAACCCCACATTGGGCTCCGCACGCAGCACGGAGTCTGCCTAAGACTCTCCCCTCCCTCTCCCTCTGCCCCTCCCCCCTCTTCGTGCGCACTCTCGAAATCAATCAATCAATCAATCAGTGAATCTTTAAAAAAATAAATAAAATAAAATCCCTGATGAAACATCTATGAGAACAGCCAAGACAACTAACAATATCAAGATTAGGTGAGGCTATGGAGGAACTGTCTAACGCTGGTGCAAGTGTAAATTGGTACCACGTCTTTGGAAAACTGGCACTGTCAAAGCTGAACATGTACATTCTCTATAACCCAGCAATGACATCTGTATTAATGGTCTATTCCTGCATAACAAAGTACCATAAACTCAGCGACTTAAAAACAATGTCTGTTGATTAGCTCACAGTTCTGTGGGTCAGAAGTCCATGTGTGGCATGCCTTTGTTCTCTGCTCAGTGTATCACAGGGTGAAATCGGGTGTTGGGCAGACCGTGTTTCTTTGCGGAGGCTCTGAGGAGAAGTCCACCGCCAAGCTCATCTGGGTTATTGCCAGAATTCAGTCCCATTCTCAGCTCCCAGAGGCTGCCCGCAGTTCCTTGCCACATGGACCCCTCCAGACACCCTCACATGCCTGAGTCTCTCAGGAGGGGCCCATTTTTAAGGGCTCACCTGATTAGAGCTGGCCCACCCAGTATGACCTCCTTATTTGAAGGTCATTATTTGATTTGGGACCTTAATACAGCTGCAAAATCTTGTTTCCCATGTAATGTAACATAATCACCACAGGAGTGATATCTGATCATATTCAGGGGCTCCTCTTACACTGAACGGGAGGGGATTATACAAGGTTGAGGGTCACTTGGAGTCCTCTCAGAATTTTGCCTACCACAGTATGCCCTCTGGCCCCAAGTGATCCAGTCTGTCCCACATACAAAATTCATTCACTCCATCCCACAGTCTCCAAATTTCTCACGGTATTATGGCAACAGCTCAAGTCCAAGAGCTCATCAAACCTGCACAGCTCAAAGTCCAGAATCTCATCATCCTAGTCATCCAAAATCAGGCATGGATGAAGTTCCTGGGTATAATCCACGCAGTACAACTCCCGGGGGCACAATCCCTCTCCAACTGAGGACTGGTGACACTAAAGTGACAAGCTATCTTCCCCAACACACAATGGTGGGATGGGCATAGGATAACAGCTAGAACATTCTGGTTTGAAAAGGGGGATGGAGATAGGAAGGCAGAAAGGAGTTAGAGTCCCAAAGCAGTCTGGAAATCCAGCTGGAAGAACAACAGCCAGAATTCTTTGATAAAGTTTCAAAGCCTAGAATAATCCCTGGTTTTTAAATTCCACATCTGCACTAACACTCTGCTCAAGGCAATCTAGGTTTTTCCTATTATGCTATCCAAATTCTGCTACCTGCAACCTCTCCCTTAGCCATATAGCCAAGTTTGTCATTTATATTTTCTTCTTTCCACATAACCGCAGGCAACAACCTTGTTAAGCTTTCTGCCACCACGTAGCAGGGATCCCCCTTCTTCCAGTTTCCACTAACGTGTTCCTCGCTTCCTTCTGAGCCCTCACCAGCAATATTCTTAAAGTTCAGATTTCTACTAACAGTCTGTCCGAGGCAATCAGGGCTTTCTCTAAGGCCACCTAAGGCTTTCTCTAGCGTGCACCTCAAAATTCCTCCAGCCCTCACCCACTACCCAGTTCCAAAGCCAGGCCTACATCTTTATCTGTTTGCAGTGGCGGCACCCCACATTCAGGTACCAAACTCTGTATTAGCTTTCTATTGGTGTGGAATAAATGACCACACTCCTAACAGCTTAAAACAACCCCCATTTATTAGCTCACAGTTGTGCAGGTCAGAAGTCTGTGCCCAGTGTGATTGGCTTCCCTGCTCTGGGTCTCACAGGGTGAGATGGCAGTGGACTTGCTGTGCCCCTTTCTGGAGGCTTTTGGGAAGAGTCCCTTCCAAACACATCCACGTTGTCAGCCAAATTCCGTTCCAGGCTGCTGGAGGACTGAGGCCCCTTTCTCTCACTGGCTGTCTGCCGGGGGCAGCACTCCTTTCCTAGAGGCTGCCTTCTGTTCCTCACCATGTGGCTCCCTGAACATGTTCTCTCATGCCTCAAATCTCTCTTTCAGGAGGGGCCTACGCCCTTGTAAGTGTTCCCCCGATTAGGTCTGGCCCACCCTGAACAATCTCCCTATCTTAAGGTCAACTGATCTGTGGCCTTAATTATACCCGCAAAATCCTTTTTGCTATATAATTTCACATCATCATGGGAGGGATATCTCATCATGTCTGCAGGTTCCATCCACACCCAATGCGGGGGGCAATTGTGCAAAGACAAGGGTCACTGGGCATCATCGTGGAATTCTGGCTAACGCACAATCCATGTATGTATCAAACAGAAGTGCAAACGTGTTCTCCAAAACGCATGACTAAAAATTTGTTCACAGCACCATTATTGATGATAGCCATGAACTGGAAACAATCCAAACATCTATCAACAGCTGAGTGAATAAATACAGTGTGGTATACTCATAGTAGAGACCACCACACAGACATGAAACAAGCAAATAGCCCTACGTGCAACAACATGGGCAGATCTCAATATCTGAACATTGAGCAAAAGAAGCCAGGCATAAAAGGGCACGTGATTGGTAATTCTATTGGTAGAGAGTTTAAAAACAGCCCCCAAAACCCTTGTGGTGACATAGGTCAGAAGAGTGGTTAACTGTCATGTGTAATGGTTAGAGAAGGACATAGTATAGGCTTCTGGGGCACCAGTAATGTTGTATATCTTGATCTCGGTGGCGGTTACCTGCATGCGTTCACTTTGTGACATTCACCAAATTGCTGTCATTTATGATTTGTGCTCTCTCCTCTTTGTATGTTATACTTCAATAAAAGAAAATCTACCAAAAAAAGAGGGGGGAAACACGTATAAAATGCAAAAAGAACTGACAGAAACACACTTCAGAATCAAAATCCCTTACTGTAAGTCTGAAATCTCAAAGGCTATGAAAACCAGAGTTATTTTTCCTGTCTCATATGCACGTAAAACATGACCCGAGCTGACAGGGGGCTGTTTTTAGTCTCTATTTATCCTTCTCAGCATGAATATTTGTGTTTCTCCGTGGAAATACTGTTTTATTAGATTCAGCAGTGCTATTCCAGACCCTGCTTATGGCTCTTATGGAAAGTATGGTACATGAATTCTGCAACATCTGGTCCCAAGGGTTGCAGATAAGGGATTGTGGATGGGTAGTAGTAAAGGGTTCTAATGCAATTTTCTCAGCTGAAGACAAGAACTAAGAAGGACCGCAGACTGTTTGTCAGAGATGGACTGAATTTCTTGAGCTTCTTCCCCCGCATTTCAAATGATAGGTTTTCTCCTCCTTTGCCCGATTAATATAATGGATTATTAAAATACTAAAATATTTCTCAGTATTACACTATCCTCTCATGACGAGAAAAACTGCCAGGATGTGGTAGGTTTTCTATATATCATTAAACGCTACATACTCCAAATTGATGAATAAAAACATTAGATCTAGGCTCCTAAGTGAGAGAGATCCATATTTCTGTGGGTGCGGGCACATGTGGGAGTGTGCACATGTGCTTGTGCACTGTGTGTGCATGTGGACCTGTGGGCTTGTGGGCATGTACCGTCCTTTCCAGGTTTGGGAATCAGGGTTTAGGCTATCTTCATTGAATAAATTTGGAAGATTTCTATCTTTGTTTCTAGCTTCCAAAGCAATTTAGTAAGGCTTAGGAATTTGTGATTTCTGAAAAGAACTGGATGATGGTATTCATCTCTCCTTTTACTTGAGTCAGTAAATTTGGTTCCCAAACCTAGTCGAAAAAAGTAACGCCATTTTCTGATAAAGCTGCGACTCTTCAAAAATGTGCATTCCAGGATAGGCAGAGAAGTATTCCAGACAGGACATCGATGCTGATATCAGACAGACTTGGGACACTGTCCAACACCTTACTTGCATATGACTTTTCAGCAAGTTACTCAATCTCTTTTAGCCTCAGTTTCTTCACTTGTGAAATGGGACTATAGTCCCCTCTCTTTCATTGCTTCCCCAAGACTTAGGACAGGGCAATTTTCACATTACTACCCTAGCCAATAAGTGCGCAAACCTGCTGCGATCGTATGTGATACATGCATATTAGTGAGAGCTGACATCCACAAAGAAATAGTTAAGAAATAGTGACAGCTGACATCCACAACAGAGAGAGAGAGAGCGAGAGAAAGAGAGACTGTTTAAGGAGTTGTATGTATTTGGGGGTGTTTATTCACTCTCCTTGAAATCATGCTTAGAATTTCTCTGTATTCTTCTATGTAAAATCTCTATAGACTATTTCTGCATAAGATGCATCACCTATTTCTTAATTTTCTCAAAACACAAACACACACATGTGTGTTTGTGTGTGTGGGGGGGGAGAGATCTTAAAGGTTAAATGATACTAGCATTGAATGAAGGTAGGAATCACTTGATTCTAAATCCAGCCCCTCCACACACACCCCCACACACTGTGCCCCATCACTCTTCCTACTACAAACACCACACTCTTCCTACTGGCTCCCTCAGACAAATACTTTCAACTTGCGTCTGCTTCTCTTGGTACCTCCCATGATATTTGCAAATCATCGGCTTATAATGACTGTGCTAGGTTTCAAAAATGGTCACAAATGAGACTTCTGGTTTCAGCTCTAACATATAAAACAGGGTAGAAATCACCAATCCCTCCTTAAAACAAGAAAAGACTGCAAAAACTGAAGCAACCTATTTTTTTTTTGACTCATCAGAGTACTGAGGTGGCAGGGCAAACCACCATGTGAAATCTCGAGAGAGTGTTGAATTCAGACTGTCGAAACTGAGATCTGCTTTCCTGGATCAGAATCCTCTGCAGTCATAAACTGGTAAGAGCACTCAAATGGTAAATAAGTTGAATTGCTTGAAGCTGAGTATGGACTAACAGGAGAGTGGGAATCTGCTTCCCCTACCACATCTCCACCCTGCGCCCCCTTCCACCCTCTGAAGTCTTACGGGGCAGCCACATGTTCATGGTCTTTCACTCCAGGAAATGGATTTTCACGGTGAAGTTCTGAGAAAGGTGCCCTAGTTCTTCTGGCTGGGAGAGAGGACGAGTAATCATTGTCAAAACAAACCCCAGAGGCTTCCCCACAACAGAGGCCTACACTCCAGGGAAAACACTTTGCTAGAGCCTTACCCTAGGTGGAGGAAAGGTATTCCTCCCACACAGGCCCCCTCCAGACTTCCTGTCTCACCTAAGGGAAACAGAGTAGGCAATAGGGGTTCAAGCCTTGCAGGAACTAATTTGAGAATACTGCAGCCAGGGAAAGGGTAGAGGGCATGGGAGAAGGTAACGCCACTGGGGAGACACATGTGAAGGCTGCAGCCCAGAGACACGGCCCCCACTAAGAGACAAGAGATTTAACCATGAAGCCATAGAATTACCTCCCTCTCCCCACACCTTACCACATCAATGGGGTTCCAGAGAAATAACTGTGGATTATAGCTGAAACCACTGCAAAACCTCAGATTTCCTGTGAACAGGAGTGATTTGGGAAGCTCAAATTCAAGAGAGGGGACCCAACTAAGGACACTAGAGGAACTGGAAGCTTCTGGTACATATAGCTACAGCAAACATAAAACACAGCCCAGTTCCTAGCCAGATTAATATAAATATTCAGGCTAAATGCCTAGTTACCTCAGGTCCTATTACCCAGACGAACATGTCTGGCTCTCAGCAAAAAAATTACAAAGGCATGATGACAATTAAGAGAATGGAGAGACAAAGCAAGCATCAGAGCCAGCCTCTGATAGGACACACATGTTGGAATTGTCAAATAGGGGGTTTAAAATAACTATGATTAATTTGTTAAGGGCTCTAATGGAAAAATAGGCAACATGCAAAAGCCGATGGGCAATGTAAGCAGAGAGATGGAAATTCTGAGCGAGAATTAAAAGGAAGTACTGGAAAACTAAAACACAGGAACAGAAAGGAGGGTTTGTCAGTAGACTCAGCACAATGGAGGAAAGAATTGGTGAGCTTGAAGACTGGAAAGTTTTATTGACCTATGACCTAACAGAAATGCTAAGAAATAAAAACAGAAACAGAAAAAAAAAAAAAAAACCAAACCCATAACTGAATATCCTGTCATATGAAATTGGAAAAAGTTTCACATATTAATCCAAATTCCAGAAAAGGAAAGAAGTAGAGATAACAGAGAAGAAGGAAAATTGGAAGCCATAAGGGCCAAGAACTGCCAAAATAAGTGAGAGACACCAAACCATAGATTCAGGAATCTCAGCACATACGAAGCACCATATACACTAAGCGTGCGCGCGCACACACACACACACACACACACACACCTAGACTTGTTATATTCAAACTGTATAAAACTAAAAAAAAAAAAAAGAGAGAGAAAATGTTGAAAGAACAAACTAGAAGAGAAGAGAAAATCATCTTACCTATCGAGGAATGTGAATAAGAATCATAGCTGACTTCTCATCACAACACATGCAAAGAAGGAGTACAGTGAAATGAAATATTTAAGGTGTTGATTGAAAAGGAAAACCACCTACCTAGAAATCTATTGCAGTAAAATAGGAACAAAAGGTAAAGACTCTCTCAGACAAATAAAAGTTGAGCAAATTCATCTCCAGGAAATCTGCCTCGCAAGAAATGTTAAGAGACGTCCTTTAGGCAGAAGGAAAATAACATGCATGGGTCAGAAACATGGGTCTACCTAAAGAAAGGAAGAGACTCGTGAAGTAAAATGGAAGTAAAATGACATCTTTTATGTTTCCTATTCTTGTGTCATCTGAAAGATGACTGTTCTCTAAAACAGGATAGCACAATGTACTGAATCATCTTAGCACACAGATAGGTGAAAGGGAAGACAGAAGTAGCCCAACCAATGGGAGGGAGGAATTAGGAATACTCTGTGATAAGGTACCTGCAGCACTACACATGAAGCCATATAGTGTTATCTGAAGGTGGACTTAGCTTAGTAAAAGTGCATATTGTAAACTCTAGGGCAACCACTGGAAACAGTTCGAGAAGCAGTATAAGCAATATGCTAAAAGAGGGGAAAACAGGTGCAAATATCAATCCGATTATACCAATAATCACTTTTAATGAGAATGGCCTAAGCACACCCACTAAAGAGAGATTTTCTGAGTGGACAAAAGACAGACCCAAGTATAAGTTGCTTACAAGCACCTCACACTCAACACAAAGACTCACATAGCTTAAAACTAAAGGGATAGGAAAAGGTTTACCATGCTAACACTAGGCCAAAGAAAGATGCAGGAGCTACATTAATTTCAGATAAAGCAGACATCAGAACAAGGAAAATTGCCAGCAATAAAGAGGGGCATCACATAATGATTAAGGAGTCAATTCTCCAAGAGGACAAAAAAATCCTAATTGTGTAATCCCCTAATGACAATGTTAAATGGCGTCAAAATATATGAGGCAAAAACCTGATGAAAGGTCAAGGAGAAATACATAAATCCCTCATGGTAGTGAGAGATTTCAACACCCCTCTGTCACTAAGTGGTAAATCAAGCAGGCAGACAAGCAGATACCGAAAAGGTATCGGTAACCTGAACAGCATTATCCATCAACTCAATCTACTTGACACCTACAGAACACTCCCACTCAACAACAGTGGAATCGGTCCATAGCCTCTCAAGCTCACGGGGAACATTCACAAAGATAGACCATATGTGGGGACAGAAAACACACCTTTACACACATAAAGGAATAGGACTCCATACAAAGTAGGTTCTCACACCACAGTGGAATCAAGCTAGAAATCAGCAACAGAAAAGTAGATGGATAAGCTGCCTATGTTTGGAAACGAAACAAAACATTTCTAATCGACACATGGACAAAAGAAGGAGGCTCCAGAAAGACTTAAAGACATTTTGAACTAAATTAAAATGAAAATAAAGCTTATCAAAATTATTGTGAAACAGCAATAGCATTGCTTCAGAGGGAGATGAAATTTAGAGTATACATTCACGTACTGGAGAACAAGAATGATCTGAACTCAATAACCTTAAGAAAGTAGGAAAAGAGACCCATTTAAGCCTCAAGTAAACAGAAGGAAACATATCATAAAAATCAGAGCAGAAAACAATGAAATCAAAAGCAGGACACATGTAGCAAAGATCAGTGACACCAAAAGGTGGTTCTTTGCAAAGGCAAATAAAAGAGGCAAACCTCTTTCTGGCCAAGAAAAGAAGACACAACTTACCAATATCTGAGTGGAAAGAATGGACATCACTACTGATCTCGTGGGCACTAAAAGGATAATAAAGAAACGCCACTGGCAATCCTATGCCTGCAAATTTGATCCATTAGAGGAAATGGCCAGATTCCATGAAAGACATTAACTACCAAATCTCACACAGAAAAATAGATAACCTGGGGGCACCTGGGTGGCTCAGTCATTAAGCATCTGCCTTTGGCTCAGGGCGTGATCCCAGCGTTCTGGGATCGAGCCCCACATCAGCCTCCTCTGCTGGGAGCCTGCTTCTTCCTCTCCCACTCCCCCTGCTTGTGTTCCCTCTCTCGCTGGCTGTCTCTCTCTCTCTGTCAAATAAATAAATAAAATCTTTAAAAAAAGAAAAATAGATAACCTGAACAGTTATATATTTATGCCGTGGACCCAGATCTTTTCCCTTGGTGAATTTCAAATAAGCATTTAAAGGAAAAAGTGATTCCAATTTGCCACCATCTCTTCCAGAAAACTGAAGCAGGGGAACACTTCCTAGCTCATTCTCTTCTCTGAGGTCTGCATTTCCCCTAATAGCAAGACAGACAAAGACACTGCAAGAAAGGAAAACTACACACCATGATCTCTCGTGAGCACTGTCATAAAATTCTTCAACAACGTATCAGCAAATTGAATCCAACCATGCATAAAAAGAACTGTATGCCACAACCAAATGGGATATCTTTCAGGCACACAAGACCAGTCCGACATTTGAAAATCAATGGATGTAGTTCACCACATCAACAGGCTAAAGAACAAAAATCATACGATCATATCTATCGATGCAGAGAGCATTTGGTAATTCAACAGCCTTCGTGTTAAAAACCCTCAGTAAACCAGGAATAGAGGGGAACATTCCCAACCTGATGAAAAAGATCTATGAAAAACCTACCGGTAACATCATGCTGAAGGATGACAGTCCGACGCTCCCCACCCTCCAGACATGTCTGCTGTCATCACTCCTATTCAACACGTAATGGAATCCCAGCTTGTTAAATAAGAAAGGAAAAAGGAATTAAAAGGTGAATGGATTGGAAATGTTGAAATACAACAATTTTTTATTTGCAGAGGACACAATTATTTATGTAGAAAATGCCGAAGAATCTACAAAACACTGTCACATTAATAAGGGAGTTTCCCACGGCCCCCATGATAGAAGGTACAACATACACATGGCAATTACTTACCTATATATGAACACAGAACAATCAGAATTTGAAATTTTTTTTAAAATTACCTTTTTAAAAAAATGACTAATGCTCATCAGGTTTTTAACCATGTCCATTTCTGAGTCTTTTCTCAGTTACAGTTATTGGTTTGTTTTGGTTTTTTTTAGTTCCAGTGTAGTTAAAAAAACAGCGTTATATTAGTTTCAGGTGTACAAGATAGTGATTCAACAATTCCATACATTAGTCAGTGCTCATCCAAATAAATGTACTCTTAATCCCCTTCATCTATTTCACCTGACCTCCCTTCTGGTAACCATCTGCTTGTTCTCTATATTTAAGGGTCTGTTTCTTGGTTTGTCTCTCTTTTTTTCCATTCACTTGTTCTGTATCTTAGATTCCACATATGAGTGAAATCATATGGTATTTGTCTCTCTCTGACTGGCTTATTTCGCTTAGCATAATACTCTCTAGATCCATCATGTTTTTGCAAACGGCTAGAGCTCATTCTTTTTTATGGCTGAGTAATATTCCAGTGTGTGTGTGTGCGCGCGCGCACGTGTGCGCACGTACATGGATTCTACTTCTGGTGTTCTGTATAAAACACACACCACACACACACACACACACACACACACACACACCACATCTTTATCCATTCATCTATCAATGAACATTTGGGCTGCTTCCATAATTTGGTTATGGTAAATACTGCTGCAATAAACTTAGGGGCACATAGATCCCTTCGACCTAGTGTTTTGCACTCTTTGGATAAATACCCAGTAGTGCCATTACTGGATCATATGATCCTTCTATTTTTAATTTTTTGAGGACCCTCCATACTTCCACAGTGGCTGCACCAGTTTTCATTCCAACAGTGCACGAAGGTTCCTTTTTCTCTACATCCTCGCCAACCCTTGTCATTTCTTATGTTTTGGGAGCTAGCCATTCTGACAGGTATGAGGTGATAGCTCATTGTGCTTTTGATTGGCATGTCCCTGATGATGAGTGATGTTGTGCATCTTTTCATGTGTCTGTTGGTCATCTGCATGTCTTCTTTGAAGAAATGTCTGTTCATGTCTTCTGCCCATTTTCTAATTGGATAAAGGGTTAGTATCCAACTAACATCCCCCCCCCACAAACTACCTTTTACAATAGCAACCCTATATATGAAGTACTTAGGTATAAATATATCAAATATATACAGGATCTGTTTGTGGAAAACCACAAACAATGACGTAGAACTCAAAGAAAATCTAAGTAAAAGGAGAGATATTTCATACACATGGATTGGAAAACTTGCACTTGTTAAAATTTCAATTCTTCCCAGACTTATCTATAGAAACAACAGAATGCCCATAAAAACTGCAGGAAGCTCTCTGAAGATACTGACATACTGACATAAAACCCATATTGAAAACCAAAAGCTCTAGAATAGATAACACAATTCTGAAAAAGAAGAACAAAGGTCCAGGACTCTTATTACCTGATTTCAAGACTTATTATAAAGCTGTAGTAATTAAGACAGTGTGGTATTGGCAAAGAACAGACACAGAGTTCAGTGCATTGGAACAGCAAACCTGTAACAGACCTGCACAAATATGACTCAGTTGAACTTGACAGAGGTACAAGCACAATTTGATGGAGAAACACTAGTCTTTTCAATAAATGGTGCCGGAACAATTTGGAGTCCAAGGTCAAAAAAGTTGAACCTAGCCCCAGACCTGACACTTTCACACAAATTAACTCGAAATGGACCAAGGGCCTATATTTAAAATTCAAAATATAAAGCATCTGGAAGGAAACATACGAAAAAATCAACATGACTTTGTGTTTGCTGTTGAGCTTTTATACAGAACACCAGAAGTAGCATCCACGAAAAAGAAAAAAAAAAGAAAGCTGAGTTGGACTCTATTAAAACAAACAAACAAACAAAACACACACACAAAAAAACCAACTTGCACTCTTCAAGAGAGGCTGTTAAGAAATGAAAGGCAAGCCAGAGACTGGAAGAAAAATATTTGCTAAAACTCATGTCTGATAAAGGACTCGTATCCAAATATACAAACAACTGATATAACTCAACAACTAATAAACAAATAACTCAATTACAAATGGGCAAAAGATCTGAACAGACACCTCACCAATTAAAATATACAAATGGCAAGGGAGCATATGAAAAGATGATCAAGATCATTTGGCACTTGGGAAATGCAAATTAAAGTAATAATGAGAACACTACACATTATTCAGATGGCTAATATCCAAAAAACTGACAAAACCAACTGCTGGTGAGCATGCAGAGCAACAGGAGCAGTCATTCATTTAAGGTTGGAGCTCTAAATCATACAGCAACTTTAGAAGACAGTTTGATAGGTCCTTACCAAAGCCAAACAGAGTCTTACAGTAATAGGAGCCAATAATCATACTATTAAGTATTTGCCCAACTGATTTAAAAACTTACCTCCTGTCAAATAAAAATCAGCCTCCAGAACTAATCCAGAATTAGTAAGGAGAACACTATTTAAAGGATCGTGCTAAGGAAAAGGGGTGGGGAGAGGCACTATTATAACACAGAGAATACTCTGACCAGAAGATCAGCAAGCATCCCAAGAGTTCGGCCAAAAGGCCCTTTCCTTTACAGAGAGGACCCAGAGAACCTAGGGTGGAGGAATGGAACGAAAGGGTGGTGTGAGCAGACAGTGAATCAAGGAATCCTTCACCCTGAAGCCAGCCTACTCTCAGAAGGGGCTGTGCGCGGGCTCTGCCTGCCGGTGGGTCAAAGTTCAAAAACCCTGGGAAAGGACAGAACCTTAAGCAGAGTCTGTTTGACAAGTGTTTTGCTCCAGGTGTTCAGTAAACACAAGTAGTTCAGCTAATCGTTTATGAGTTGAGGAATGGGAGTTTGGAGGGACCGTGTCTGGTTTTGCCACAGCAAACAAGGGGGCACCTGTGACTCTTGCCTGAGTCACATGGGGAAGGAAGACTCCTTGCAGTAAGCAGTTTCCTGGAACACAAACCGGGGAGATCTCTTAGCCTTCATTGTTTTCCAGGATCACAGGGCAGCAGCAAAGTCCAACATTGTCAGTCCGCACAGAATCCTACACACCAATGTCTATAGCACTTTTATTCATAATTGCAAAGCAGGGAGCAACCAAGGTGTGTGGATCAATAGGTGAATGAATAAATGATCTTGGTCCTGGGGTAGCCCGGTGAAGGGTATTAAGGACGGCACATGTTGTAATGAGCACTGGGTGTTATATGCAAATGATGAATCATTGAGCACTACATCAAAACAAAAAATGATCTTGGTGCATCCATACGATGGAATAGTATTTGGCAAAACAAAGGAATGATCTTTCAAGCCATTGAGAGACACGGATGAAGCCTAAATTCCTATTGATAACTGAAAGAAGCCAGTCTCAAATGGCTGTGTGTGTGTGTGTGTGTGTGTGTGTGCGCGCGCATGTGTGTATTCTCTGTGTGATCCAATTACAAGAAATTGTGGAAAAGGCAAAACTAGAGATCGTGAAGCAGTCAGTGCTTGGCAGGAGTTGTGGGAGGGGAACTTGAATAGGTAAAGGAGCTTTGAAACTACTGTAAGATGTGTGTTATGGACTGAACGTTTGTGCCCCCAGCCTTCAGAAGTCACATGTGAGTTCTAACCTCCAGTGTGATGGTATTTGGAGGTGGCCATTAACTAGGTTTGGATGAGAGTATGGCCCTCATGATGAGAGTAGTAGTGTCTTTGTAAGAAAAGGAAATGCCCAAAGCTCGCTCTCACTCTGTCAAGTGAGGACACAACTAGAAGGAGGCCATCTTCAAGCCANNCTCATGGAGAACACTCTGGTGTTCTGGTATCCTGATCTTTGCCTTCTCAGCGTCCAGAACTGTGGGAGATAAATATCTGTTGTTTGAGCCACCGAGTGTAGGGTATTGTGCTATAGGAACCTGAGCAGACTAAGACTGTGTAATGTTTGATTGGTGTTTACAGGACACTATGCAGCTGTCACAATCCATAGAGACTTAAAGCACACAGAATGAAATTTAACGTATCCCAAATTTTAGAAAGAATTCAGGAATAGCAGAATGGAATGCAGAATGTGACAAAAACTTCTAACCATATTTCGAATGCATGAAAAAAAAAAGCTCACTGAAGTCTGTGAGGGAAACAGTGTTAACCTAAGCACATGTTAAAATGACGAAATGACAACTGACATCCTTAGAGAAAATATTTTCAAACCACACATCTTACTGGAATTTACAAAAACTCTAAACTCGACAACAACAACAGCATCTTAAGAATAAAATACTTACAAATAAACTTGACCAACGAGGTGAAAGTTTTATACACTGAAAACTACAAAAAACTGGGGGGGGGGCTCCTGGGGGGCTCAGTCGGAGAAGCATCTGCCTTTGGCTCAGGTCATGGTCCCGGGGTCCTGGGGTCCAGCCCCTCGTCAGGCTCCTTGCTCAGCGGGGAGTCTGCTTCTCCCTCTGCCTCTCCCCGGCACCCAGCCTCTGTGTGCACTCTCTCTCTCTCTCTCTCTCTCTCTCTCTCACTCACTCACTCTTCCTCAAATAAATAAAAATAAAATCTTAAAAAAAAGTAAACTACAAAAAAATGCTGAAAGAAATTTTAAAAGGACATAAATTAACGGAAAGATATACCATGTTCATTTGTTGAAAGACTTAATACTGTTAAGATGTCAGTAGTACCCAAAGCGTTCTACAGATTTAATGCAATACCTGTCAGATTTACCAATGACATTTTTGCAGCTATAGAAAAATCCATCTTACAATTCATATGGACTCTCAAGGGACACCAAACAGTTTGGAAAAGAATGAACAAAGGTGGAGGATTCACACTTCCTAATTTCAAAACTTACTACAAAGGTACAGTAATCGAAAGAGTGTGGCTCTGGCATAAAGACAGACACACAGACCAATGGAATAGAAGAGTCATAAATAATCCTTTGTGCATGTGGTCAGTTGATTTTGAACAAGGGTGCCAAGGTCATTCCATAGGAAAAGGATACTCTCCTCAACAAATGGTGTTGGAAAACCTGAAAGTCCACATGCAAAAGAATAAAGGTCGGCCACGAAGGTAGGCCATGTGGTGTATACATACAGTGGGATACTTTTCAGCCTTAAGAAAGAAGCAACTTCTGCAATATGTGACAATATGCATGAACCTTGAGGGTAGTATGCTAAGTAAAATAAGCCAGACCAAAAGAAGACAAGTACTGCATGATTCCACTTATATGAGGTATCTAAGATAGTTAAATTCATAAAATCAAATTGGAATGGTAATTAACAGGGACTTGGGGAAGGGAAAATAGGCAGTTATTAATCCACAGGCATAAAGTTTCAGTTAAGTAAAATGAATAAACTGTAGAGATCTTCCATACAACATTGAACCTAAAGTCACCAATACCATACAGTCAAATTTTGTTAAGAGGCTGGATCCCATGTTAAGTGTTCTTACCACAATTAAAGTTTTTGTCTGAAACTTGCACTTCATTAAACAGTCTTGCTTGTATCAGCAATAATTGCTGAAGAAGCATTTATTCAGCACTACTGTGTTCTAGGCACTATGGATTTCAAAATCCAGTCCCCGAGAACAGAAAAGATGGCAGAGGAGTAGGGGACCCCTTCTTCAGCTGGTCCCCTGAATCAAGCTGGATATCTACCAGACCATCCTGAACACCCACGAGATCAGCCTGAGATGCAGGAAGATACAAACAAACATCTCCAGCGCTGAGTATTGAGGTACGAAGTGGGGAGCCGTGAATCTGCGCAGAGTTAACGGAAGATAAGCTGAAGGGGGAGGGAGCCCCTGCACTCCGGAGCCGGGAAGCAGTAGCCACCTGCACTGGAGAGCTGGCCAGACCCAGGGACCGGCAATCGCTAGAGAGCAGACTGAGACCATGAGCCCAGGAACACGTGTGCGACCAGCCTGAAAACCAGAGCTCCGGAGAGCTCACTGGAACCGGACTAAAACCGGGAGATCGGGAGCGTGCGCGCCTCCAAACTGAAAACCGGAGACCCGGAGCGCACACTCGAACTAGACTGTAACGGAGAGCTCGGGAGCACGTGCACGACCAGACTGAAAACCGGAGCTCCGGAGCGCTCACTGGAAACGGACTCACACCGGGAGCTCGGGAGCACGCGTGCAACCAGATGGAAAACTGACGCTCCGGGGCGTGCGCAAACCACACCGAAACAGGGAGCTCGGGAGCCCAGGCAGGAACTGAGGGCGGCTGGTGGTGTTAGAAGCACAAAGGACAGAGACGTGCCAGCCCTGGAAACGAGGGCGGGGAGAGTGGCTGTGGGGCGCACATGCCAGGAAGCTGCGGGGATTTTAGCAACACCGACGGAAAGAGAGTTAGAGTTGCCAGGAGAGCTCAGTGGAGAGAGCACTGCGATCTCTCTGTTCTGAGACAGAGGCTAGGATACGGCCACAGCAGCTCTGACTCTCAGAAGAGGCACAGAAAACCGCCAGGGACAGCCACTAGAGAACAAAAGCCCGGAAATACCGGCTCACATTGTGCCCATCCCCATCCCCCCTCACAGGGGATGGGGTGACTCTACCCAAACAGTGTTGCCTGAGTATCAGTGCGGCAGGCCCCTCCCTCAGAAGGCAGGCTGAAAAAAAATCAAGAAGCCCACATCCCTAAGGTCCCTATAAAACAAGTGCACACTGCCTGGGTCCTGGTCAATAATTTGGGCTCTGGGCATCCTCGCAACCTCTCCTCATCAGAATGACGAGGAGGAGAAACCCTCAGCAAAGAAAGGAGACAGAGACTGTGGCCTCTGCCACAGAAATGATGGATATGGATATAACCAAATTGTCAGAAATGGAGTTCAGAGTAACAATGGTCAATATGATGTGTAGGCTTGAAAAAAATATTAACAAAAATATTAACGAGAATATAGAATCTCTAAGGACGGAAATGTGGCAGAAATTTAAAATGCTATGAATCAAATGCAGTCTAAACTAGACGCTCTGATGGCCAGGGTAAATGAGGCAGAAGAACAAATTACTGAATTGGAAGATGGGATGGGAGAAGAGAAAGTTAAAACGGAAACTTGGCTCAAAAAAATCCAATCACGAGAATGTAGATTACGGGAGATTACTGACTCAATGAAACGTTCCAATGTCAGAATCATCGGCATCCCCGAGGGGGTGGAGAAAGAGAGAGGTCTAGAAGAGATATTTGAACAAATTGTAGCCGAGAACTTCCCTACTCTGGCAAAGGAAACAAGCATTCGTGTCCAAGGGGCAGAGAGGACCCCTCCCAAGATCAAGGAGAACAGGCCTACACCACGAACGTCATCGTGCAATTGGCAAATATGAGAGCCAAGGATACAGTACTGAAAGCGGCCAGGGGGAAGAAAATCCTTACGTAGAGAGGGAAAAATATCAGAATAACGTCAGACCTGTCTACAGAGACCTGGCAGGCCAGGAAGGGTTGGCAGGGTATTGTCACAGCTCTATGTGAGAAGATCATGCAGCCAAGGATCCCTTAGCCAGCAAGGCTGTCATTCAGAATTGATGGAGAGATAAGGACCTTCTGGGATCGGCAGAAACTGAAGGAATTTGTAACCACCAAACCAGCCCTACAGGAGATATTAAGGGGGGTTCTATAAACGTAAAAAGGCCCCAAGAGTGATACAGAACAGAAATTTACAATCTATAGAAATGAAGACTTCACAGGCAACATGACATCATTAAAATCATCTCTCTCAATCATCACTCTCAATGTGAATGGCCTACATGCTCCCATAATATACCACAGGGTTACAGATTGGATAAAAAGACATGACCCATCCATTTGCTGCCTACGAGAGACTCATTTTGAACCTAAAGATACATCCAGACTGAAAGTGAAGGGATGGAAAACCATTTTTCATGCCAATGGAACTCAAAAGAAAGCTGGGGTAGCAATTCTCATATCAGACAGATTAGATTTTAAACTAAAGACTGTAGTTAGAGATACAGAAGGACAATATATTATTCTTAAAGGATATATCCAAGAAGTGGATATGACAATTATAAATATCTATGCCCCCAACAGGGGAGCAGCAAGATACACAAGCCAACTCTTAACCAGAATAAAGAGACATATAGATAAAAATACGCTAATAGTAGGGGACCTCAACACTCCACTATCAGCAATAGACAGATCACCTAAGCAGAAAATCAACAAAGAAACAAGAGCTTTGAATGACATACTGGACCAGATGGACCTCATAGATATATATAGAACACTACACCCCAGAACAAAAGAATACTCATTCTTTTCGAATGCACATGGAACGTTCTCCAGAATAGACCATATACTGGGTCACAAAACAGGTCTCAACCGATACCAAAAGATTGAAATTATTCCCTGCATATTCTCAGACCACAATGCTTTGAAACTGGAACTCAATCACAAGGAAAAATTTGGAAGAAACTCAAACACTTGGAGACTAAAAACCATCCTGCTCAGGAATGACTCGATAAACCAGGAAATCAAAAATCAAATTAAACAATTTATGGAGACAAATGAGAATGAAAACACAATGGTCCAAAACCTATGGGAAACTGCAAAGGCAGTCCTAAGGGGGAAATACATAGCCATCCAAGCCTCACTCAAAACAATAGAAAAATCTAACATGCAGTTTTTATATTCTCACCTCAAGAAGCGGGAACAGCAACAGAGGGACAGGCCTAATCCACCCCACGCACGAGAAGGCAGGTGATCAAGATTAGAGCAGCGATCAATGAATTAGAAACAGGAGCACATGAGCAGATCAACAGAACTAGAAGCTGGTTCTTTGAAAGAATAAATAGGATCGATAAGCCACTGGCCAGAGTTATTCAAAAAATAGAAAAGGACCCAAATTAATAAAATTATGAATGAAGGGAGAGATCACAGCCCGAACACCAATGAAATAGGAAGGGTACTTAGAAACTTTTATCAGCACCGCAGCTTTATGCCAACAAATTAAGCAACCTGGAAGAAATGGATGCTTTCCTGGGGAAACCTATAAACTACCAAGACTGAAACAGGAAGAAGCGATTATTTAAACAGACCGATTAATTATAAAGAGATTGAGGCAGTGATCAGAAACCTCCCCCAAAAACAAGAGTCAGGGCCTGATGGATTTCCTGAGGGGATTCTACCAAACATTCAAAAAGAAGAAATAATACCTATTCTCCTGAAGCTGTTTGAAATAGAAGCAGAAGGAAAACTACCAAACTCATTCTATGAGGCCAGTACCTTGATCCCCAAACCAGGCAAAGACCCCATCAAAGAGGAGAATTACAGACGAGCACATCCCTGAGGAATATGGATGCCAAGAATTCTCAACAAGATCTAGCTAATAGGATCCAACAGTACATTAAAAGTTATCCATCATGACCAAGTGGGATTCATCCCTGGAGTTACAAGCGTGGTTCAACATTCGCAAATCGATCAGTGTGATAGATCACATCAACAGAAAAGAGTCACCGAACCATATGATCCTCTCAATTGATGCAGAAAAAGCATTTGGCTTAATACAGCATCCTTTCTGGTCGGACCCTTCAGAGTGTAGGGATAGAGAGTGCATTCCTCCAATTTTACTTAAAACCATCTATGAAAAGCCTACAGCGAATATCATTCTCAACGGGGAAAAGCTGAAAGCCTTTCCCTGAAGATCAGGAACACGACAAGGATGTCCACTCTCACCATTATTATTCAACATGGTACTAGAAGTCCTTGCCACAGCAATCAGACAACAAAAAGGGATAAAAGGCACCCAAATCAGCAAAGAAGAAGTCAAACTGTCTCTCTTCGCAGATGACACGATACTCTATATGGAAAACCCAAAAGACTCCACCCCCAAATTACTAGAACTTATAGAGCAAGTCAGTAATGTGGCGGGATACAAAAATCAATGCTCAGAACGGTGCATTTCTAGACACGAACAGTGAGACTGAAGAAAGAGAAATTAGGGAATCCATTCCATTTACGATAGCACCAAAAATCATACGTTATCTCGGAATTAACTTAACCAGAGACATAAAGGATCTATATTCTAGAAACTACAAATCACTCTTGAAAAACATTGAAGACACAAAAAGATGTATTCCATGCTCATGGATCGGAAGAATAACCATAGTGAAAATGTCTATGCTACCCAGAGCAATCTACACTTTCAATGCCATCCCGATCAAAATACCAATGACATTTTTCAAAGAACTGGAACAAACAGCCCTTAAATTTGTGTGGAGCCAGAAAGGCCCGAATCGCCAAGGGGTGTTGAATAGGAAAACAAAGCTGGGGGCATCACGTTGCCAGTTGAAGCTATACTACAAAGGTGTGCTCACAAAGACAGCATGGTACTGGCACAAAAGCAGACACACATAGACCAATGGAACCAAATAGAGAACTAAGGAAATGGACCCTGGCTCTTTGGGCAACTAATCTTTGACAAAGCAGGAAAAAACATCCAGTGGAAAAAAGACAGTCTCTTCAATAAATGGTGCTGGAAAGTGGACAGCTATATGCAGAGAAAAAGAATGAAACGTGGCCACTCTCTCACACCACTTTACAAAGCTAAACTCCAAATGGATGAAAGACTTCGATGTGAGACAGGGAATCATGAAAATCCTAGAAAGGAGAACATAGGCTGCAACCTCTTTGACATTGGCCACAGCAACTTTTTCATGGCGCTACCTCAAAAGAGCAAGAGAAACAAAAGATAAAAGAACTTGTGGGACTTTATCAAGATAAAAATCTTCTGCACAGCCAAGGAAACGATCAAAAAAAAAACTAAGAGAAGCAAAGCCCGGAATGGGAGAAGATATTTGCAAATGACACTTTACAGATAAAGGCTGGTATCCAAGATCTACAAAGAAACTTCTCAAACTCAATACATGAGAAACAAATAATCAAATCAAAAAATGGGCAGAAGATATGAACAGACACTTTTCCAATGAAGACATAAAAATTGCTAAGAGACACATGAAAAAATGTCCAAAATCATTAGCCACCAGGGGGAAGTCAAATCAAAACCACATTGAGATGCACATCGCCAGTTAGAATGGCAAAAAATGACAAGGCAGGAAACAACCAATGTTGGAGAGGATGTGGAGAAAGGGGATCCCTCTTACACTGTTGGTGGGAATGCAAGGATTGGTACAGCCACTTTGGAAAACAGTGTGGAGGTCCCTTAGAAAGTTAAAAATTGAGCTACCCTATGATCCAGCAATTGCAGTACTGGGTGTTACCCCAAAGATACAGATGTGAGTGAAGGGCCATATGCACCCCAATGATCCATACTTCAGTAATGTCCACAATAGCTAAACTGTGGGAAGGAGCTGAGATGCCCATCAACAGGCGAATGGATTAAGATGATGTGATCCATATATACAATGGAATATTACTCAGCCATCAGAAAGGGATGACCACCCAACATTTGCAGCAACATGGATGGGACTGGAGGAGTATGCTAAGTGAAATAAATTGAAGCAGAAAGACAATTATCATATGGTTTCACTCATTTATGGAACATAAGAAATTGCAGGGAAGATCGGTAGCAGAATGAAGGGAAGAATGAAGGGAGTAAACAGAAGGAGATGAACCTACGAGAGACTATGGACTCACAGGAAACAAACTGAGGGCTTCAGAGGGGGAGGGGAGGGGTGGGGACTGGGATAGGCCAGTGATGGGTATTAAGGAGGACATATTGCATGGAGCACTGGGTGTAATACGCAAATGTGAATCTGGAACACTACATCCAAAAAACTAAGGATATACTGCATGGTGACTAACATAACATAATAAAAAATTATTATATAAAAAACAAAAACAAAAACAAAATCAGCCCCTCCAAGGAGCTCAGAGATGGAAGAGATAGCTGAGTAAACAGATTATTCAAAGAGAACACTGAGAGCTTGAGGATACCAGCAACTATAACACTCTGAGCACTAGGAAAGCACAGAGATGGAGCATTTAACCCAGCCAAAGCTAGCTACAGAAGGCTTCTTGAGCAGATGGCTTCACAGACATATGGAAAGATAAATAGAAATTAGTACAGTGAAGATCATTTCAGAAGTATAGGGAAGAGAACACATTTTTTTAAGTGCCCAGAAATGAGAGACAGTATGATGCTTTCAGACAACTGGGATATTCCGTATGATTCATGGAGCATAGGGCGCAAAGTTTGGGAAGGATAGGGTTGAAGACAGAAAAGGCTGAAATCATAGGAAGGGACTATATCCTAGAGGACTTCTAGTCATGCTAAGATGTTTGGGCCATCCTGACAGCAATGGGAATCATGGACTATTATGGAGCAGGAGTGCTTTTTGTCTAGTTCTGTGATGATAAAAAATGATTTAATATTCATTTCTTCCATTTTTTAAGGTGTTCCCGCCAATGTGTGAATTTTGTGGTTGTGGAGACGAAGAATTTGGGATATCATACTTTGTTCTGCTTGAACATCTACTATGTTGCCATGCATTATATCAGAACATAACATATACAGGAACTTACCTAATCTTCCCGGCGTTGATAAAGGTGCTGTTATTCTGTTTGACGAATCAAGGACACTGACGGCTCAGAGAGGTCAGCAGATGTATCCACAGTTTTGGGGTGGTAGCAGGGTGCAGTGCGTCATGGAGGCCATCATTCCAGGTGATGTGCTCAGTCTTTCCTTAAACCTTTTGTTTGCCTCTGCTATCTTCTAGTTAGCCACAACTCTTGTACTCACAAGAGGCAATTTGGTGGAAGCCATGGGAAATAGGGTTGAGGGATATTTTGCTATAAGATAATAGCAGTGACACCAATTCAGAAAATAGTGGCTACAAACCTGGGCTGCAGGGGTGGTTTAATACCTACTACCAAATCAATCAACATGATACACCACACTAATAAAGAAAGGATAAAAGAACCACATGATAGATGCAGGAAAATCATTTGACAAAGTACAGCATCGCTTTCTTGATAAAAACCACTCAACAAAGTACGGGATAGAAAGAACATACCTTGGGATGCCTGGGTGGCTCAGTCAGTTAAGTGTCTGCCTTCGGCTCAGGTCATGACCCCAGGGTCCTGGGATCGAGTCGCATCAGGCTCCCTGCTCAGCAGGGAACTGGCTTCTCCCCCTGCCTCCTGCTCTCCTGCTTGTGCTCCTCTCTTTCTCTCAAGTCACACACACACACACACACACACACACACACACACACACACACAGGTGAATAAAATTTAAAAAGAAAAAGAAAGAACATACCTCAACATCATAAAGATCATATACAAAAAGACCCACAGCTAATATCATCCTCAATGGGGACAAACTGAGAACTTTCCCCTAAGGTCAGGAACCGACAGGGATGTCTGATCTCACCACTGTTGTTCAACATAGTACTGAAAGTCCTACGCCTCAGCAATCAGACAACAAAAAGAAATGAAAGCATCAGAATTGACAAGGAAGAGTCAAACTATCAGTCTTCACCGATGACGCATGATACTCCTAACGTAGACACGTGATATGATGATGAGCACTGGGTGTTCTATGCCACTGATGAACTATTGAACACTACATCTGGGAAACTAATGATGTACTATATGTTGCCTAATTGAATTTAAACAAAAAACAGAGTCTCCTCAAAAGAAAGAAAAAGAAAAAGAAAGAAAACCCAAAAAGCCTCCAACAACACATGCAAGCATGGATACAGGAATTCAGCAAAGTTGCAGGATATAAAATCAATACACAGAAGTCAGTTGCATTTCTATACACCAACAGTGAAGCAGCAAAAAGAGAGAAATCAAGGAATCGATCCATTTACAATTGCACCAAAACCCATAAGATACCTAGGGTTATCCTAGGTAACTATAATTACTAACCAATGAGGTAAAAGATCTGTACTCTGAGAACTATAGAACACTTATGAAAGAAATTGAAAAAGACACAAAGAAATGGAAAAACATTCCATGCTCAGGGATCATAAACGGATATTGTTAAAACATCTATGCTACCCAAAGCAATCTACACATTCAATGCAATACCTAATAGAATAACACCCAGCACTTTCAGAGCCAGAACAATCAATGCTAAAAATTGTATGGAGCTAGAAAAAGACCCGAAATAGCCAAAGGAATGTTGAAAAAGAAAACCAAAGCTGGGGGCATCACAATGTCTGACCTCGAGCTCTATTACAAGCTGTAGTCATCAAGACAGTATGGTACTGGCACGGAAACAGACACATAGATCAATGGAACAGAATATATAGACAGAAATGGACCCTGGCACCATGGCCAACTAATCTTCCACAAAGCAGGGAAGGAATATCCAATGGAAAAAACACAGTCTCTTCAACAAATGGTGTTGGAAAACTGGACAGCGACGTGCAGAAGAAAGAAACTGGACCACTTTCTTACAACCATTCACAAAAAACAACAATAACAACAAAAAACCTCAAAATGGATGAAAGACTCAATTGTGGCTGAGACAGGGAAGCCATCAAAATCCTAGAGGAGAACACAGGCAGCAACCTCCTCGACCTCAGCCGCGCCAACTTCTTGCAGACACGTCTCCGGAGGCAAAGGGAAACAAAAGCAAAAATGAACATCGAGAACTTCATCAGGATAAAAAGCTTCTGCATAGCACAGCCCGAAGAAACAATCAACAAAACTAAAAGCGGACTACTGAATGGGAGAAGATATTTGTACATGACATATTGGATAAAGGGCTAGTGTCCAAAACCGATAAGGAAGTTATCAAACTCAATGTCCAAAAAATTTTAAAAATCCAGTTAAGAAATGGGCAGAACATATGAACAGACATTTCTCCAAAAGACACGGGCATTTCTCCAAATGGCTAACAGACATGTGAAAAAATGCTCAATATCCACTTGTCATAAAGAAGGAAAATACAAATCAAAACCACAATGAGATACCACCTCACACCAGTCAAGAATGGCTAACGTATTAACAACTCAGGAAATGAAAGATGTTGGCCACAATGCAGAAGAAGGCGGAACCGTCTTGTACTGCTGGTGGGGATACAAGCTGAAGTGCAACCACTCTGGAAAACAGTGTGGAGGTTCCTCAAAAAGTTAAAAATATAACTGCCCTATGACCCAGTAATTTCATTACTAGGTATTATTTAGCCAAAAGGTACAAAAATATGAGTGAGAGTCCTAGGGGCACATGCACCCCCAATGCGGATAGTGATGCTAAACAATAGCCAAAACATGGAAAGAGCCTAGAGATGTCCATCAACTGATGAATGGATGAAGAACATGTGATACACACACACACACACACACACACACACACACACTCACACTGGAATATTACTCAGCCATCAAAAAGGATGAAATCTTGCCATTTGCAACAGTGTGGATGGAACTTCTAAGAATATCATGCTTGCTAAGCAAAAATACGTCAGTCACAGAAAAGAAAAATACCATGCGATTTCACTTATATGTGGAATTTAAGAAACAAAACAGATGAACATAAGGGAAGGGAAGGAAAAATAAGATAAAAAAAACAGAGAGAGGGAGGCCAGCATAAGCAACTCTAACTATACGGAATAAACTGAGGGTTGCTGGAGGGGAGGTGGGTGGGGGGATGGGGTAAATGGGTGATGGGCACTTGTTGTAACGAGCATTGGGTGTTATATGCAGGTGATGAATCACTTTCATAAATTCTACTCCTGAAGTAATACTACACTATATGTTAACTTGAACATAAATAAAATCTTGAAAAGAAAAAAATAAATAGTGGCTTCAAATCCCAGTTGTGTTGCTTAGTCACTGTGTCATCTTAGGGCAGTTACTTCACCTCTCTGAACCTCAGTTGTCCCTTTTTTAAAGTGCAAAACAAATTTACACAAACTTACTTCTGCAAAGCAAACACAAAAAATTTACGTAAAAGAATCTACTGTAGTGGGCGCCTGGGTGGCACAAGCGGTTAGCGTCTGCCTTCCAGCTCAGGGGGCGTGATCCGGCATTATGGGATCGAGCCCCACATCAGGCTCCTCCGCTATGAGCCTGCTTCTTCCCTCTCCACTCCCCTGCTTGTGTTCCCTCTGCTGGCTGTCTCTATCTCTGTAGAATAAATAAATAAATCTTTAAAAAAAAAAAAAAAAAGAATCTACTGTAGTGCCTGGCATGCAATAAGCCCTCAAGAAATGATAGCACTTATTATTACAATACCAACTGTGTCATATGGGGGAAATAGCCCTCTTTGAGCCTCAATTTTCTCATTTTCTGAAAATCCAGTGTAATTCATGTGTGTCTTATTAGCACAGTGCTGGGGGACACAGTAGGCATTCAGTAAAACAAATGGCTACCAGTGTAGTATGGTACCATCACCATAGCCCTTGGTGACAGTCAAAATTGTATTCAAATGCTGGCTTCAGAAACACTCGAGAAAGTTATTCAACCTCTTGGAACCTCAGTATTCTTATTGGCCAAATGGAGATAGTATTCACTCAGTTTGCCCAAAGAGGCAGAGTTGTAGAGGCTGCAGATAATCTATGTCAATCGCCTGGCACATGGGAGATACTCAATACACAGGAAGGTTGAATCAGAATTGCAGAGCCCTGAATCCCAGTCTTACAAGCTGCTATAAAGCCTACGTGTGGATACATTCTCTTTTCTTGAGGGAGAATGAGATGCTTGAAATCACTAACAATTGAGAGCTAGAATCAGTTTCACAGCTATGAAAATTTATTCTAAGGAGAGAGACTCGTAGTAGAGAATATGATGACGGGTGTGATTTATTACGTGCCTACTGTGTGCCAAGTACTCTCTATATAGTAATTCTAATTTATCCCTCGATCCTGCCAGACAGTCATTACCATCACCATTTTTACAGTTAAGGGCATTGTAAAGCTCAGAAGAACATTAAGGTCCACAGAGCTAGAAAGCTTGTAGTATATCTGACAGCATAAGCCCAGGCTCTTTCAACTGTACAAAGATGTCTATAAAAAGTGAGAGCACTCCACAATAAAGATAAAGAAAACAGGCTGTGCTGGTTCTAATGGAACCGATGGCAAGCACAAATCGAACAAGTGAGATAATTAATGTAATTTATGGCACCTCTAGTATGTGCCACACATTATACAAGAAATTTTCATATGCAGAATCTTTGCTAACCTTCCCAATGTTGATAGGTGTTGTTATTCCTGTTTGACAGATGAGGAAACTGTGCTCAGAGAGTCAGCAGATGTACCCATGGTTTTCAGTGGTGGTAAGTGGAAGTATGTGATGGAGAGCCATGCTGCTGCCTCAATTACCTTTGGGACAATCAAAATGGCATTGGAATTGTTAACAAATCTATAAAAATCAGCATATTAGAATTTTACAGTCTATTATGGGCCTGGCTCAGCTTCGGGTTATCTGAAACCTAATAAACCTGTAAATGAGACTCAAGTTTTGTCTCCATTTGTCTACACTTGAGCACTAAATAATGGTTACTCTTTTTAGTCTTTTCTTCATTATGATCAGTGTTAGTTTAAGTACTGTGTTTTGTCTAATTCCACCCACAGCAACATGCTTCTAGAGACCAAAATTTGCTTAACCCACAAAACCTGGGTTCTGATTGGAACCTATTCCGTAATCTCTATTTACAGAGATTTTTCCATTGTGGATTTTCTGATGTCCCACAAGATGAGATTTCCAACTGAAGGCCTTTCCACACTCATTGCATTCATGGGAGTTCTCTTCACTGTGGTCGAAGATGGTGAATAGGTGAGATATCTGCACAAAGAGCTTTATCACATGTGGTTGCATCATAGGACTTTTCCCCATTATGGAATTCTGGTCATTAAGAGCAGATCTCCACCTTAATCTTTTTTTTTCCACATGGGCTACACAAATAGGGCTTTACACCACTACAAATTCTGTTTTGTTCAATAAAGGTATGAACTCTGGCCAAAAGCTTTTCCATATTCTTCGCTCATATGGTATTTCTACTATGACTTTCTGATGCTACTTGAATAAGATGTGAGCTCCAAATAAATGCTATTCCACAGACTACACCCCACAAGGATTTCCTCACTCTGAATTTCCTATTAAGAATGGCTGACTGAAGGCTTTCTCATATTCATTACACTATAAGGTTTTCCTTGTATGTGGCGACTCTGGCGTCTAACAAGATGTGAACTATTGCTGAAAGTTTACCATTCATTGCATTCGGAAGGTTTCTCTGTATTCAGACCCTCTGTGTCTTCTATACTCTGCATTGGGCTCAAAACTAGGATTATATGAATCATAAAATGGGGCTTTTTATCACAAATAGGATCTTCCTCTGATGACACAGAGTTTGCCCTCACATCAGAGCTCCTGTCACATTCAAGCAATTCATAGTTCATCTCCCTTGTGGGAGAAGCAATCCCATCGGCCATCATTCTGAAACTGTAATCTCTGGAAGAATAGGCCTGATCTTTCCCACGCTGGAGATTTCCCTGGGATATCTCTGAACTGACTCACTTCTTCAAGGCAAAGCCCTGAAGAGAGGGTCCATGAAATCTGGCCAACAAATCCACTTGGGTTTAGCTTCTTCAAGGTACTTTTTGGTTATTTTTAAAGGATTTTTATTTATTTATTTGAGAGAGTGAGAGCGAGAGAGATCACAGAGAGCGAGGGAGAAAGACTCACCGCCGAGGGGAGAGCCATACGGGGCTCGACCCCAGGACCTGAGATCATGACCTGAGCTGAAGGCAGACACTTAACCTACTGAGCCACCCGGCAGGCCCAGGTACTTTTTGGTTAAAGAAAGATTCTATTGTGTGTCCATTGGGGTTTGTCAACTGAAAAGATAAAAATAAAATTAAAAAGTATCAACTGTTTTTATGTTGACAATAAATCAATTGCCAGTCTGGAAATTACGGAAGGGATTTACTAATTCAAACAAATACACATTTATATCATATTAAAGGACAGGGCAGAGCAAGTTGAAAAGCAGGATTCCACACCCCTGCCACCACACTGGCGTGTGGGTGTGCATGCCTGCCTGTCCACTTAAGCACACTAACGGCGTCTTGCGTGCACCATGGCGCACACACACACACACACACACACACACTAGATACGTTGTTTTAAAATTCATGGGGATAGGCTGGTGATGGGTAGTAAGGAGGGCATGTATTGCATGAATTGCACTGATTGTTATACGCAACCAATGAATCATCGAACTTTACATCAAAAACCAGGGATGTACTGTATGGTGACTAATTATAATATAATAAAAAACATTAAAAAAATAAAATAAAAATTCCCCAAATACTATCATATATTTTACAGTGAGCCGGGAAGAAGGATTCCATTTCATAAATCAGGAATCAGACTAAAAACAAGAATAAAGGTCCACACTCACAGCAGCTAGTAATAACAAATCTTGGAACAGATATCACATTTGACAACTGTTACTTTTTCTAACATGCACACCAATTTGTATTTGAATTTGTATAGAACTTTCTACTATATCCCTATAACACTTGGAAAACTATGTAGAAGATTTGAAGCCGTGAGGAATTTTTTTTTTTGAGAGGGAGAAGACAAAGCAAGGTATCTGGATTTCTGCAATGCAGCAAGAATAAAGTAAAACTGAATCCTACTCCTTCTTGAGAGTGCATTCCAGCCTGTTAGAGAGAGAAGGGAGTTAATACTTTTGGGTGAAAAGAAATGATGGAGCCTGGGCGAGTGTCCTGTACAGTCAGAGAACAGAATTTTCCTGGGTAAGCTTATAGCCTTACAGTCTTGGTTTTAGAAAAGACTTGAGACGAACATCTCCAGATCATGCATAGTATGTTTCCTCTTAGACATCTCAAACTATGTATTGAAGTTAACCCAAAAGCTTTTGCCATCTGATGCATCTAAGTTACTCTGAGTCTCAGAGTCAGACGGTATGAGAGGAAGGAGGAAATAATAAATGGAGTTGGTATGGATCAGTCAGGGTCACAGCAGGGAGCTCTAGATAACACTCAAATTGGGTAATTTCAGGAGAGTTTAATAAAAGACTAATGAGGTGTGGGCAGGGGGTATAAGAAAAACAAAAAGGATAATCGGCACTCCAGGCTAGTAACTGAAGGGTGATTTAGCAACTCAGGGAGCCCAAAGGAGTGAGGGGAAAGAACTTTTAATATATATCCCAAGCTCAAGAGCTAAGTATTAGAGGGACACTATACAGAGGCACCTCATTTGAGGAGCGGCCGGCAGAGGACGAGCCTACAGGAGGGCTCAGTGGCATAAATGTGCAACACCACTCTCCTACCACCTTTGACCTGACAGGGCACTGGACAAGCTCAGTCAGAAGCCAGAAGGCTAAGTCAACTCCTGGGGCAAACAGCAAGGTGCAGAAGATTTGGAAATGGATCTGGAGAAGCAAATGAAAGACATACAACGGAGGGATGTTTAGATGAATTTGGGTAAATTTACTAAATCTCCTCCATTAAGAATTGGACCATATAACTGTGTGATTTAACCTTTTTCTGCATCTCCAAAATAAATCAGTAATCTGCTTCTGAACCTTTGACAACATTAAAACAAGATTCTCAGAGTAGAGCTTAAATAAAAGTTAGGGAGAGGAAGTAGGAACTGGGGAAAACATTCCATTTATTATGAGTGAGACAATATAAATATTGTATTAAGAAATAAGTCAAAGCAGAGAAATACCAATTATCATGTGAAGTTTTTCTCTCATCTTTGGAACAGAACTGTGAGGAAAGATCGAGTGAGGGGGAAGAAAGGGATAAAGAAAGGGGGTAATCAGAAGGGGGAATGAAGCATGAGAGACTACATGGACTCTAGAAACAAACTGAGGGCTTCAGAGGGGAGGTGGGTGGGGGATTGGGATAGGCCGGCGATGGGTATTAGGAGGCATATGCATAGGGCACTGGGTGTTATACGACCAACTATAATGAATCGCCGAACTTTACATCAAAAACCAAGGGATGTACTGCATGGTGACTAACATAACATAATAAAAATTAAAAAAAAAAAGAAATAAATTTGACAAGAAAAGCAGAATACAGTATGAAGAAAACCCAAAAAACCAAAATCTCTTGGAAGAATAAGAAAACAAAAATCTGGCGACAATTAGAAGAATAAACTATGTTCTTGGATGAGGAAATTTCATTAATATCATAAAATTAGAATATAATTAATTTCAATACTAACTAGAATGCACAGGATTTCTTAATTGGGAATTATATAAAATAATCTAAAGTTTATTTGGGTAGTAAGGAGGGCACATATTGCATGGTACTGGGTGTTATACACAACTAATGAATCATGAGCGCCCCGCCGAAAACCGAGGATACTTACTGTGGTGACTAACATAATATAATAAAAAATCATTATAAGAAAAATAAGTAAAAATAAAAAAGCAAAAATAAATAAAGTTTTATTTGGAAAAATAAATGACCAAGAGTAGGCAAGGTTATTATGAAAAGGAATAGTGAGAGGACTGCAAAGTGGATACCAATATGCTATAATGCCAATATAATTACGTATATGTATATATAACTTAACATAAAATGAAGGTGGTGATTAAATTCCACGTATAATTGACTGTTAATAACATTGAACTGCCATCGTATACTTACACGTACACTACAGTACATCACAGAATCCAGATGAATTCGAGTTAAATATAGGAACAAAAGAATACAAATGTTGCAAGAAAAGCTAGGAAGCTAGATGACACAATATAGGAGTCAGAGAAATCATCTCTGAAGGTTAAAAAAAAATTAAAGACTGACATTTGACTATATACAGAAATGAAAATTTTGAATGACAAAAGATAGCATTAATAGACCAACAACCAACAAATCAGGAAATATATTTTTAATAAAGATGACAAGGGGTTTACTATCCAAACCATATAGAAAGTAGTAGTCTGACAAACTGACTAGAAAAAGACCATAACCTGAAAAATGGGAAAAGGATAAGAATCAGGAATTCACAGGTAGCCAATCTAAATTGCCAATAAATTAATAAATATGGGCAGAGGAGCTAAAATTCTATGGTAGTGAGATAAATGCAAATTAGAGAAAATAATGAGATTATTGGATTACATACATGGTGTTAAACATTGAGAGTTAAAATTCTAATTACCAGTAAGGATGCAGGAAGAGGTTATTCATACATTGGTGGGAAAAATCTCATGTCTTAAGACTTTTGGAACTTAAGGGCCAAAACAGCAAAACCATGTATTAAAACTACACACACACACACACACACACACACCCCTTGTACTTAGTAATCCAACTCCTAGATCTCTATAATATATAAGCACAATATATATAAGGACTCTCTATAAATACAAACACAAGTATATAAAGTCATACATGTGAGGGATGTTTATGAAGTAGTACTGGAAACAAGTCAAAGGCTCATCAAAACAAGAAAGGTAAATAAACTATAATATACCTACACCACAAAGAAATAGCAGGAGATCGTTAGGAGAAGGAAGGGAGAAAGAATGAAGGAGGGTAAACAGAAGAATGAACCACGAGAGACTATGGACTCTGGGAAACAAGCAGGGCTTCAGAGGGGGAGGGGGTGGGGGGATTGGGATAGGCCAGTGATGGGTATTAAGCTTGGGGCACGTATTGCATGGAGCACTGGGTGTTATCATGGAACAATGAATCATGGAACACTACATCAGAAACTAATGATGTACTTACTGTATGGTGACTAACATAACATAATAAAAAAATTAAAAAAACACAATGAATTAGAACTATACAAGGATTAGCTTGGAGACATTTACAGAAGGTTATCATTACATATAACATACAAGATATGGAAAAGTAGGATTAATAAGGATACCATTTGGTAGCAACGACAAAATCTACGTATGTGTTTATATACGCATGCATGTGTATATCTATTGTAATGGATTATAGAATGCAGAAAAATGTGAAGGATACATACTAGACTGTTAAAAAAAATGGGTTAATGAGGGCTTCTTTTTTAGAAAGGAAGGAGGTGGAAATTCAAGCCCAAAGTAGGGAAAATAGTAGACTGCACTAAAAAAGGGGGGCATTTATATATACCCACATTATGTTGTCATGTGTGAATATGTGGTTAAATTACAAATAATTAAAAAAATTAAAAGCAAGAAATATGACAGCATGATTCCAAAATAAAATGTTCAGCAATCTTGGCAATTAAGGTATGATTCTGCACATTAAAGCTCAGTCGATGCATCGGAGCGCCCGCGCCGAGCCGGGGGATGTACTGTATGGTGACTAACATAATATAATAAAAAATCATTAAAAAAAAAAGCAGGCATAAATGATCGGTAAACAAATGGGCAGGGCTCTGTTCCAATAAAACTGTTACAAACAAAAAAAAAACAAAACAAAACAAAAGAAAACCTCAGTAGATGGGGTGCCTAGGTGGCTCAATCGGTTAAGCATCTGACTCTCGGTTTCGGCTCAGGTTCATGATTTCATAGGTCCTAGCATTCGAGCCCCACATTGGAGGCTCTGTGCTCAGTGGGGACTCAGCAGAAACTCTCTCTCTCTTTCTCCTCTGCCCCTCAGCCCCCCACCCCCACCCCGGCTCTCGTATTGTGCATGTGCTCTCTCTCAAATAAATAAATCTTCATTAAAAACTCAATAGATGGAACAGAACACTTTCTAACTCATTCTATGAGGCCAGCATTACCCTATTACCAAATTAGATAAAGACACTACAAGAATGGAAAATTACAGACCGATATATCTCCTGACATAGATGCAAAAATATTCAACAAATTTTTACCAAATAAAATCCAACGATGTATGAAAAGAATTATATACCACAGCCAAGTGGGATTTCACTCAGGTATGTAAATCTGTGGTTCAACATGCAAAAACCAATTAATTAACCCATCCATCAACATATGATCAAAGGTCATGTCGTTCAATGCATAAAAAACATTTGACAAAAATGCAAAAGCAATTCATTATAAAAGTCTCAGCAAAGTAGGAATATTGGGGAAATTCCTCCAGCTCAATAAAGAACATCTATAAAAATGTACATAAAACATCACACTTGTTGGTGATTAACTAGGAATGCTTTTCTGCTAACATCGGGAACAAGGAAAGGATATCCCTTCTCATCAATCCTATTCAACAGCAACGTCCTAGCTAATGTAAAGAAGACAACACAAGGCAAGAAAAGGGATACAGACTGGGGCACTTCTGGTGTCCTTTCTCCTATGACCCACATGTGAAAGGTGCAATCTCTAAAATGGGTGAGGTGAGGCAGACCGGCACCCCTTCTTGCCTCTGGGGCTGGCCACCGACTTCATGATCAGATAATGGCCCAGAACTTGAAAGACACAGGATGGTGGCCCTCAGGCCCAGGGACACGAGAAGCAAGGTGCTAAAGTTGCTGCTGGGGAGATCGCACCATGGCCACCACAGCATCCATGAGTCTGTCTCACCATAGAAAGTGGGCACGAGCCATTTTCTTTGTCGGATGAGGGCCTTCACTTCAGAATCCGGTTCCAGTACCCCATCATCTACTAGGACATTCAGGCCAGACCCTAAAAATTTCCTCTCCTACAGGCACCAAAGACCTGCAGATGCTGTCTCAACCTTGAGTAGAACCTCCAGCATGTACCAGTGCCTAGGGCTAGACTAGGAGGAATGAGAGGACTGCCATCAACTGTCAAGGAGGTGCTCAAGGATGGCGTGGCCAAGTTCAACACCTCGCCAGCTGATTACACAGCAGGCCAAAGGAATATCATGATCGTGGGGAGCTGACACAGAGGCCAAGGAATTCAGCCATATCCTGGATGATGTAGTCATCCCACAGGGCTGAGCTTTAGCTGAGAAGTACACAGCTGCTCGGAAGCCAAACAAGAGCTCATCAGGAAGTCAGGGAGGCCAGGTTTAGGTGGAAAAGCAAGCAGGAATAGCAGCAGAGGCTGTGTAGGCTGAAAGGTGAGGCTGAGGCCACCACGATCTTGGAGAAGCCCTGACTGAGAATCTGGCTATCAAACTGGGCAAGATCCAGGCAGCCAGAACATCTCAAGACAACTGGCACACATCACAGAACTGTATCTCACTGCTGAAAACCTTGTGCTCAATGTACAGGATGAGATTTTCACTTTGAAAACTGACTTGGCCTGTCAAGGGTAGAAATGAGCCTAGTGATGGAGAACTCCCCACCCCCAGAGAAAAATTGAATCTGCTTTTCCCCTGGTTTTTGGAGCCAGTGTGGGGTCAACAGACCCCATCCTGCCCTAGTACCATGTCATAGTCCCCTCTGTGTCTGTTCTCCCGCCCTTCCTGGATGGGCTGGGAGCTGGCCAATTTTCAAGGAAAGCGACTTTCCTCTTCCGTGTTGGCCAGGGGGTGTTGGAGGGCCAGTATGATTTCTGGTGATTTCGTACAGTACTGGTTCCTCCCTTCAGGTTGGGGGTAATAACCACCATCCCAGGAATTCTCAATAAAAGAAATAATAAAGGTATAAGGATTGGGAAGGAAGAAATAAAACTGTCATTGTTTGCAGATGACATGACTGTTGTCTGTGTAGAAAATTCCAAAGGGTTCTGCCCCAAAGATAGCAATGTGGAAGATCCTGAACTTACCTCCTTCATGGACATAGCAAATCTATACCCCACTTATACAGCAATTCCTCCTGAAGAAGAACGAAGCTGACTGAACAGCTTCTGCACAACAAAAGATAGGGAGACCACACAGAGAGAACATTGAGATGGAGACACAAATGAGAATCCCACCCCCAATGCTGCAAACTGCAGTGGGGAGAGTACTGAGGGACCATGAGCAGATTCATCTGCCGGGCAGAGGAAAAGCTGTGGCAAAGAGCAACTAGAATATAAAGGACTCCGCCTCAGAACTCCACCGAATGGCAGGGAGCTACTAGAACTCTCTCCTGGGTCACAGGGCCTGCCAAGTGCCATGGTTTTACTTTGCCCCACCACCTTGATAGCCTGGATGGGAGCAGGGGCCAGGCGTAACTGGCCTACACCTCAGTGAGCCCCAGGCCCCAGTCAGAAGTCCCACCAAAGGAACAGCCCCAGTGCACTGCACAGTGGGAAACACCTGGTCCAACAACTCACTACAACTCCAGCTGACATAAAGGGGCAAAAGTACCCCAGAACTCTCTAGGCCACACCACTTCAGCCCCCAGATGACTTGCTAAGGGCACTCCTGGCACAGAGCACTCTGTGACCTCCTGGCTCATGTCTGCTTTGGCTCTAGTGATACCACCAGGACACACCAGCTCATGCCTCGGTTTCTGCCAGGGGGTGAGGGAATCCACTGTGCTGAGCACCGGCAGACCACCACCTGCTCCCACTTGCTTCAACTGCCCTACCAGGACACCCTGTGCATAGAGAGCCCCAACTACCCCAGCTGTCCCAATCCAGCTTGAGCATTCCCACAAGGACAGCCCAGCACAGAGTGCCCTAGGATCCCAGCACACAGCAGCCACAGCTCAGCTATCAGCCAAAGTCACCAGGCACACATGGTCTACAGGGGATGACCGTACACAAGACCATTCTTGCAAGGTTAGAATGGCTTCTGTTCCACCTAATTCATAGAAACAAACACAGAAAGTCAAACCAAATGAGGAGACAAGAAATATGATCAAAAGAAGAACAAGATAAAAAACCTCAGAAAAAGAACTAAATGAAACAGAGATAACCAATCTACCTGATAACGAGTTCAAAGTCATGGTCATAAAGATGTTCACCAATTGGGAATTGGATGAACTTGAAGTGAGAACTTCAACAAAGAGACAGAAAAATATGTTAAGGGTGCCTGGGTGGCTCAGTCGGTTAAGCATCTGCCTTTGTCTCAGGTGGTCATGATCCCAGGGTCTGGGATGGAGCCCCATCAGGCTCCTGCTCAGTGGGAGAGACTGCTTCCTGCTTCTCCCTCTCCCTCTGCCCTCCCCTGCTTGTGCTCTCCACTCTATCAAATAAATAAATAAAATATTTTTAAAAGAGATAGCAAATTTAAAAAAAGAACCAATCAGGGTTGAAAAATACAATAACCAAAAGGAAAAATGCACTAGAGAGAATCAACAGTAGATTAGAGGATGCAGAGAAGAACAGATCCAGCAATCTGGAAGTGTGATGGAAAGCACCCAAGCTGAACAACGAAAAAAAAAAAAAAGAACTTAAAGAAAATGAGGATAGGTAAAGGGATCTCTCCAGACAGCATCAAATGAACAAATATTTGCATTTTTAGCAATCCCAGAAGGAGAAGAAGAATAGAAGGGATAAAAAACTAATTTGAAGAAATAACGGCTGAAACATTTCTCCCTACCCTGGGGAGAGAAAAAGAAACATCAAACTTCAAAAAGCACAGAGAGTTCCAAACAAAGATGAGCCAAGGAGGTCCACACCACAAAACATAATAATTAAAAATGCCAATGATTAAAGATGAAGAGACAATTTTCCAAAACAGCAAGAGAGGGTGCCTGGGTGGCGCAGTCGGTTAAGTATCCAACTCTTGATTTCAGCTCAGGTCATGATCTCAGGGTTGTGAGATTGAGCCGATGCTGGGCATGGAGCCTGCTTAAGATTCTCTCTCTCCCTCTCCTTCTTCTCCCCTGCTCCCCTCTTCTCTAAAAACAAAAACAAACAAACAAACCAAACACCCAAACCTAAAACCAAAAAGAGCAAGAGAAAAACACTAGGAATGGACAAGGGAAGCCCCATAAGGCTTCCAGCTGACCTTTTCAGCACAAATTTTGCAGGCCAAAGAGTGGCATAATATATTCAAAGTGCTGAAACCAAAAAAACTACAACCAACAGTATGCCAGCTGGCAAGGTTATCATTTAGAAATCAAAAGAAG
>NW_024423319.1:80490992-80495581 GCF_017311325.1 Ursus maritimus
AAAAAAAAAGAAAATCAACAAAGAAACAAGAGCTTTGAATGACATTCTGGACCAGATGGACCTCATAGATATATAGAGAACACTACACCCCAGAACAACAGAATACTCATTCTTTTCGAATGCACATGGAACTTTCTCCAGAATAGACCATATACTGGGTCACAAAACAGGTCTCAACCGATACCAAAAGACTGAGATTATTCCCTGCATATTCTCAGACCACCACGCTTTGAAACTGGAACTCAATCAGAAGGAAAAATTTGGAAGAAACTCAAACACTTGGAAACTAAGAAACATCCTGCTCAAGAATGATTGGGTAAACCAGGGAATTAAGAAGGAGATCAAACAATTTTTGGAGACCAACGAAAATGAAAACACATCGGTCCAAAACCTATGCGATGCTGCAAAGGCAGTCCTAAGGGGAAAATACATAGGCATCCAAGCCTCACTCAAAAGAATAGAAAAATCTAAAATGCAGTTTTTATATTCTCACCTCAAGAAGCTGGAGCTGGAACAGAAGAACAGGCCTAACCCACGCACGAGAAGGCAGGTGATCAAGATTAGAGCAGCGATCAATGAATTAGAAACCAGGAGCACATGAGAGCAGATCAACAGAACTAGAAGCTGGTTCTTTGAAAGAATAAATAGGATCGATAAGCCACTGGCCAGAGTTATTCAAAAGAATAGAGAAAGGACCCAAATTAATAAAATTATGAATGAAAGGGGAGAGATCACGACGAACACCAATGAAATAGGAAGGGTACTTAGAAACTTTTATCAACAGCTTTATGCCAACAAATTAAGCAACCTGGAAGAAATGGATGCTTTCCTGGAAACCTATAAACTACCAAGACTGAAACAGGAAGAAACTGATTATTTAAACAGACCGATTAATTATAAAGAGATTGAGGCAGTGATCAGAAACCTCCCCAAAAACAAGAGTCCAGGGCCTGATGGATTTCCTGGGGAATTCTACCAAACATTCAAAGAAGAAATAATACCTATTCTCCTGAAGCTGTTTCGAAAAATAGAAGCAGAAGGAAAACTACCAAACTCATTCTATGAGGCCAGTATTACCTTGATCCCCAAACCAGGCAAAGACCCCATCAAAAAGGAGAATTACAGACCGACATCCCTGAGGAATATGGATGCCAAAATTCTCAACAAGATCCTAGCTAATAGGATCCAACAGTACATTAAAAGGATTATCCATCATGACCAAGTGGGATTCATCCCTGGGTTGCAAGCGTGGTTCAACATTCGCAAATCGATCAGTGTGATAGATCACATCAACAAGAAAAGAGTCACGAACCATATGATCCTCTCAATTGATGCAGAAAAAGCATTTGACAAAATACAGCATCCTTTCCTGATTAAAACCCTTCAGAGTGTAGGGATAGAGGGTACATTCCTCAATTTCATAAAAACCATCTATGAAAAGCCTACAAGCGAATATCATTCTCAACGGGGAAAAGCTGAAAGCCTTTCCCTGAAGATCAGGAACACGACAAGGATGTCCACTCTCACCATTATTATTCAACATGGTACTAGAAGTCCTTGCCACAGCAATCAGACAACAAAAAGGGATAAAAGGCACCCAAATCAGCAAAGAAGAAGTCAAACTGTCTCTCTTCGCAGATGACACGATACTCTATATGGAAAACCCAAAAGACTCCACCCCCAAATTACTAGAACTTATAGAGCAAGTCAGTAATGTGGCGGGATACAAAAATCAATGCTCAGAAATCAGTTGCATTTCTAGACACGAACAGTGAGACTGAAGAAAGAGAAATTAGGGAATCCATTCCATTTACGATAGCACCAAAAATCATACGTTATCTCGGAATTAACTTAACCAGAGACATAAAGGATCTATATTCTAGAAACTACAAATCACTCTTGAAAAACATTGAAGAAGACACAAAAAGATGGGAAAATATTCCATGCTCATGGATCGGAAGAATAACCATAGTGAAAATGTCTATGCTACCCAGAGCAATCTACACTTTCAATGCCATCCCGATCAAAATACCAATGACATTTTTCAAAGAACTGGAACAAACAGCCCTTAAATTTGTGTGGAGCCAGAAAAGGCCCCGAATCGCCAAGGAATTGTTGAATAGGAAAACAAAGCTGGGGCATCACGTTGCGGTTGAAGCTATACTACAAGGTGTGCTCACAAAGACAGCATGGTACTGGCACAAAAACAGACACATAGACCAATGGAACCAAATAGAGAACCCGAAAAGGACCCTTGGCTTTTTGGGGCAACTAATCTTTGACAAAGCAGGAAAAAACATCCAGTGGAAAAAAGACAGTCTCTTCAATAAATGGTGCTGGGAAAATTGGACAGCTATATGCAGAAGAATGAAACGTGGCCACTCTCTCACACCATACACAAAGCTAAACTCCAAATGGATGAAAGACTTCGATGTGAGACAGGAATCCATGAAAATCCTAGAGAGAGAACATAGGCTGCAACCTCTTTGACATTGGCCACAGCAACTTTTTCATGGCCGCACCTCAAAGAGCAAGAGAAACAAAAGATAAAAAAGAACTTGTGGGACTTTATCAAGATAAAATCTTCTGCACAGCCAAGGAACAGTCAAAAAAACTAAGAGGCAGCCACGGAATGGGAGAAGATATTTGCAAATGACACTACAGATAAAGACTGGTATCCAAGATCTACAAAGAACTTCTCAAACTCAATACATGAGAAACAAATAATCAAATCAAAAAATGGGCAGAAGATATGAACAGACACTTTTCCAATGAAGACATAAAAATTGCTAAGAGACACATGAAAAAATGTCCAAAATCATTAGCCACCAGGGGAAAGTCAAATCAAAACCACATTGAGATACCACCTTACGCAGTTAGAATGGCAAAAATTGACAAGGCAGGAAACAACCAATGTTGGAGAGGATGTGGAGAAAGGGGATCCCTCTTACACTGTTGGTGGGAATGCAAGTTGGTACAGCCACTTTGGAAAACAGTGTGGAGGTCCCTTAGAAAGTTAAAAATTGAGCTACCCTATGATCCAGCAATTGCAGTACTGGGTATTTACCCCAAAGATACAGATGTGGTGAAGAGAAGGGCCATATGCACCCCAATGATCATAGCAGTAATGTCCACAATAGCTAAACTGTGGAAGGAGCTGAGATGCCCATCAACAGACGAATGGATTAAGATGATGTGGTCCATATATACAATGGAATATTACTCAGCCATCAGAAAGGATGACTACCCAACATTTGCAGCAACATGGATGGGACTGGAGGAGATTATGCTAAGTGAAATAAGTGAAGCAGAGAAAGACAATTATCATATGGTTTCACTCATTTATGGAACATAAGAAATTGCAGGAAGATCGGTAGCAGAATGAAGGGAAGAATGAAGGGGGAGTAAACAGAAGGAATGAACCACGAGAGACTATGGACTCTGGGAAACAAACTGAGGGGCTTCAGAGGGGGAGGGAGGGTGGGGGACTGGGATAGGCCAGTGATGGGTATTAAGGAGGGGACATATTGCATGGAGCACTGGGTGTAATACGCAAATAATGAATCATGGAACACTACATCAAAAACTAAGGATATACTGCATGGTGACTAACATAACATAATAAAAAATTATTATATAAAAAAACAAAAACAAAAACAAAATCCAGCCCCCTCCAAGGAGCTCAGAGATGGAAGAAGAGATAGCTGAGTAAACAGATTATTCAAGAGAACACTGAGAGCTTGAGGATAGCAATATAACACTCTGAGCACTAGGAAAGCACAGAGATGGAGCATTTAACCCAGCCAGCTAGCTACAGAAGGCTTCTTGAGCAGATGGCTTCTGAACTGTATGGAAAGATAAATAGAAATTAGTACAGTGAAGATCATTTCAAGTATAGGGAAGAACATTTTTTTAAGTGCCCAGAAATGAGAGACAGTATGATGCTTTCAGACAACTGGGATATTCCGTATGATTCATGGAGCATAGGGCGCAAAGTTTGGGAAGGATAGGGGTTGAAGACAGAAAAGGCTGAAATCATAGGAAGGGACTATATCCTAGAGGACTTCATAGTCATGCTAAGATGTTTGGGCCATCCTGACAGCAATGGGAATCATGGACTATTATGGAGCAAGGGTGCTTTTGTCTAGTTCTGTGATGATAAAAAATGATTTAATATTCATTTCTTCCATTTTTAGGTGTTCCCATAATGTGAATTTTGTGGTTGTGGAATGAGAGAATTTGGGATATCATACTTTGTTCTGCTTGAACATCTACTATGTTGCCATGCATTATATCAGAACTTATAACATATACAGGAACTTACCTAATCTTCCCGGCGTTGATAAGGTGCTGTTATTCCTGTTTGACGAATCAGGACACTGGCGCTCAGAGAGGTCAGCAGATGTATCCACAGTTTTAGAGGTGGTAAGGGTGCAAAGATGCGTCATGGAGGCCATCATTCCAGGTGATGTGCTCAGTCTTTCCTTAAACCTTTGTTTGCCTCTGCTATCTTCTAGTTAGCCACAACTCTTGTACTCACAAAGAGGCAATTTGGTGAAAGCCATGGGAAATAGGGTTGAGGGATATTT
>NW_024423319.1:80495591-80496424 GCF_017311325.1 Ursus maritimus
CAGTTGCATTTCTATACACGAACAATGAGACTGAAGAAAGAGAAATCAGGGAATCCATTCCACTTACGATAGCACCAAAAACCATACATTATCTCGGAATTAACTTAACCAGAGAAGTAAAGGATCTGTATTCTAGAAACTACAAATCACTCTTGAAAGACATTGAAGAAGACACAAAAAGATGGAAAAACATTCCATGCTCGTGGATCGGAAGAATTAACATAGTTAAAATGTCTATGCTACCCAGAACAATCTACACTTTCAATGCCATCCTGATCAAAATACCAATGACATTTTACAAAGAACTGGAACAAACAGCCCTTAAATTTGTGTGGAACCAGAAAAGGCCCAGAATCGCCAAGGAACTGTTGAAAAGGAAAAACAAAGCTGGGGGAATCACAAGGCCAGATTTCGAGCTGTACTACAAAGCTGTGATCACAAAGACAATATGGTACTGGCACAAAAACAGACACACAGACCAATGGAACAGGATAGAGAACCCAGAAATGGACCCTCGGCTCTTTGGGCAACTAATCTTTGACAAAGCAGGAAAAAACATCCAGTGGAAAAAAGACAGTCTCTTCAATAAATGGTGCTGGGAAAATTGGACAGCTACATGCAAAAGAATGAAACGTGGCCACTCTCTCACACCATACACAAAGCTAAACTCCAAATGGATGAAAGACTTCGATGTGAGACAGGAATCCATGAAAATCCTAGAGGAGAACATAGGCTGCAACCTCTTTGACATTGGCCACAGCAACTTTTTTCATGACGCACCTCCAAAGGCAAGAGAAACAAAAGATAAAAAAGAACTTGTGGGACTTTATCAA
>NW_024423319.1:80496434-80551766 GCF_017311325.1 Ursus maritimus
AGGAACACGACAAGGATGTCCACTCTCACCATTATTATTCAACATGGTACTAGAAGTCCTTGCCACAGCAATCAGACAACAAAAAGGGATAAAAGGCACCCAAATCAGCAAAGAAGAAGTCAAACTGTCTCTCTTCGCAGATGACACGATACTCTATATGGAAAACCCAAAAGACTCCACCCCCAAATTACTAGAACTTATAGAGCAAGTCAGTAATGTGGCGGGATACAAAAATCAATGCTCAGAAATCAGTTGCATTTCTAGACACGAACAGTGAGACTGAAGAAAGAGAAATTAGGGAATCCATTCCATTTACGATAGCACCAAAAATCATACGTTATCTCGGAATTAACTTAACCAGAGACATAAAGGATCTATATTCTAGAAACTACAAATCACTCTTGAAAAACATTGAAGAAGACACAAAAAGATGGGAAAATATTCCATGCTCATGGATCGGAAGAATAACCATAGTGAAAATGTCTATGCTACCCAGAGCAATCTACACTTTCAATGCCATCCCGATCAAAATACCAATGACATTTTTCAAAGAACTGGAACAAACAGCCCTTAAATTTGTGTGGAGCCAGAAAAGGCCCCGAATCGCCAAGGAATTGTTGAATAGGGAAAACAAAGCTGGGGGCATCACGTTGCCGGATTTGAAGCTATACTACAAAGGTGTGCTCACAAAGACAGCATGGTACTGGCACAAAAACAGACACATAGACCAATGGAACCAAATAGAGAACCCAGAAATGGACCCTCGGCTCTTTGGGCAACTAATCTTTGACAAAGCAGGAAAAAACATCCAGTGGAAAAAAGACAGTCTCTTCAATAAATGGTGCTGGGAAAATTGGACAGCTATATGCAGAAGAATGAAACGTGGCCACTCTCTCACACCATACACAAAGCTAAACTCCAAATGGATGAAAGACTTCGATGTGAGACAGGAATCCATGAAAATCCTAGAGGAGAACATAGGCTGCAACCTCTTTGACATTGGCCACAGCAACTTTTTTCATGACGCACCTCCAAAGGCAAGAGAAACAAAAGATAAAAAAGAACTTGTGGGACTTTATCAAGATAAAAATCTTCTGCACAGCCAAGGAAACAGTCAAAAAAACTAAGAGGCAGCCCACGGAATGGGAGAAGATATTTGCAAATGACACTACAGATAAAAGACTGGTATCCAAGATCTACAAAGAACTTCTCAAACTCAATACATGAGAAACAAATAATCAAATCAAAAAATGGGCAGAAGATATGAACAGACACTTTTCCAATGAAGACATAAAAATTGCTAAGAGACACATGAAAAAATGTCCAAAATCATTAGCCACCAGGGGAAAGTCAAATCAAAACCACATTGAGATACCACCTTACGCCAGTTAGAATGGCAAAAATTGACAAGGCAGGAAACAACCAATGTTGGAGAGGATGTGGAGAAAGGGGATCCCTCTTACACTGTTGGTGGGAATGCAAGTTGGTACAGCCACTTTGGAAAACAGTGTGGAGGTCCCTTAGAAAGTTAAAAATTGAGCTACCCTATGATCCAGCAATTGCAGTACTGGGTATTTACCCCAAAGATACAGATGTGGTGAAGAGAAGGGCCATATGCACCCCAATGATCATAGCAGTAATGTCCACAATAGCTAAACTGTGGAAGGAGCTGAGATGCCCATCAACAGACGAATGGATTAAGATGATGTGGTCCATATATACAATGGAATATTACTCAGCCATCAGAAAGGATGACTACCCAACATTTGCAGCAACATGGATGGGACTGGAGGAGATTATGCTAAGTGAAATAAGTGAAGCAGAGAAAGACAATTATCATATGGTTTCACTCATTTATGGAACATAAGAAATTGCAGGAAGATCGGTAGCAGAATGAAGGGAAGAATGAAGGGGGGGTAAACAGAAGGGGGAATGAACCACGAGAGACTATGGACTCTGGGAAACAAACTGAGGGCTTCAGAGGGGAGGGGAGGGGGTGGGGGACTGGGATAGGCCAGTGATGGGTATTAAGGAGGGGACATATTGCATGGAGCACTGGGTGTAATACGCAAATAATGAATCATGGAACACTACATCAAAAACTAAGGATATACTGCATGGTGACTAACATAACATAATAAAAAATTATTATATAAAAAAACAAAAACAAAAACAAAATCCAGCCCCCTCAAGGAGCTCAGAGAGATGGAAGAGATAGCTGAGTAAACAGATTATTCCAAGAGAACACTGAGAGCTTGAGGATAGCAATATAACACTCTGAGCACTAGGAAAGCACAGAGATGGAGCATTTAACCCAGCCAGCTAGCTACAGAAGGCTTCTTGAGCAGATGGCTTCTGAACTGTATGGAAAGATAAATAGAAATTAGTACAGTGAAGATCATTTCAAGTATAGGGAAGAACATTTTTTTAAGTGCCCAGAAATGAGAGACAGTATGATGCTTTCAGACAACTGGGATATTCCGTATGATTCATGGAGCATAGGGCGCAAAGTTTGGGAAGGATAGGGGTTGAAGACAGAAAAGGCTGAAATCATAGGAAGGGACTATATCCTAGAGGACTTCATAGTCATGCTAAGATGTTTGGGCCATCCTGACAGCAATGGGAATCATGGACTATTATGGAGCAAGGAGTGCTTTTGTCTAGTTCTGTGATGATAAAAAATGATTTAATATTCATTTCTTCCATTTTTAGGTGTTCCCATAATGTGAATTTTGTGGTTGTGGAATGAGAGAATTTGGGATATCATACTTTGTTCTGCTTGAACATCTACTATGTTGCCATGCATTATATCAGAACTTATAACATATACAGGAACTTACCTAATCTTCCCGACGTTGATAAGGTGCTGTTATTCCTGTTTGACAGATCAGGACACTGACGCTCAGAGAGGTCAGCAGATGTATCCACAGTTTTAGAGGTGGTAAGTGCAAGGTACGTCATGGAGGCCATCATTCCAGGTGATGTGCTCAGTCTTTCCTTAAACCTTTGTTTGCCTCTGCTATCTTCTAGTTAGCCACAACTCTTGTACTCACAAGAGAGGCAATTTGGTGGGAAGCCATGGGAAATAGGGTTGAGGGATATTTTGCTATAAGATAATAGCAGTGACACCAATTCAGAAAATAGTGGCTACAAACCCTGGGCTGCAGGGGTGGTTTCAATACCTGCAAATCAATCAACATGATACACCACACTAATAAAAGAAAGGATAAGAACCACATGATAGATGCAGGAAAATCATTTGACAAAGTACAGCATCCTTTCTTGATAAAAACCCTCAACAAAGTACGGATAGAAAGAACATACCTTGGGATGCCTGGGTGGCTCAGTCAGTTAAGTGTCTGCCTTCGGCTCAGGTCATGACCCCAGGGTCCTGGGATCGAGTCCCGCATCAGGCTCCCTGCTCAGCAGGGAACTGGCTTCTCCCCCTGCCTCCTGCTCTCCCTGCTTGTGCTCACTCTCTTTCTCTCCGTCACACACACACACACACACACACACACACACACACACAGGTGAATAAAATTTAAAAAAGAAAGAAAGAACATACCTCAACATCATAAAGATCATATACAAAAAGACCCACAGCTAATATCATCCTCAATGGGGACAAACTGAGAGCTTTTCCCCTAAGGTCAGGAACACGACAGGGATGTCTAGTCTCACCACTGTTGTTCAACATAGTACTGAAAGTCCTCGCCTCAGCAATCAGACAACAAAAAGAAATGAAACGCATCCAAATTGACAAGGAAGAAGTCAAACTATCAGTCTTCTCGATGACATGATACTCTAACGTAGGCACGTGATATGATGAGCACTGGGTGTTCTATGCCACTGATGAACTATTGAACACTACATCTGAAACTAATGATGTACTATATGTTGCCTAATTGAATTTAAACAAAAAAACAGAGTCTCCTCAAAAAGAAAGAAAGAAAAAGAAAGAAAACCCAAAAAGCCTCCAACAACACATGCAAGCATGGATACAGGAATTCAGCAAAGTTGCAGGATATAAAATCAATACACAGAAGTCAGTTGCATTTCTATACACCAACAGTGAAGCAGCAAAAAGAGAAATCAAGGAATCGATCCCATTTACAATTGCACCAAAACCCATAAGATACCTAGGGTTATCCCTAGGTAACTTTACCAATTACCTAACCAATGAGGTAAAAGATCTGTACTCTGAGAACTATAGAACACTTATGAAAGAAATTGAAAAAGACACAAAGAAATGGAAAAACATTCCATGCTCAGGGATCATAAGAACGGATATTGTTAAAACATCTATGCTACCCAAAGCAATCTACACATTCAATGCAATACCTAATAGAATAACACCAGCACTTTTCAGAGCCAGAACAATCAATGCTAAAAATTGTATGGAGCTAGAAAAGACCCCGAATAGCCAAAGGAATGTTGAAAAAGAAAACCAAAGCTGGGGGCATCACAATGTCTGACCTCGAGCTCTATTACAAAGCTGTAGTCATCAAGACAGTATGGTACTGGCACGGAAACAGACACATAGATCAATGGAACAGAATATAGACCCAGAAATGGACCCACAACTCCATGGCCAACTAATCTTCCACAAAGCAGGAAGGAATATCCAATGGAAAAAACACAGTCTCTTCAACAAATGGTGTTGGGAAAACTGGACAGCGACGTGCAGAAGAAAGAAACTGGACCACTTTCTTACAACCATTCACAAAAAACAACAACAACAACAAAAAACCTCAAAATGGATGAAAGACCTCAGTGTGAGACAGGAAGCCATCAAAATCCTAGAGGAGAACACAGGCAGCAACCTCCTCGACCTCAGCCGCAGTAACTTCTTACCAGACACGTCTCCGGAGGCAAGGGAAACAAAAGCAAAAATGAACTATCGGGGCTTCATCAGGATAAAAAGCTTCTGCATAGCACAGCGAAGGAAACAATCAACAAAACTAAAAGGCGGACTACTGAATGGGAGAAGATATTTGTACATGACATATTGGATAAAGGGCTAGTGTCCAAAACCGATAAGGAAGTTATCAAACTCAATGTCCAAAAAATTTTAAAAATCCAGTTAAGAAATGGGCAGAACATATGAACAGACATTTCTCCAAAAAAGACCTCCAAATGGCTAACAGACATGTGAAAAAATGCTCAATATCACTTGTCATCAGGAAAATACAAATCAAAACCACAATGAGATACCACCTCACACCAGTCAGAATGGCTAACATTAACAACTCAGGAAATGAAAGATGTTGGCCACAATGCAGAGAAGGCGGAACCGTCTTGTACTGCTGGTGGGGATGCAAACTGGTGCAGCCACTCTGGAAAACAGTGTGGAGGTTCCTCAAAAAGTTAAAAATATAACTGCCCTATGACCCAGTAATTTCATTACTAGGTATTTAGCCAAAGGTACAAAAATAGTGAGTCCTAGGGGCACATGCACCCCAATGCGGATAGTGATGCTATAAACAATAGCCAAAACATGGAAAGAGCCTAGAGATGTCCATCAACTGATGAATGGATGAAGAACATGTGATACACACACACACACACACACACACTCACACTGGAATATTACTCAGCCATCAAAAAGGATGAAATCTTGCCATTTGCAACAGTGTGGATGGAACTAGAGGGTATCATGCTAAGCAAAATACGTCAGTCACAGAAAGAAAAATACCATACGATTTCACTTATATGTGGAATTTAAGAAACAAAACAGATGAACATAAGGGAAGGGAAGGAAAAATAAGATAAAAAACAGAGAGGGAGGCAAAGCATAAGCAACTCTAACTATACGGAATAAACTGAGGGTTGCTGGAGGGGAGGTGGGTGGGGGGATGGGGTAAATGGGTGATGGGCACTTGTTGTAACGAGCATTGGGTGTTATATGCAGGTGATGAATCACTAAATTCTACTCCTGAAAGTAATACTACACTATATGTTAACTTGAACATAAATAAAATCTTGAAAGAAAAAAAATAAATAGTGGCTTCAAATCCCAGTTGTGTTGCTTAGTCACTGTGTCATCTTAGGGCAGTTACTTCACCTCTCTGAACCTCAGTTGTCCCTTTTTTAAAGTGCAAACAAATTTACACAAACTTACTTCTGCAAAGCAAACACAAGAATTTACGTAAAGAATCTACTGTAGTGGGGCGCCTGGGTGGCACAGCGGTTAAGCGTCTGCCTTCAGCTCAGGGCGTGATCCCGGCATTATGGGATCGAGCCCCACATCAGGCTCCTCCGCTATGAGCCTGCTTCTTCCTCTCCCACTCCCCCTGCTTGTGTTCCCTCTCTCGCTGGCTGTCTCTATCTCTGTCGAATAAATAAATAAAATCTTTAAAAAAAAAAAAAAAGAATCTACTGTAGTGCCTGGCATGCAATAAGCCCTCAAGAAATGATAGCACTTATTATTACAATACCAACTGTGTCATATGGGGAAATAGCCCTCTTTGAGCCTCAATTTTCTCATTTTCTGAAAATCCAGTGTAATTCATGTGTGTCTTATTAGCACAGTGCTGGGGACACAGTAGGCATTCAGTAAAACAAATGGCTACCAGTGTAGTATGGTACCATCACCATAGCCCTTGGTGACAGTCAAAATTGTATTCAAATGCTGGCTTCAAACACTCGAGAAAGTTATTCAACCTCTTGGAGCCTCAGTATTCTTATTGGCCAAATGGAGATAGTATTCCTCAGTTTGCCCAAGAGGCAGAGTTGTGAGAGCTGCAGATAATCTATGTCAATCGCCTGGCACATAGGAGATACTCAATACAGGAAGGTTGAATCCAAGATTGCAGAGCCCTGAATCCCAGTCTTTTTACAAGCTGCTATAAAGCCTACGTGTGGATACATTCTCTTTTCTTGAGGGAGAATGAGATGTAAGAAATCACTATTTTAATTGAGAGCTAGAATCAGTTTCACAGCTATGAAGAATTTATTCTAAAGGAGAGAGACTCGTAGTAGAGAATGATGACGGGTGTGATTTATTACGTGCCTACTGTGTGCCAAGTACTCTCTATATAGTAATTCTAATTATCCCTCCGATCCTGCCAGACAGTCATTACCATCACCATTTTTACAGTTAAGAACTGTAAAGCTCAGAGACATTAAAAGGTCACAGAGCTAGAAAGCAGCAGGTATATCTGACAGCATAAGCCCAGGCTCTTTCAACTGTACAAAGATGTCTATAAAGTGAGCACTCCCACAATAAAGATAAAGAAAACAGGCTGTGCTGGTTCTAATGGAACCGGAATGGCAAGCACAAATCAGACAAGTGAGATAATTAGTAATAATTTATGGCACCTCTAGTATGTGCCACACATTATACAAGAAATTTTTCATATGCAGAATCTTTGCTAACCTTCCCAATGTTGATAGGTGTTGTTATTCCTGTTTGACAGATGAGGAAACTGATGCTCAGAGAGTCAGCAGATGTACCCATGGTTTCAGTGGTGGTAAGTGAAAGATATGTGATGGAGGCCATGCTGCCTCCAATTACGGGACAATCAAAATGGCATTGGAATTGTTAACAAATCTATAAATCAGCATATTAGAATTTTACAGTCTATTATGGGCCTGGCTCAGCTTCGGGTTATCTGAAACCTAATAAACCTGTAAATGAGACTCAAGTTTTGTCTCCATTTGTCTACACTTGAACACTAAATAATGGTTACTCTTTTTAGTCTTTTCTTCATTATGATCAGTGTTAGTTAAGTACTGTGTTTGTCTAATTCCACCCACAGCAACATGCTTCTAGAGACCAAAATTTGCTTAACCCACAAAACCTGGGTTCTGATTGGAACCTATTCCATGTCCTATTTACAGAGATTTTTTCCATTGTGGATTTTCTGATGTCCCACAAGATGAGATTTCCAACTGAAGGCCTTTCCACACTCATTGCATTCATAGGAGTTCTCTTCACTGTGAATTCGAAGATGGTGAATAAGGTGAGATATCTGCACAAAGGCTTTATCACATGTGGTTGCAGTCATAGGACTTTTCCCCATTATGGAATTCTAATGGTCATTAAGAGCAGATCTCCACCTTAATCTTTTTTTCCACATGGGCTACACAAATAGGGCTTTACACCACTACAAATTCTGTTTTGTTCAATAAAGGTATGAACTCTGGCCAAAAGCTTTTCCATATTCTTTACGCTCATATGGTATTTCTCTACTATGACTTTCCTGATGCTGAATAAGATGTGAGCTCCAAATAAATGCTATTCCACAGACTACACTTACAAGGATTTCCTCACTCTGAATTTCCTATTAAGAGATGACGTCTGACTGAAGGCTTTCTCATATTCATTACACTATAAGGTTTTCCCCTTGTATGAGAGCTCTGACGTCTAACAAGATGTGAACTATTGCTGAAAGTTTACCACATTCATTGCATTCGGAAGGTTTCTCTGTATTCAGACCCTCTATGTGTCTTCTATACTCTGCATTGGGCTCAAAACTAGGATTATATGAATCATAAAATGGGGCTTTATCACAAATAGGATCTTCCTCTGATGACACAGAGTTTGCCCTCACATCAGAGCTCCTGTCACATTCAAGCAATTCATAGTTCATCTCCCTTGTGGGGCTTAGTCCATCGGCCATCATTCTGAAACTGTAATCTCTGGAAGGAATAGGCCCCAGTCTTTCCCACGCTGAGTTTCCCTGGGATATCTCTGAACTGACTCACTTCTTCAAAGGCAAAGCCCTGAAGAAGGGTCCATGGAAATCTGGCCAACAAAATCCACTTGGGTTTAGCTTCTTCAGGTACTTTTTGGTTATTTTTTAAAAAAGGATTTTTATTTATTTATTTGAGAGAGAGTGAGAGCGAGAGAGATCACAGAGGGCGAGGGAGAAAGAGACTCACCGCCGAGGAGAGAGCCCAATACGGGGCTCGACCCCAGGACCCTGAGATCATGACCTGAGCTGAAGGCAGACACTTAACCTACTGAGCCACCCAGCAGGCCCAGGTACTTTTTGGTTAAAAAGAAGATTCTATTGTGTCCATTGGGGTTTGTCAACTGAAAAGATAAAAATAAAATTAAAAAGTATCAACTGTTTTTTATGTTGACAATAAATCAATTGCCAGTCTGAAATTACGGGAAAGGGATTTACTAATTCAAACAAATGCCCATTTGCCATCATATTAAAGGACAGGACGAGCAAGTTGAAAAACAGGATTCCACCCCTGCCACCACACTGGGCGTGTGGGTGTGCATGCCTGCCTGTCCGCAAGCACACACGTGCGCGTGCACGCGAGCACACACACACACACACACACACACACACACACTAGATACGTTGTTTTAAAATTCATGGGATAGGCTGGTGATGGGTAGTAAGGAGGGCACGTATTGCATGGTGCACTGGGTGTTATACGCAACCAATGAATCATCGAACTTTACATCAAAAACCAGGGATGTACTGTATGGTGACTAATATAATATAATAAAAAAACATTAAAAAATAAAATAAAATTCCCCAAATACTATCATATATTTTACAGTGAGCCAGGAAGAAGGATTCCATTTCATAAATCAGGAATCAGACTAAAAACAGAATAAAGGTCACACTCACAACAGCTAGTAATAACAAATCTTGGAACAGATATCACATTTGACAACTGTTACTTTTTTTCACAACATGCACACCAATTTGTATTTGAATTTGTATAGAACTTTCTACTATATCTATAACACTTGGAAAACTATGTAGAAGATTTGAAGCCCGTGAGAATTTTAAAAAGAGAGAGAGGGAGAAGACAAAGCAAGAGTATCTGCGTTTCTGCAATGCAGCAAGAATAAAGAAGTAAAACTGAATCCTACTCAGCCTTGAGAGTGCATTCCAGCCTGTTAGAGAGAAGGGAGTTAATACTTTGGGTGAAAGAAATGATGGAGCCTGGGCAGAGTGTCCTGTACAGTCCAGAGAACAGAATTTTCCTGGGTAAGCTTATAGCCTTACAGTCTTGGTTTAGAAAGAAGACTTAGACGAACATCTCAGATCATGCATAGTATGTTTCCTCTTAGACATCTCAAACTATGTATTGAAGTTAACCCAAAAGCTTTTACCCATCTAGTGCATCTAAGTTACTCTGAGTCTCCAGAGTCAGACGGTATGGGGAGGAAGGAGGAAATAATAAATGGAGTTACAAGTATGGATCAGTCAGGGTCACAGCAGGAAACAGATAACACTCAAATTGGGTAATTTCAGGAGAGTTTAATAAAGGAACTAATGAGGTGTGGGCAGGGGTATAAGAAAAACAAAAAGGATAATCGGCACTCCCAGGCTAGTAACTGAAGGGTGATTTAGCAACTCCAGGCCCAAAGGAGTGAGGGGAAAGAACTTTAATATATATCCCAAGCTCAAGAGAGCTAAGTATTAGAGGGACACTATACAGAAGTTGACACCCTCATTTGAGGGAAGTAGCCAGCCGAGGACGAGCCTACAGAGAGGGAGCTCAGTGGCATAAATGTCACAACACCACTCTCCTACCCTTTGACCTGACAGGGCTTCCCACTGGACAAGCTCAATCAGAAGCCAGAAGGCAAAGTCAACTCCTGGGGCAAACAGCAAGGTGCAGAAGATTGGGAAATGGATCTGGAGAAGCAAATGAAAGACATACAACAGAGGATGTTTAGATAGTTGGGTAAATTTACCTAGTCTCCTCCAGGTAAGAATTGGACCATATAACTGTGTGATTTAACCTTTTTCACCATCTCCAAAATCAATCAATAATCTGCTTCTGTGAACCTTTGACAACATTTAAAACAAGATTCTCAGAGTAGAGCTTAAATACCAAAAGTTAAGGAGGAAGGAAGTAGGAACTGGGAAAACATTCCATTTATTATAGTGGAACAATATAAAATATTAAGAAATAAGTCAAGCAGAGAAATACCAATTATCATATGATTTCTCTCATCTTTGGAACATAAGAACTAGGAAGATCGGTAGGGGAAGAAAGGGATAAAGAAAGGGGGGTAATCAGAAGGGGGAATGAAGCATGAGAGACTATGGACTCTGAGAAACAAACTGAGGGCTTCAGAGGGGAGGTGGGTGGGGGATTGGGATAGGCCGGCGATGGGTATTAAGGAGGGCACGTATTGCATGGGGCACTGGGTGTTATACGCAACTAATGAATCATCGAACTTTACATCAAAAACCAGGGATGTACTGCATGGTGACTAACATAACATAATAAAAAAAAATTAAAAAAAAAAGAAATAAATTTGACAAGAAAAGCAGAATCGTATGAAGAAAACCATAAAATCTCTTGGAAAGACAGAAAACAAAATCTGAGCAATTAGAAAGATAAACTATGTTCTTGGATGAGGAGATTTCATTAATATCATAAAATTAGAATATAATTAATTCAATACTAACTAGAATGCACAGGATTTCTTAATTGGGAATTGTATAAAATAATCTAAAGTTTATTTGGGTAGTAAGGAGGGCACATATTGCATGGTGCACTGGGTGTTATACACAACTAATGAATCATCGAGCCTTACATCGAAAACCGGGGATGTACTGTATGGTGACTAACATAATATAATAAAAAATCATTATAAGAAAAATAAATAAAAATAAAAAATAAAAAATAAATAAAGTTTATTTGGAAAAATAAATGACCAAGAGTAGGCAAGGTTATTATGAAAAGGAATAGTGAGGGGACCTGCCTTAGTGGATACCAATATGCTATAATGCCAATATAATTACGTATATGTATATATAACTTAACATAAAATGAAGGTGGTGATTAAATTTACGTATAATTGACTGTTAATAACATTGAACTGCCATCGTATAGCACGTACACTACAGTACATCACAGAATCCAGATGAATTCGAGTTAAATATAGGAACAAAGAATACAAATGTTGCAAGAAAAGCTAGGAAGCTAGATGTACAATATAGGAGTCAGAGAAATCATCTCTGAAGGTTAAAAAAAATTAAAGACTGACATTTGACTATATACAAATGAAAATTTTTTGAATGACAAAAGATAGCATTAATAGACCAACAACCAACAAATCAGGAAATATATTTTAATAAAGATGACAAGGGTTTACTATCCAAACCATATAGAAAGTAGTCTGACAAACTGACTAGAAAAAAGACCACTTAACCTGAAAAAAATGGGAAAAGGATAAGAATCAGGAATTCACAGAGTAGCCAATCTAAATTGCCAATAAATTAATAAATATGGGCAGAGGGAGCTAAAATTCTATGGTAGTGAGATAAATGCAAATTAGAGAAATAATGAGATTATTAGTTCGCATACATGAGATTGTTAAACATTGAGAGTTAAAATTCTAATTACCAGTAAGGATGCAGGGAAGAGGTTATTCATACACATTGGTGGGAAAAATCTCATGTCTTAAGACTTTTGGAACTTAAGGGCCAAAACTTGTAAAACCATGTATTAAAACTACACACACACACACACACACACACACACACACACACCCCTTGTACTTAGTAATCCAACTCCTAGATCTCTATAATATATAAGCACAATATATAAGGACTCTCTATAAATACAAGCACAAGTATATAAAGTCATACATGTGAGGATGTTTATAGTAGTACTGGAAACAAAATTAAAGGCTCATCAAAACAAGAAAGGTAAATAAACTATAATATACCTACACCACAAAGAAATAGCAGGGAGATCGGTAGGAGAAGGAAGGGAAGAATGAAGGAGGGGTAAACAGAAGGGGGAATGAACCACGAGAGACTATGGACTCTGGGAAACAAACTGAGGGCTTCAGAGGGGAGGGGGGTGGGGGATTGGGATAGGCCAGTGATGGGTATTAAGCAGGGCACGTATTGCATGGAGCACTGGGTGTTATACGCAAACAATGAATCATGGAACACTACATCAGAAACTAATGATGTACTTACTGTATGGTGACTAACATAACATAATAAAAAAATTAAAAAAAAAACACAATGAATTAGAACTATACAAGTTAACTTGGAGACATTTACAGAAGGTTATCATTACATATAACATACAAGATATGGAAAAGTAGGATTAATAGGATACCATTTTGGTAGCAACGACAAAAAATCTACGTATGTGTTTATATACGCATGCATGTGTATATCTATTGTAATGGATTATAAGAATGCAGAAAAATGTAGAAGGATACATACTAGACTGTTAAAATGGGTTAATGAGGGGCTTCTTTTTAGAAAGGAAGGAGGTGGAAATTCAAGCCCAAAGTAGGGAAAATAGTAGACTGCACTAAAAAAGGGGGCATTTATATATACCCACATTTATGTTGTCATGTGTGGATATGTGGTTAAATTACAAATAATTAAAAAAATTAAAGCAGAAATATGACAGCATGATTCCAAAATAAAATGTTCAGCAATCTTGGCAATTAAAGGTATGATTCTGCACATTAAAAACTCAGTAGATGCATCGAGCCTTACATCGGAAACCGGGGATGTACTGTATGGTGACTAACATAATATAATAAAAAATCATTAAAAAAAAAAGCAGGCATAAATGATCGGTAAACAAATGGGCAGGGCTCTGTTCCAATAAAACTTTATTTACAAACAAAAAAAAAAACCAAAACAAAACAAAAGAAAACCTCAGTAGATGGGGTGCCTAGGTGGCTCAGTCGGTTAAGCATCTGACTCTCGGTTTCGGCTCAGGTTCATGATTTCATGGGTCCTAGCATCGAGCCCCACATTGGGCTCTGTGCTCAGTGGGGACTCAGCTTGAAACTCTCTCTCTCTTTCTCCCTCTGCCCCTCAGCCCCCACCCCCACCCCCGGCTCTCGTGTGTGCACGTGCTCTCTCTCAAATAAATAAATCTTCATTAAAAACTCAATAGATGGAACAGAGGGAACACTTTCTAACTCATTCTATGAGGCCAGCATTACCCTATTACCAAATTAGATAAAGACACTACAAGAATGGAAAATTACAGACCGATATATCTCCTGACATAGATGCAAAAATATTCAACAAATTTTTACCAAATAAAATCCAACGATGTATGAAAAGAATTATATACCACAGCCAAGTGGGATTTCCTCCAGGTATGTAAATCTGGTTCAACATGCAAAAACCAATTAAGGTAACCCATCCCATCAGCATATGATCATACGGTCATATCGTTCAATGCATAAAAAAACATTTGACAAAAATGCAAAAGCAATTCATTATAAAAGTCTCAGCAAAGTAGGAATATTGGGGAAATTCCTCAGCTTAATAAAGAACATCTATAAAAATGTACATAAAACATCACACTTGTTAGTGATTAACTAGATGCTTTTCTGCTAACATCGGGAACAAGGAAAGGATGTCCCTTCTCATCAATCCTATTCAACAGCAACGTCCTAGCTAATGTAAGAAGACAACACAAGGCAAGAAAAGGGATACAGACTGGGGCACTTCTGGTGTCCTTTCTCCTATGACCCACATGTGAAAGGTGCAATCTCTAAAATGGAGTGAGGTAGAGGCAGACCGGCACCCCCTTCTTGCCTCTGGGGCCACCGGCCTCATGATCAGATGTGGCCCAGAACTTGAAAGACACAGAGGGATGGTGGCCCTCCAGGCCCAGGGACACGAGCAAGGTGCTAAAGTTGCTGCTGGGGGTCGGCACCATGGCCTACAGCATCCATGAGTCTGTCTCACCATAGAAAGTGGGCACAGAGCCATTTTCTTTAATCGGATGAGGGCCTTCACTTCAGGATCCCCTGGTTCCAGTACCCCATCATCTAGGACATTCAGGCCAGACCCTAAAAAATTTCCTCTCCTACAGGCACCAAAGACCTGCAGATGCTGTCTCAACCCAACGCCGTGGAACCTCCCAGCATGTACCAGTGCCTAGGGCTAGACTAGGAGGAATGAGGACTGCCATCAACTGTCAAGGAGGTGCTCAAGGGTGGCGTGGCCAAGTTCAACACCTCGCAGCTGATTACACAGCAGGCCCAGATATCCTTGTTGATCTCGTGGGAGCTGACACAGAGGGCCAAGGAATTCAGCCTTATCCTGGATGATGTAGTCATCACAGAGCTGAGCTTTAGCTGAGAGAGTACACAGCTGCTACGGAAGCCAAACAAGTAGCTCATCAGGAAGTCCAGGGAGCCCAGTTTTAGGTGGAAAAAGCAAAGCAGGAATAGCAGCAGAAGACTGTGTAGGCTGAAGGTGAGGCTGAGGCCACCACGATGCTTGGAGAAGCCCTGACTGAGAATCCTGGCTACATCAAACTGGGCAAGATCCAGGCAGCCCAGAACATCTCCAAGACAACTGGCACATCACAGAACTGTATCTCACTGCTGAAAACCTTGTGCTCAATGTACAGGATGAGATTTTCACTTTGAAAACTGACAGCCTTGTCAAGGGTAAGAAATGAGCCTAGTGATGGAGAACTCCCCACCCCCAGAGAAAAAGTGAATCTGCTTTTCCCCTGGTTTTTGAGGAGCCAGTGTGGGGTCCAACAGACCCCATCCTGCCCCTGGTACCATGTCATAGTCCCCTCTGTGTCTGTTCTCCCCGCCCTTCCTGGATGAACACAGACTGGCCAATTTTCAAGGAAACGACTTTCCTCTTCCCGTGTTGGCCAGGGGTGTTGGGCCAGTATGATTTCTGAGTGATTTCGTACAGTACTGGTTCCTCCTTCCAGGTTGGGGGGTAATAACCACCATCCCAGGAATTCTCAATAAAAAGAAATAATAAAAGGTATAAGGATTGGGAAGGAAGAAATAAAACTGTCATTGTTTGCAGATGACATGACTGTTGTCTGTGTAGAAAATTCCAAAGGGTTCTGCCCCAAGATAGCAATGTAGGAAGATCCTGAACTTACCTCCTTCATGGACATAGCAAATCTATACCCACTTATACAGCAATTCCTCCTGAAGAAGAACAGAGAGCTGACTGAACAGCTTCTGCACAACAAAAGATAGGGAGACCACACAGAGAACATTGAGATGGAGACACAAGTAAGGGAATCCCACCCCCAATGCTGCAAACTGCAGTGGGGAGAGAGAGAGTACTGAGGGACCATGAGCAGATTCATCTGCCCCGGGCAGAGGAAAAAAAGCTGTGGCTTAAAAGAGCAACTAGAATATAAAGGACTCCGCCTCAGAACTCCACCGAATGGCAGGGGAGCTACTAGAACTCTCTCTGGGTCACAGGGCCTGCCAAGTGCCATGGTTTACTTTGCCCCACCACCTTGATAGCCTGGATGGGAGCAGGGGCCAGGCGCCATAACTGGCCTACCACCTCAGTGAGCCCCAGGCCCCAGTCCAAGAAGTCCCACCAAGACAGCCCCAGTGCACTGCACAGTGGGGCACACCTGGTCAACACTCACTACAACTCCAGCTGACATAAGGGCAAAGTACCCCAGAACTCTCTAGGCCCACACCACTTCAGCCCCAGATGACTTGCTAGGGCACTCCTGGCACAGAGCACTCTGTGACCTCCTGGCTCATGTCTGCTTTGGCTCTAGTGATACCACCAGGACACACCAGCTCATGCCCCACCTCGGTTTCCGCCAGGGAGTGAGGGAATCCACTGTGCTGAGCACCGGCAGACCACCACCTGCTCCCACTTTAGCTTCAACTGCCCTACCAGGACACCCTGTGCATAGAGAGCCCCAGAACTACCCCAGCCCATGCCCAATCCAGCTTGAGCATTCCCACAAGGACAGCCCCAGCACAGAGTGCCCTAGGATCCCAGCACACAGCAGCCACAGCTCCAGCTATCCAGCCAAAGTCACCAGGCACACATGGTCTACACAGGGGATGACCGTACACAAGACCATTCTTGCAAGGTTAGGAGAAGTAGCTGTTCCACCTAATTCATAGAAACAAACACAGAAAGTCAAACCAAATGAGGAGACAAAGAAATATGATCCAAAAGAAAGAACAAGATAAAACCTCAGAAAAAGAACTAAATGAAACAGAGATAACCAATCTACCTGATAACGAGTTCAAAGTCATGGTCATAAAGATGTTCACCAGGCTAGGGTGGATGAACTTAGTGAGAACTTCAACAAAGAGACAGAAAATATATTGGGGTGCCTGGGTGGCTCAGTCGGTTAAGCATCTGCCTTTGTCTCAGGTCATGATCCCAGGGTCCTGGGATGGAGCCCCACATCAGGCTCCCTGCTCAGTGGGGAGACTGCTTCCTGCTCTCCCTCTCCCTCTGCCACTCCCCCTGCTTGTGCTCTCCCTCTATCAAATAAATAAATAAAATATTTTTAAAAAGAGATAGCAAATTTAAAAAAAAAGAACCAATCAGGGTTGAAAAATACAATAACCAAAAGGAAAAATGCACTAGAGAGAATCAACAGTAGATTAGAGGATGCAGAAGAACAGATCAGCAATCTGGAAGTGTGATGGAAAGCACCCAAGCTGAACAGCAAAAGAAAAAAAAAAAAGAACTTAAGAAAATGAGGATAGGTAAGGGATCTCTCAGACAGCATCAAATGAACAAATATTTGCATTTTAGCAATCCCAGAAGGAGAAGAGAGATAGAAAGGGATAAAAAACTAATTTGAAGAAATAACAGCTGAAACATTCCCTACCCTGGGGAGAGAAAGAAACATCCAGCTTCAAAAAGCACAGAGAGTTCCAAACAAGATGAGCCCAAGGAGGTCCACACCACAAAACATAATAATTAAAATGCCAATGATTAAAGATGAAGAGACAATTTTCAAAACAGCAAGAGAGGGGTGCCTGGGTGGCGCAGTCGGTTAAGTATCCAACTCTTGATTTCAGCTCAGGTCATGATCTCAGGGTTGTGAGATTGAGCCCCGTGCTGGGCATGGAGCCTGCTTAAGATTCTCTCTCTCCCTCTCCTTCTTCTCCCCTGCTCCCCTCTTCTCTAAAACAAAAACAAACAAACAAACCAAAAACACCCAAACCTAAAACCAAAAAGAGCAAGAGAGAAAACACTAGGAATGGACAAGGGAAACCCCATAAGGCTTCCAGCTGATTTTTCAGCACAAATTTTGCAGGCCAAAGAGAAGTGGCATAATATATTCAAAGTGCTGAAACCAAAAAACTTACAACCAACAGTATGCCAGCTGGCAAGGTTATCATTTAGAAATCAAGTAAAGTGTGTCCTAGGCAATTAAAAGTTAAAGGAGTTCATCACCACTAAACTGGCCTTAGGAGACATAGTGAAGGGAGTTCCGTAAGTGGAAAAGAAAGGGCCATAATTAGAAGTAAGAAAATTATGAAATGAATAAATTACGTGAGTAAAAATAACACACAGTAAAGGTAGCAGAGCACTCACTTAGAAAGCTACTATAAAGGTTAAAAGACAAAGTAGTAAAGTCAATTATACCTGAAAAATTAGTTGAAAGGACTCACAAAATAAAAAGACGTAAAATGTGACCACATATACGTAAAACGTGGAAGGGGGAGCAAAAATGAAGTTCTTTAAGAATGTGTCCAAACTCCTGTGACCATCACCATAACATAGACTGCTATATATTTAGGAGGTTCTATATGAACCTCAGGCTAACCAAACACCAAAAACCTATAATAGGTACACAACATATAAAGAAAGCCAAGCATAACACTGAAGAAAGTCATCAATCAAATGAAAGTGAGCAAGAGAAAAGGAAAGGAACAGAGAAGAGCTATGAAAACCAGAAAACAATTTTTTAAATGGCAGTAAATACATACCTATCAAGAATTACTTTAAATACAAATGGTCTAATTGCTCCAATCAAAAGACATAGGATGGAGGAATGGATTAAAAAAAGCAAGACCCACTATATGTTGCCTACAAGAGACTCACGTGAGACCTAAAGGCACATACAGCCTGAAACTGAAGGGATAGAAAAAGATATTCTATACAAATGGAAATGGAAAAAAAGAAAGCCAAGGTAGCAATAGTTACACCAGACAAAGTGGACTATAAAACAACGACTGTAACAAGAGACAAAGTAGGACATTACATAATGATAAAGGGAACAATCCAACAAGACGAGGTAACAATTCTAAGTGTCTATGCTCCCAACATCGGAGCACCTAAATACGTAAAGAGCATATTAAATATTAACAGATATAAAATCATTAACAGATATGAAGGGAGAAATTGGCAGGAATACAATAATAATAGAGGATTTGACACCCTGCTTACATCAATGGACAGATCATCCAGGCATAAAATCCATAAGGAAACAGTGTCTTTGAACCACCCAATAGACCAGGTGGACTCAAAAGATATATACAGAACCCTCTATCCACAAACAACAGAATACACATTCTTTTCAAGGGCACATCCATCATTTTCCAGAACAGATCACACATTAGGCCACAAAACATGTCTCAACTAAATCCAAGAAGATTGAAATCCTATCAAGCATCTTTTCCAACCACAGCAGTATGAAACTAGAAATCAATTATAAGAAAATTCCAGGAAAAACATAAACATGTGGAGGCTAAACAACATGCTACTAAACAACCAATGGGTCAACAAAGAAATCAAAGAGGAAATAAAAGAAATACACGGATACAGATGAAAATGAAAACACAATCATTGGGACACGGTGACAGCATTTCCAAGAGGGAAATTTAGAGTGATACAGGCCGACCTCAAGAAACAAGAAAAATCTCAAATAAACCATCAAACCTTATGCCTAAAGGAACTAGAAAAAGAACAAACAAACTCAAAGTGAAGAGAAGGAAGGAAATAATAAGATCAGGGGCGAAATCAAGACTAAAAAACAATAAAAAGAGCAAAGAAACCAAAAGCTGGTTCTTTGAAGAGATAACCAAAATTGATAAGCCTTTAGCCAAACTCATCAAGAAAACAAAGAGAAGACCCAAGTAAGTAAGCAGATGCATAGATCAATGGAACAGAATAGAGACCCAGAAATGGACCCACAACTCTGTGGTCAACTAAACTTCCACAAAGCAGGAAAGAATACCCAATAGGAAAAAGACCATCTCTTCAACAAATGGTGTTGGGAAAACTGGACAGCGACATGCAGAAGAAAGAAACCAGACCACTTTCTTGTGCCATACACAAAAATAAATTCAAAATGGATGACAGACCTAAATGTAAGACAGGAAGCCATCAAAATCCTAGAGGAGAACACAGGCAGCAACCTCCTCGACCTCAGCCGCAGTAACTTCTTACCAGACAGGTCTCTGGAGGCAAGGGAAACAAAAACAAAAATGAACTATTGGGACCTCATCAGGACAAAAAGCTTCTGCACAGCAAAGGAAATAAATCAACAAAGCTAAAATGCAACTGACGGAATGGGAGAAGATATTTTCAAATGACATATCAAATAAAGGGCTAGTATCCAGAATCAATAAAGAACTTAACCTCAACACCCAAACAACAAACAATCCAATTAGGAAATGGGCAGAAAACATGAACAGACATTTCTCCAAAGAACACATACGAATGGCCAACAGACTCGCGAAAAAGTGCTCGACATCTCTCATATTCAGGGCAATACAACTCAAAAGCACAATGAGATACCACATCACGCTGGTCAGAATGGCTAAAATGAACAACTCGGGAAACAACAGATGTTGGCGAGGATGTAGAGAAAGGGGAACCCTCTTGCACTGTTGGTGGGAATGCAAACTGGTACAACCACTCTGGAAAACAGTATGGAGGTTCCTCAAAAAGTTAAAAATACAACTACCCGGTGACCCAGCAATTGCACTATGAGGTATTTATCCAAGAGATACAACAGTGCTAATTCGAAGGGGCCCGTGCACCCCAATGTTTATAGCAGCACTATCAACAATGGCCAAATTGTGGAAAGAGCCCAAGTGTTCATAGCCTGATGAATGAATAAAGAAGAAGTGGTGTATATAAATATATAATCAAATATTACTCAGCCATCAAAAAGAATGAAATCTGCCATTTGCAATGTCGTGGATGGAATTAGAGGGTAGTATGCTAAGCAAAATAAGTCCGTCAGAGAAAGACAAATATCATATGACTTGACTCATATGTGGAATTTAAGAAGCAAAATAGATGAACATATGCAAAGGGAAGGAAAAGTAAAAAGAGACAAAAGCTGAGACGGAGGCAAACCATAAGAGACTTTACAGTTAAGAGAACAAAGTAAGGGTTGCTGGAGGGGAGGTAGGTGGGGGGATGGGCTAAGTGGGTGATGGGTATTAAAGAGGGCACTTGCTGGAATGAGCACTGGGTGTATATGTAAGTGATGAATCACTTCATTCTACTCCTGAAACCAACACTACACTATATGTTAACTAACTTGAATTTAAATAAAATTTTTTTAAAAAATGAAAGAGAAGTAACAACTGATGTAGTACAGAAATACAAGGGATTTTAACAGACTACTATGAAAATTTACACACCAACAAATTGGACAGCCTAAAACAAATGGAGAAATTCCTAGAAATGTATCATCTTCCAAAACTGAATGAAGAAATAGAAAATATGTACAGATCACTTACTAGTAAGGAAATTGAATTGGTAATCAATAAACTCTCAAAAACAAAACACAAACAAAACACAAACAAACTCTCAACAACCAAAAGTCCAGGACTGGACGGATTCACAGGTAAATTCTGCTAAACAGATAAAGAAGAGTTGATACCTATTTTTCTCATAGTCTTCCAAAAAATAGAAGAGGAAGGACAGCTTTCAAATACATTCTATAAGGCCAGTACCACCCTCATTCTAGACCAGACAAAGACACTACAAAAACACCACCACCACCACCACTACAGGTCATACCCTTGATGAACACGGATGCAAATTCCTCAAGCATATATTAACAAACTGCTCTCAACAATACATTAAAAGTATAATTCACCACAGTCAAGTGGGATTTATTCCAGGGATGCAAGTGTGTCTCCATATTCACAAAATCAATCAATATGATCCACCACATTAACAAAATGAGGGATAGAAATCATATGATCATCTCAATAGGTGCAGAAAAAGCATTTGGCAAAATTCAAAATCTGTTTATGATAAAAACCCTCAACAAAGCAGGTTTAGAGGGAACATACCTCACCATGATAAAGGCTGTATAACGCAAACCCACAGCTAACATCATACTCAATGGTGAAAACCTGAGAGCTTCTCCTCTAAGATCAGGAACAAGACAAGGACGTCCACTCTCACCACTTTTACACCACAGAATGCTGGAAGTCCTGGCTACAGCAATCGGACAACAAAAAGAAATAAGAGGCACCCAAATTGGTAATGAAGAAGAAATCTGACACTCTTTGCAGATGACACGATACTAAGCAAGCTCTAAAGACGTCACCAAAAAACTATTAGAAGTAATAGATGAATCCAGTAAAGTCACAGGATACAAAATTCATATACAGAAATCTGCTGCGTTTCTACACGCTAATAATGAAGTAGCATGAAGAGAAATTAAGCAAACAACCCCATTTACAATTGAACCAAATATAAAATACCCAGGCATAAACTCAACCAAGGATGTGAAAGTTCAGTACCCTGAAAACAATAAAACACTGATGATAGAAATTGGAGACAACACAAACAACTGGAAATGTATACCAGGCTTATGGATTGGAAGAATTAATATTCTTAAAATGTCCATACTACCCAGGCAATCTACGGATTCAGTGCAATGCCTATCAGAATACCAACAGCATTCTTCACAGAATGGCAACAAATAATCCTAAAACTTGTATGGAACCACAAAGGACCCCAAATAGCGAAGGCCATCTTGAAAAAGAAGAACAAAACTGGAGGTAACACAACCCTAGATTTCAAGATATGCTACAAAGCTGTAGTAATCAAAACAGCATGGCACTGGCACAAAAAGAGACACACAGATCGAGAGAACAAAACAGAGAGCCCCGAAATTAACCCACACTTAATATGGTCAGTTAATCTATGACAAAGGAGGCAAGGATATACAATGGGGGCAGAGAGAGTTTCTTTAATAAATGGTGTTGGGAGAACAAGACAGCTACATGCAAAAGAATGAAACTGGACCACTTTCTTACACTGTCCACAAAATTAAAGTCAGAATGGATTAAAGACCTAAATATGACACCTGAAACCATAAAGCTCCTAGAAGAAAACATAGGCGGGGCACCTGGGTGGCACAGCGGTTAAGCATCTGCTCAGGGCGTGATCCCGGCGTTATGGGATCGAGCCCCACATCAGGCTCCTCCGCTATGAGCCTACTTCTTCCTCTCCCACCCCCCCTGCTTGTGTTCCCTCCCTCTCTCGCTGGCTGTCTCTGTCCCTGTCGAATAAATAAATAAAATCTTTTAAAAAAAAAAAAGAAGAAGAAAACATAGGCAGTAATCTCTTTGACGTCAGCCTTACCAACAGTTTTCTAAGTATGTCCCCTCAGGCAGGGGAAACAAAAGCAAAAAGAAACTATTGGCATTCTATCGAAATTAAGAGCTTTTGCACAACAAAGAACACCAACAATAAAAGGAAAAGGCAACCTACTGAATGGGAGAAGATATTTGCAAAGGATATAGGCAATAAGGGGTTAATATCCAAATATATAAAGGATTTCTACAACTCAACACCAAAAATCCCAAATAATCAAATTAAAAAATGGGCAGAGGACCTGAATAAACATCTTTCCAAAGATGACGTACAGGTGGCCAACAGACACATGAAAAGATGCTCAATATCACTAATCATTAGGAAAACACAAATCAAAACCCCAATGAGATATCACCTTAAACCTGTCTAGAATCAAAAGACAAGAGAGATAACAAGTGCTGGGAAGGATGTGGAGAAAACGGAACCCCCATGCACTGCTGATGGGAACGTAAACTGGTACAGCCATTGTGAAAAACAGTATGAAGATTCCACAAAAAATTAAAAATAGAGCCAGAGGGGAGGGGGGTGTGGAAATGGGCAAAATTTTGTCAAGGGGTATGGCAGACACAGACTTCCAGTTATGGAATGAGTAAGTCATGGGAATAAGAGCACAGCATAAGGAACGTAGTCAATGATATTGTAATATTCTTGTATGGTAACAGATGGTAGGTACACTTGTTGTGAGCAGAGCATAATGCATAAACTTCTTGAATCACTATGTTGTACACCTGAAGCTAATGTAACATTGTATGTCAACTATACTGGAAGGAAGGAAGGAAGGAAGGAAGGAAGGAAGGAAGGAAGGAAGGAAGGAAGGCAGGCAGACCATATGATCCAATAATTCTACTACTGGGTATTTATCTAACGAAAATGAAAATACTGAATTGAAAAGATATAAGCACCCCTATATTTACTGCAGCATTATTTATAATAGTTAAGATATGGAAGCAACCTAAATGTCCACGGATTGATAAATGGATAAAGAAGATGTGGTGTAGATAGGTAGATAGATATAAATACACACAGGATGGAATATTACTCAGCCATAAAAAGAATCGGATCTTGCCATTTGTCCACATGGATGAACCTAGAGGGCATTATGCTAAGTGAAATAAGTCAGACAGAGAAAGACAAATATGATATTATTTCACTTACATGTGGAATTTAAAAAACAAAACAAATGAACAAAGAAACAAAAAAGCAGAAATATACCCATATATACAGAGAAAAAACTGATGGTTGCTGTGTGGTGAGAAGAGGGAAGATGCCCAAAATGGGTACAGGGCAGTGGAAGGTACAGGCATCCAGTTATGGAGTGAATAAGTCACAGGGATGAAAGGTACAGTATAGGGAATATAGTCAATGGTATTGTAATTGTGTTATCACATGGGGTAAGCATAGAATAACATATAGAGTTGTCAAATCACTATGCTGTACCCCTGAATCTAATGCAACACTGTGTGTCGACTCTTCTTCAATGAAGAAAGAAAATTCCAAAGAACTGACAAAAAAAATAAATAAACTCTTGGAACTAATCAGCAATTATAGCAAGGTTGTAGAACGTAAGGGTAATACACAAAGGTCAATATTTTGCTTATACACCAGCAATGAAAAATTGGAACTGGAATTAAAAACACAATGCCATCTACATCAGCAGTCCACCCCCCAAATAAATGCTTATCTAATAAAATATGTACAGGATATATAGGGAAAACTACAAAAGTCTGACAAAGAAAAATAATCTAAATAAATCTTTATTGAGAGATCTTCTGTGTTCATAGATTGGAAGACTCAGTATTGTTAAGATATCAATTCTTCCCAACTGGATCTATAGATTTGATGCAATCCCAATCAAAATTGTAGCAAATTGTTTCATGGATATTGAAAATCTGACTCTAAAGTTTATAGGGAGGGGCACAGGGGTGGCTCAGTCGGTTAAGCATCAGATTCTTGATTTTGGTTCAGGTCATGATCTCAGGGTCATGAGAGTGAGCCCCACTTTGGACTCCACGCTCAGTGGGGAGTCAGCTTGAGAGTCTTTCTCTCCCTCTCCTTCTGCTCCTCCCCAATCTCTCTCTCTCTCTCTCTCTCTCTCTCTCAAATAAGTAAATCTTTAAAAAAAAATAAAGTTTATAAGGAAAGGCAAAATCCAGAATAACCAACACAATAGTAAAAAAGAACAAAGTTAAGGACCGATACTACCTGACTTCAGGATTTACTCTAAAGCCACCCTAATCAAGACTGTGGTTTTAGTAAAAGAAGAGACAAACAGATCAATGGAATAGAAGACAGCCCAGAAATAGACGCACCCATATAAAGTCAAATAACTGTCAACAAAGGAGCGAAAACAAGTTAATGGAAAAAGAACAGTCTTCAACAAATGGCGCTGTAGGAATTGGATGTCCATATGCAAAAAAAAGGATCTAGATACAGACCTTGTATCCTTCACAAAAATTAACCCGATATGGATCATAGACCTAACTGTAAAACCAAAACTGGATAGGCTGGGGATGGGTATTAAGGAGGGCACGGATTGCATGGTGCACTGGGTGTTATACACAAGTAATGAATCATGGAACTTTACATCAAAAACCAGGGATGTACTGTATGGTGACTAACATAATATAATAAAAAAAATTATTAAAAAAAAAAAAAACCAAAACTGGAAAACTTAGATCTAGAGAAAATCTAGATAACCCTGGGTTTGGTGACGATACTTTATTTTATTTTTTTAAAAAAAGATTTATTTATTTATTTATTTATTTATTTATTTATTTATTTATTTGACAGAGACAGTGAGAGAGGGAACACAAGTGGGGGGAGTGGGAGAGGAAGAAGCAGGCTCCTAGCGGAGGAGCCTGATGTGAGGCTCGATCCCTGAACACCGGGATCACGTCCTGAGCCGAAGGCAGACGCTTAACGACTGTGCCACCCAGGCGCCCTGGTGATGACAGCTTAGATACACAAAAATTTGAGAAGTTGGACTTCAGTAAAATTAAAACTTCCGTTTCATGAAGGACCCTGTTAAGACAATGTAAAGACAAGGCACAGAGTGGTAAAAAAATATGCACAAAACGTATCTGACAAAGGAATTATTTCCAAATACACAAAGGCCTTTTAAAACTAAACATTAAGAAAACAAATAATGCAATTTAAAAATGGGGAAATGATTTGAAAATATACCTCACCAAAGAAGACATAGCTAAGGCAAACAAGCGTATGATCATGCAACATCATACATGTCATAAGGGGACTGAAATTTAAAACAACAATCACATACCCCTAAACATCTACTAGAGTGGCTAAAATTAAAGAAACAAACAAACAACAACAAAAACACCAACCTGATCTACGAAATGCTGACGGGGTGCGGAGCAACAGGAACTGTCGTTCGTTGCTGGAGGACATGCAAAATGTCACAGCCACTTTGGAAGACGGTTTGGCAGTTCCTTACAAATTTAAACAGAGTTTTATCATACGATTCCTAGATATATGCCAAACTGATTGAAAACTTGTGCCAGAATGAAATCTTGCCATTTGCAATGATGTAGATGGAGCTAGAGTGTATTATGCTCAGCAAAATAAATCAGTCAGAGAAAGACAAATACCATGTGATTTCAGTTGCACGTGGAATTTAAGAAACAAAACAGATGAACATATGGGAAGGGGGGAAACAGGAGGTGGGGGGAAACAAACCATAAGAAACTTAAGGGTAAAGAACAAACTGCAGGTTGATGAAGGGAGCTGGGAGGGGGATGGGTTAAACAGGTGATGGGGATTAAGGAGGGCTCTTGTTAACGATGAGCACCGGGTGTTGTACGTTAAGTGATGAATCACTGAATCCTACTCCTGAAACCATATTACACTGTATGTTAACTAACTTGAATTTAAATAAAAACTTAAAATAAAACAACAAAAAAGAATTCAACCTTTGGAGTCAAACCTAGGTTCCAGGTGCAGGAGGAAATTTTTGAAGGTGATAGATAAGTTTATGGCACTGACTGTAATAATAGTTCCAGAGGTATATACTTACTTCCAAACACATCAAGTTGTATACATTAAATATCTACAGCTCTTTGTATGTCAATCATAACCTCAATAAAGCAGTTTATAAAAAAAGGAAAACTTATGTCAACACAAAAAGCTACACACAAATGTGCAGCTTTCTAACCGTCAAAACTGGTAAGCAATTAAGATGCCCTTCTACAGATGAATGGAAAAACGAAGTGTGCTATTCCATGCCGTGGAATATTATTCGGGGATAAAAAGTCAGAGCTATTAAGACATGGAAAGACATGAAGGAAGCATTAATGCATTTTGGTAAGCAAAAGAAGCCAGTCAGGAAAGGCTACAACTGCCTGATTCCACCTAAATGATAATCTGGAAAAGGCAAAACTGTCAGTGGCTGGCAGTGGTCCAATTTAGTGGTAATTGGTAGCTGAGGGATGACTAGGTGAAGCACAGAGGAATTTTAGGATAATGAAACTATTCTGTGTTGATACTGTAATGGGGGACACATGACTTTATGCATTTTCAAAGCCCATTGAATGTACAACACAAAGATTGAATGTCAATGTAAACTACGGACTTAGTTAATAATAATGTGTTAGTACTGGTTTATTAAGTATAACAAATGTATCACACTAACGGAAGATCTTCATAACAGGGGAAACTGTGATGGGGGCTATAATATGAGAATCCTCTATGCTATCTGCTCAATATTTCTGTAAATTTAAAACTATTCTAAAAAAGTAAGTCTCTTAATTTAAAAAATACTGAGTTGTTTGTCATATTGAGATAATACTCACTTCCATTCCAGAGTGTGCTGGTGTGTCCCACCTCACGAGGAAGTAAGCCCAAACCCAAAAAGGCCTAGAAAAAGAAAGGGAATGGAAGATGAATGGAGATTTTCGGTAATACGTTCCCAGAAATCCCTTCAGTTGGGCAGCATCTTTGAAGCGTCAGCCTCCACATTCCTACTCAGCCCGATCTATGACTTGGCCTGGAATAGTTCTCCCAGTCACAGATCTAGTCAACACTGTTGATATTCCCCTGGCTCTGCCAGCTCATGTCCCCCCACTCCACCCCCAAGCCTCACTGTTTTGTCACAGGGCCACAGCTTATGCTGTTGCTGTCACGTGTCATGCTCTTCCTCTCCCACCTTCATCTGCAGAAATCCGACTCATTGCTCAGACCCAGTTGAGATACCATATTCCCTAAAGCTTTAAACCATTTCTTGACACAGCATCTGCCACCTTCCTCTGCCTTTCCTTGACATTTCAGGCCTGGGTGATAGCATTTGACACATCAGTTGCTGCTCTCCACACAACCTTTGTTCATCTTTCTCTCCTCCCATTAAGTCATCCAGCCTCTTTTTTTTTTTTTCCCTGCAGAAGAAGAAACCTCAATAGATGGAATGGACAGCAGTCAGGAAGTAGCTGAAGATCATGATGTTGAACTGAAGACTCTTACAACGTACAACTGAAGAAGAAAATAAAATGAGAAATATAGAACGTGAGAAATATAGAACGTAAGAAATTTAAAGGTGGTTCAGAAGAGGAAAAAATGAAGATGAGACACTTACGATATAAGCAATATTTCCAAAACTGAAGAAACACTTCAGCTTTTGTAGAACAACAACAGCAGCAACAGAAATAACCAAAAGGAATCCCCCAGATAAGCACCAGGGTTAACAAAAAGGGATCCACACCAAAAAGTGCCCTGGAAAATGTACTATTTCATAACTTCCTCACTCACTCGGTCAAGTGCTTTGGTGTTCTTCATCCTGAATTTTCCGTAAATCTGGAACCCATGGCGTTTCCCCTCTTTCTTGCAGGCAGACCAGCTGAGGTTTAGAAACGGGCACTACTGGGTATTTACCCCAAAGATACAGACGTAGTGAAGAGAAGGGCCATATGCACCCCAATGTTCATAGCAGCATTGTCCACAATAGCTAAATCGTGGAAGGAGCCGAGATGCCCTTCAACAGATGACTGGATTAAGAAGATGTGGTCCATATATACAATGGAATGTTACTCAGCTATCAAAAAGAACGAGTTCTCAACATTTGCTGCAACATGGACGGGACTGGAGGAGACAACGCTAAGTGAAATAAGTCAAGCAGAGAAAGACAACTATCATATGGTTTCTCTCATCTATGGAACATAAGAACTAGGAAGATCAGCAGGGGAAGAAAGGGATAAAGAAAGGGGGGTAATCAGCGCTCCCATTTTTAGCAAACTGTTCATACTTTTCCTATTTGCCTCAAGTCCTCTTATAATATATAAAGGAAATAAAAATTACACAGAAAGTTGCTGTTACATGCCTATCCCCATTCCATGAACATGGGGTATAGTCTTTAGCTCCTTTTAAAACACTTTTACAGGGGCACCTGGGTGGCTCAGTCAGTTAAGCATCTGCCTCCGGGTCAGGTCATGATCCTGGGGTCTTGGGATTGAGCCCCGCATCGGGCTCCCTGCTCTGCCGGGAGCCTGCTTCTTCCTCTCCCACTCCCCCTGCTTGTGTTCCCTCCCTCGCTGGCTGTCTCTCTCTCTGTCAAATAAATAAATGGGAGGGGGGCGGGGGAATGGGATAGGCCGGTGATGGGTAGTAAGGAGGGCACGGATTGCATGGTGCCCTGGGTGTTATACGCAACCAATGAATCATCGAACTTTACATCAAAAACCAGGGATGTACTGTATGGTGACTAACACAATATAATAAAGAAATATTATTATATAAAAAAAAAGAAATGGGCAATCCTGTAAGGAGAAAGAAAAGATATGGTTGGTTAGGCTGGGAACAAAGTACTGCCAGCTCAGTCCCAGCCAATGCGTAAGCAGAAACAAGATAGGAAGAAGAGAAAATATCCAAAGAGGAAGACCAAAGGAAAGGCAGAGACCATGTGAGTATGCTTAGGTTCCTACTATGTCTCCAGGCAAGAAGCTTATCACAATAATACTGGAAATACAAAGTAGTAAACAAATGTAATCAAGTATTACAAGTGCTATAATATACGCCAGAGACAAGATATAGACTGGCAAAAATGAGAAAAAAGTCCAGTAGTTCTCAAATGCAAGCCCTTGGACTAGCTGCGTTAGGACTCATGTGGAGCTTCTCAAAACAGTTTTCTGGGCCCATCAGCAGAAATCCTATTTCATAGGTCAAGAGTGGGGGCTGGGAATCTTTATCAGCATTCACAAGTTCACCAGGACCATGCAAAACAAAGACATCTTTCCATTTATTTGTGTCTTCTTCAAGTTTTTCATCAATGTCTTATACTTCCCAGCATACAGCTCTTTCACCTCCTTGGTTACATTCATCCGAAGGATTTTGTTGCTTTCGGTGATATTGTAAATGGGAGTGTTTTCTTAATTTCTTGCTCTGATAGTTCATTGTTATAGTGTATAGAAACATAACTGATCTTTGTATGTTGATTTGGTATCCTACAACTTTGCTGAATTTATTAGTTCTAACAGATTTTTGTCTCTTCAGATGCCTAATGCAGGCTAAGTGGAAGACCTGACCTTAAGGGTAGAGCTGGGAAAGTTAGGACGTTAGATACACAGTCCAGCACTTAACAGGGAAAAACTGAGAGCTGGGTGTTTGTGCCTACTCACTCTACTGAGCCAGAAGGAACAGTCACTGGGAGTGCCTTTCTGCCCATGTATAATCATTACTTATATAATTTTAGGGCTTTAAAAAGAGTTGAGAGATTACATGACATGATAGAGGTATTAGCTAACACTACGACGGCAATCATTTTGATGTAAATAAATGTATAACATCAACACATTGTCCACCTTAAACTTACATCATGTTATATGTCAAATGTATTTCAATAAACTTAAATAAATAAATAAATAAATAAATAAATGTATTTTTTCAAAGCTGAGAGGAGTGTAAGTCTATATTTATGGAGTTTGTTTTATTTTCCATTTCTGGTTCTCTTTGCTTGCTCCTGTGGATTCAAGTTAACATCTGGTGTTATTATCTTACTCCCGTATAGCTTTGCTCTCACCCACATTCTTCGTGTTTTTATTGTCAATTACATTACGTATGTCAATTACATTACATATGCTATTAATCTATAAATAAAATTTTATATAGATTCCTTCATGCAATTCTTTTTAACAGTCTTTTCAGAGCAGGAAGGTATATTTAATTTATACTATCATTTATTATTGCCTACGTAATTACCTTTACTGACACTTTTCTTCATGCAAATTCAAATTACTCTCTGGTGTCATTTACTTTCCACCTGAAGAACTTCCTTTAGTATTTTTTGTAAGGTGGCTCTGCTAGCAACAAATTCTCTCAATTTTTATGTATCTGGAATATATTTAAGTTTCATTCACAAAAGGTAGGTTGCTCTCTCTCTCTCTCTCTCTCCACACACACACACACACACACACACACACACACACACACTTCTTGGTTCTAGACTGTTTTTTTTTCCTTTCAGCACTCTGAATATATTAGCACAACACCTTCTGCCCTCCACTGTTTCTAATGAGGAATATTCTGCTAATCGGCTAATCTCATTGCAGGTCCTTTGTAGGTCCATTTTTGTCTTGCCGCTTGCAAGAGTTTGTGTTCGATTTTCAAAAACTTTACTCTGATGTGGTACATAATCTGGGTATGAATCCCTTTGGAGTTTTCCTACTTAGAATACATTTAGCTTCTTAGATGCCCATATTAGTTTTCACCAAATTTAGGCAATTTTCAGCCATGCATTCTTTGAATATTTTGTATGCTCCTTTATTGGCCTACTCTCTTCTAGTATACCCCATTGCATGTATGTTCGTATGTTTGATGGACATGTAATGTTGAATGCACATTTCTCTAAGGCTCTATTAATTTTTCTTTATATTTGCTTTTCTCTGATTTTAGGATTGCCTGATCTCTACCCATCTCTCTTCAAGTTCACTTTCTTACTTCTGCCAAAACAAATGAACTCTTGAGGCCCTCTGGAGAATTTTTCATTTCAGTCATTATACTTTTCAAATCCAGAAGTTCCCCATTTGGTTTCATTTTATAACTTATCTTTCTGGATAGTCTCTATTTGGAGACATTGTCGTCACACCTTCCTTTATTCTTTTAAGCATAGTTTCCCTTAGTTATTTGACCATATTTATTATACGTGCTTTGAGGTCTCTTTCTGCTAGATCCGATTCTGGGTCCTCCCACAAGCAGTTTTCGTTGCCTGATTTTTCTTTTACCTGGTGCATAGGTCACACTTCCCTATTTCTTTCTAGGTCTTACAATTTCTATTGAAACCCGGGGGATTTAGGCCCTATATTGTAGCAGCTCTGGTGTTGATCTCCCTGGACTTGCTGTTTGCCCATTTATTTGTGTAGTGATGTGGCTGGACCAGATCAGTGAGGTCTATTTCCCTGCAATGTGCAGCATCTGATGTCACCACTAAAAGGGCACGGCCTTGGGCATGCACACAGTCTCCCTGACTCCCCTTCTCCACCATGGGTAACTGTTGTTTGGGCCAGGAGGTTTTTCACGGTCTCTTCTCCTGATGTTTTCATTAAGCTTCTGGATAAACTGCTTCTACTGGTTTCAATTCCAGCTCTTAGTCTCCATTAATTTCCAGCTGATTGCTTTCTTTTTATTGACAATGCCCTCCCTGGGCAATAAATGGATCCACAGTCAGTTCCTATTAACTTTGGGACCCTTTGCAGGGGTAATCTTTCAGGCCACGCTTTGATGCCTGCTCCAACTCTAGGAGGACTCTTCTCAGATATCTCTTTCCCTCTTTCTCTCTGTCAAATTTCCAAATGCCCTACTTTTTGGCTTGTTACAGTCGCCCCCCTCTTAAATGCTCACTACCGGGGTGCCTGGGTGGCTCAGTCGATTAAGCCTCTGCCTTCAGCTCAGGTCATGATCTCAGGGTCCTGAGATCGAGCCCCAGGTGGGGCTCCCTGGTCAGCTGGGACCCTGCTTCTCTCTCTCCCTCTAACGCGCCCCCCCCACCGTCATGCTCGCTCGCTCTCTCTCTCCCTCTAACCCCTGTCATGCTCGCTCGCGCGCTCTCTCTCTCTCAAATAAATAAAATATATATTTTTTCAAATGCTCACTACCAAGATCTCCATTCTTATCAACAGTACCCTTAGGCCTGTACTTTCCCATGCTTTTCCAAATAAACTCAGATCCCTTCAGGACAGTCGCCCTTAGAGAGAGCTACAGAGGTCTCTTTAGTTAGAGCCTGCCTTTCCCCTTGGGCAGCACTCCTGCTGCTCCAGAACGAGTAGTGGGGACAGTGGCTCTCTTGCCTCAGACTGATAACCCTGCTGCACAAACAACACTCTAGGCCAGTCTAGTAGCTCTCGATCTTGTCAGCTTTACCTTCCTCGTGTGGAAATTCTATCTTATAAGTGAGCTGGGGCAAGGGTGATTGGGGCCCCATAGTCTCAGCCTGTCACACCTGGAGTCTATCTTTGTCCTATGAATTGGGGCCAGGTGGGGTTAAGGGAGCAGCAGATCTCTCACCTGCACTTGCCTGGAATAGAATTTCTGAAACGTGGTGCTGAGAGTGAGCAGAAGAAATTCTGGCAGCCCGCCTCTCCCATAGAGAAACAGCAGCTCCAGAGCTGGGGGGCGTGGGAGGGGGTGGGCAGGAGAAGGAGCTCCGCCTTCTTAGCTACAGCTACCCAGAGTAGAGCTTCCATCATACTGAGCCAGGGGGAGGAGGTGAAGAGAAACCGTGTGGCTCAAATGCCACAGTCCCTCATTGTTCTCACCGAGATTTAGTACACTTGCATGAATTAATGTTTCTCCATTTGCTATATGCTCTTTGCACAATTGCTAGAGACTTTAAATGAGTGTTTTATAATGTTCACCAGTTTGATATTTTTTTTTCCCTCTGGCAAATCATCTATGGAGCTCCTCACATCATTCAGGAATTGCTTCTCTTTTCCATTACTTTTTAAATATTATTACATTATTATTATGTAACATTATTATATTATTTTTATACACATGCATTTTTAAAAAAAGAAGTCAAAGAGAGTGGTTTTATATTAAAGGAAGCAAAGGTCATCCCCCAGCCCTACCTATCAGGGGTAGCAATCTGCTAATATCTTTTCATAGGTATATGTGTATCATACTATATTCAATATAAGCTGTCAGAAGTAGAATCATGAAAGGATTAAATTTAGAAAATTACCTCTCTCACACTACCACCGAATACATTTCTCCCATTTCCCAAACACTTCCAACTGATGCTAGATAAAAATCAGTGCATCTGCATATAAAATTTAGTCAGCCGAGAGATGAATTCCATCCACTAGCCCAGTGGAACCTTTAACAGATGTCTCAGAAACTAACAGATCAGGTAGAAGTGAAATTTCAATACAGAACATTTGAATAAGGAAATTAATATGCTTCTTATTCAAATAGAGAAGAAAATACAAACAAAATATGTATTAGATCATAGAAGAAATCTTAATGAATGTCAAAAAGCAGGCATTCCATACATTACAATACAATAAAAAACCAACAACAAAAGATCGATTTAATTGGAGGAAGAAGGGCTATCTACCTGAACAGAAGCACATGCCTTTCCAAGAAAATTCTCACGTTAAGAGAAATCCAAAGCAGCAATTACACATTGAGAATACACCATAGGCTTCCAGTTATGGGATGCATAAGTCACGGGAATAAAAGATACAGCATAGGGAATCTTGTCAGTGATATTGCAATAGCGCTGTAGGGTGACAGATGGGAGCTACATATGTGGCAAGCACAGCAGGAGGTTTAAACCTGTTGAATCACTATGTTGTACACCTGAAACTAACGTAATAGCGTGTCCATTACACTTAAATAATTTTTTTAAAATATAAAAGTACATAAACCATAGTAAAACACAACCAACAAATCCTGTGTGTTAATACCAAGAGTACTCAGAGTAAACTTTACACCCTTAAACACATTTACTACAAAGAAAGACTGAATTTACGTGAAAAAAATATTCATATTAGGAAGCTTGAAAAACACCAACAAAATAACTACAAAGAGGGGAGCAGTAACGAACATAAAACAGAAATTAATAAAAATAAAATAGTAATCCATTCAAACAATATCTGGTTCTTTGAAAAGACAATCAAATAGAAACACATCTGGCAAATGTGATGAAAAATAAGAGCAGAGATAACATTGAACACTATCAGGATTTAGAAGGGAGATTTTGCGGTTATGTAAAAAATTTTAAGAACGTTTGCACAAATTGATACCAGTCAATGCTAATAAAATAACTATTGCAATTGGCCTAAGGAAAAGAAACCCGAATACAGCAATAATCAAGGAAGAGACTGAAATTAGTAAAGAAAAAAAAAGACTCCTAAAAAGAAACTATAGTAGATAATACCACAGCTAATTCTAGTACAGCTGATTTTATACAGATAATTACCACACTATATAAATTGTCTCATTGTGCTAAAAAATGTGAAGGCCACCTAAATTATTTTTCTAGTTTAGCATAACCCTGATGCCAAGACCTGACAAGAATAAATCTCAATTCAGAAAATGGATGGCACAGTCATTAAAACAGTGGGACACTGATGCAGAAATAGACAGGTCAATGTAACCAAATCTTCCATGCATATATGAGAATTTAACTTACAATAAGGCTGCCATTTCAAGTCCATGGAGACAGGTTGCAATTGAGACATCTGTGGCTATCCATTTTGAAAAATATAAACGTTTTTTGTATTTCTATCAGTTGGTTAAGCGTCCAACTCTCCAACTCTGGATTTTGGCTCAGGTCATGATCTCAGGGTTGTGAGATCAAGCCCCATGTCAGGTTCCTCGCTGGGTGTGGAGCCTGCTTAAGATTCTCTCTCCCCATCTCTCTCCCTGCCCCTCCCTACCAAAAGAAAGAAAGAAAGAAAATTCTTGTAACAAAGCATTCAGGCACATACAAAAACATCCCAATTGATTAAATGTGCTTACCATGAAAAAGGAAACCTTAAGGGCATTAGAAGAAAAATTCAGGTTGTTTTTATAATACTGGGTAGGAGAGGCCTTCTTTAAACAATATAAAATGTGGAACATGTAAAAATATTCAGGCTGGACTATCTGTCTGATAAAGGAAACCATGATCAGAGATGAGAGGTAACAGTTCCACCTAGAAGATGACAGCTTAAGAAACTTCGCAGACACACTCCTCAGAAAAACAAGCTAAACTGGTAAAAACTATTTTAAAAATAACTATTAAATGTCTCTGGTAATTGTCCTAACAGCATATGGCAAATAAGGAAACATTTACTCAAAAAAAAAAAAAAAAAGTCTACTAACCTAGGTAAGAACAGTGAGAGTCTGGCATTCGAACCATGATCTGCTCCCTCCCTCCTACCTCTCCAGCTCAGTATGATGTTAGGCCCCTCCAAGTAGGTATCCCCAGGAAGACGGGGCTCCCTCTCCCCTCAGCTCCCAATTATTAGTTACCCATAGCTCACCAGTAAGGGCCGGCTGCCAGTAATTGTCATCCTCCAATTCCAAACTGAAGAGGCTAAATTCTTAATGAGCGAGGCCAAGAGGTCAGGGGCTTTTTTTGTCTCCAATCGGTCCCTGATCAGAGGATTGAGGGGTTACACCAGCCACAGCAGGCTGAGAATACTGCAGTCCTGGTTGCCCTTGCAGGACAGAGGTTCCAAATATAAGCAGTAAGCCTAGAAGACCAGAGGCTACTGCCCCACCCAGAGGCCGGAACAGTGGCTCAGAAATCTTTCCCAAGGAGGAGAGGCAGCCCAGAAGAAAGAAAGCCCCTAAGCTCTCCCCGAAAGCTCTCTGTTTATTTGACACAGAGTGTGGGAAAATTCAAGCCTAACAGAGCTCTTGAAAATAATGGCTCCTCTAAATAAGAGCAAGAAACAAAGCCATAGGCCGACTATTTCACCAGAGAGAACCAGGGAGAGAGGCAGCAAAGAAGAGGCCTCTCGGGGTCGGAATAAAACTCAAAGAGGCGGCTAAAGAATATCCCCACCTGAATTGAATCAGATCAGAGTGTGGCACAATTTATGCAACCAGGGTATTGTTGAAAACAATTAAAAAATTAATTGGCAATTAGCAGAGCCTAACAGGTGAGTGTCACAACAAATGAGGTAGACAGCTTAGCAGAGAGATCAGAGGAGGAGACAAAGAGAGCCCTGCAAAAACTCCTGTCATTCCGGAGTGACTGTGTGTACATACACCCAAGTCTGCACTGACGGAGGAGTAATAACAAAGGCTTCATACTTCGGGGTAAACAGACTTAACTAAAATAGCCTCGTCTAGCCACGTCACTACACAGTTAAATAAGCAAATTACAACAAAGACAAGCCCCAGGGAGGGGGGTGGAAACAGGCCCTGAATCCAGAGCGCTACAATATACTACCTAACTGCGCAATAAAACAAACAAACAAAAAAATCGGAGATATTCAAAGAAGCGGGAACATGTGACTCATTTACGGGAACAAAGACAAGCAATAGAAACTGCCTGTGAAAGGGCTGGTGTGTTGGATTTAACAGAAAAATCTTCAAATCAGCCAATATTAGTATCTTCTGAGAATTAAAGGAAATCATGCTTAAAGAAGTAAAAGAAGGTACGATGACATTTCTCATGAAACAGACCATCCATAAAGAGATTCAAGCGATGAAAAGAACCCAACGGATAATTTGGAGTTAAAAACAACATTGACCAAACAAAAGGTTTACTACAGGGGCTCAATTATAGATGGGAGTTGGCAGAAGAAAACACAAAATTGAAAACAGAGATTATGCAACGCTACGAAAAGAGAAAAAAGAATGAAAATGAACAGAGTGTCTGAAAAATGTGAGATACCTTTAAAGGCAGCAACCTACAAGTAACAAGATTACCAAAAGGAGAGGCCAAAAAAAGGAGTAGAAAAAAATATCCAAAGAAATAATGACTAAAATTCTCTGAAAATGTTAATCTACACATGCAGGAAGGTCAAAGAATTCCAAGTGCTATATGTATGAAGAGATCCATACCCTGACACATCATCGTAAAAATGCTGAGGGCCAAAGTCAAAGAGAAAATCTTGAGAGAAGCTGCAAGAGAAATCATCACTCACTTACAGGGTAAACCCGTTAAGACTAACAGCAGATGTCTTATTAGGAAAAAAATTTTAAATGGAGTCCAGAAACAGGGTGATGATATAGTCAAAGTGCCGAATGAAAAAAAAAAAACAACAAAGGCCAACTAAAAATCTTCTATCCTGCAAAACTACCTTTCAAAAACAAAAGCAAAATAAAAACTCCCAGATAAAGAAAAGCTTGAGAGAATTCAACTGCTGGCAAACCTATTTGTAAGGAATAGGTAAACAGTTTCTTCAGGCCAAAAGGAAGCAAACCTAGACATAAATTTAAATACACATTTAAAAAAAAAACAAAGAACACTGTTAAAGGTAATTATATACTTAAAAAACAAAGTATAAATGCATATTTTTTCTTCTGTTTTAAAGAGACGTCTTTTGAGCGTCGGGGTGGCTCAGTGGGTTAAGCTTCTGTTTTCAGCCCAGGTGAAATGCTCCTGGGGTCCTGGGATCCAGCCCTGTGCTTCTCCTTCTCCCCACTCACCCGCTCTCTGTCTCTGTCTCTCTCAAATAAATGCATAAAATCTTTAAATTTTTTTAAATTTAAAAAAAGAAATAAAAAGCGGTTTTGTAAGTCAATATGTATATAAATGGTTGGCTGGGCATCCAATATCAGAAATGTAATACATTTGCAATAACAGCACAAAGGAGGTTAGTGGGAACAGAGCTGTATTTGACTAAGGAAATGACCTAAGATGGTAGTTCAAATCCACAGGAAGAAATGAATAGAACTACACATGGTTTAATTACTGTAAATATGTACTTGCTCACTTTGCTCAACGTCTTTAGTAGACGTACACTCATACATTGCTTATACAAATTATTACAACAATAAATGGTTGGGTTTATAACAAGCATGTATTAAAAATGTATAACAATAACATCACAAAAAAGGTGAAAGGGGGGATAGGGCTTCATAAAGGTAACATTTCAATATATCCCAGGAATTAATATAAACCTGGAGTCGATTCTGGTAAGTTAAAACGCTATGGTATGGCCCAGAGAGAGCGCTAATAAATTACTTTAAAAAATAATGAAATAACACCAGAAAATATTTGCTGAGGGAAAAAAACAAGCAGGAATAAAGAAACAGGAATTAAGCAGCAATATTAAAGCAGGAGTAAAGACACAAAATGTTTTGAGTCATATAGGAAACAAAAGGCAAAATGCAGACATTCATCTACATCAGTAATAACATCAGATGTGAGTGGGCTAGACAATCCAATCAAGCATCAGAGATTGTCAGACTGGATAAAAAAGAGAGAGATCCAGCCATATGCTACCTACAAGAGACACGGTTTAGATTTGAAGGTACAAATAGGTTAAAAGAAAAAGGATGGAAAAACCTGTATCATGCAAGCAGCAATCCTAAAAAGCTGTGGTGGCTATGCTAATATCACGAAAAAAGACTATTTTTTTTTAAAGATTTTAACTATTTATGTGACCGAGAGAGAGAGAGAGAGAGAGAGCACACAAGTAGACAGAGTGACAGGCAGAGGGAGAGGGAGAATGTGTGGCGCCCCAGGAAAAAAAGACTTTAAAGCAAAAAAAAAAAAAATTATTACAAATAAAGGGAAATGTTTTATTATGAAAAAGGTCAATCATAGGGAAGCTACAAACATATATGTAGCTAAAAACAGAGCCCCAGATGGGCGCCTGGGTGGCTCAGTCGGTTAAGCGTCAGACTCTTGATTTCAGCTCAGGTCATGATCTCCAGCCCTGAGATGGAGCCCTGGGTGGTGGGATTTATAAAGGAGCACCACGGGGCGCCTGGGTGGCTCAGTGGGTTAAGCGACTGCCTTTAGCTCATGTCATGATCCTAGGATCCTGGAATGGAGGCCTGCATCAGGCTCCCTGCTCAGTGGGGAGTCTGCTTCTCCCTCTCCCTCTGCTCCTCCTCCCTGCTTGTACTCTCTCTCTCTCTCCTTCTGCTCTCTCTCTCAAATAAATACAGTCTATTAAAAAATAATGGAGCACCACTCAGTGGGGAGTCTGCTTCTCTCCTGCCCCTTCTCCCTCTGCCCCTCCCCTTGCTGGCTGGCTCCTGCTCTCTCTAATGTAAATAAATAAGTCCTTTAAAAATTTTTCAAAAAACAGAGCCCCAGAATGTGTAAAGCAAAGGCTGACAGCTAAGGCCAGCCAGGCCAGCAGAAGCAGCATCTGTAGGTGGTGAAAATGCTGTTCAAATGTTGGAGGCCAAATGTGGCAGAAGACAGTGAGAGCCCACACAGCGTTTGACCACAAGGTGGAGATCTGAAAGGACGAGAACGAGAAGAGGAGCCTAATTCCTGTACATATATTTAAATGACAAACATGGTCAAAAGCTTGAGGGACACACATTATGATTGCCTGTGTAAGTAAGCTTGACGTTCATACGTCACCATTTGGGATTTGGTAAAGGAAGTCTTTTTGTGGTTGATGACAAATGGACCTGGGCAGCATCCCCTTCATCTTTTCTTTCTCCCTAAACCCAATGTCCGTTGATTTGACTATGATTAGAGAGTCTTGGATGTTTTGTACTAAAGAACGCTTTCCCGCCTTCCCTTCCTGACCCTACTTGCACTGCTGTGGTTTTTTTTAAGGGAAGCAAAAACAAAAACAAACTCCTGTCCCTGGCCCTCCAAAACATATCTTCTGTGAGATAACTGTGCCTGCAATAAAGTGTTAATACTGGGGTCTTATTTTTATATCATATGCACATACTTGTTCCTTTAATTGGTGTTAGATGACATAATTAATAAAAAAAAAGGCAAGATATTTTCAGAATTGGAAAAAATAAATTGAAACTTATCTCCAGTCAAATAAAGTACAAATCCAGAATTAGTAAGGAGAACACTATTTAAAGGATCGTGCTAAGGAAAAGGGGTGGGGAGAGGCGCTATTATAACAGAGAGAATACTCCGACCAGAAGATCAGCAAGCATCCCAAGAGTTCGGCCAAAAGGCCCTTTCCTTTACAGAGAGGACCCAGAGAACCCAGGGTGGAGGAATGGAACGAAAGGGTGGTGTGAGCAGACAGTGAATCAAGGAATCCTTCACCCTGAAGCCAGCCTACTCTCAGAAGGGGCTGTGCGCGGGCTCCGCCTGCCGGTGGGTCAAAGTTCAAAAACCCTGGGAAAGGACAGAACCTTAAGCAGAGTCTGATTAACAAGTGTTTTGCTCCAGGTGTTCAGTAAACACAAGTAGTTCAGCTAATCGTTTATGAGTTGAGGAATGGGAGTTTGGAGGGACCGTGTCTGGTTTTGCCACAGCAAACAAGGGGGCACCTGTGACTCTTGCCTGAGTCACATGGGGAAGGAAGAATCCTTGCAGTAAGAAGTTTCCTGGAACACAAACCGGGGAGATCTCTTAGCCTTCATTGTTTTCCAGGATCACAGGGCAGCAGCAAAGTCCAACATTGTCAGTCCGCACAGAATCCTACACACCAATGTCTATAGCACTTTTATTCATAATTGCAAAGCAGGGAGCAACCAAGGTGTGTGCATCAATAGGTGAATGAATAAATGATTTGGCTGCATTCATACGATGGCATTCTATTTGGCAAAAGAAAGGAATGATCTTTCAAGCCAGTGAGAGACACAGATGAATCCTAAATTCCTATTGCTAAGTTTAAGAAGCCAGTCTGGAATGTCTATATATATATATATATATATATATATATATAGGGGTAGGGGGTGTATTCTCTGTGTGAACCAATTATTAAAAAAATATGGAAAACGCAAAAGTAGAGAGGGCACAGTGGAAATAGGTAAATACTTTGAATAGGTAAAGGACAGCTGCTATTTTAGCGCCTTGTGATAATATAATGGTGTTTACTTGACACTATGCATTTGTCATTATCCACAGTGATTTACTGCACAGAAATTGAAACGCCATGTATGCACAATTTACACATATTATTAAGGATATCAGGGGATAGCAGGATGAAATGCAGAATGTACTAAGGGAACCTAACCACAATCATGTATAGAAAATCTACACTAAGGTAGGGAGGTAAACAGGGAAACGGCTGACCTAAGTACCTCTGGAAAGGAACGAAGTCTGTAAGGCTAAAAAGAAAAACAATTACACATGCAATGTACTCTAGTGGAGAAATTTGTTGCCTGTGGTTGTACAGTGTAAGAAAACTGATACCATTATGCATGTGTACCGGAACCGACCAATTCATTGAACTGATGGTGGATAATGGAGGACAGATTTCTCCCTACTGCAGTGGGAGGCTGCAGATGATGAGGGGCAGAGGCGAAAATGATCCATGCAATAATAAATTAGAGTTGGAGACATCAGCATGTATTCATATTTAGGTCACTATCGAGATTGATGCTTATGTTTAGACATTTGCACAGAAATGTGCATATATGTGAGCTAATATGCACACATACATTTCTTTGCTTTGTCAGCTGAGAGGGCCTAGCAGCCACTTCATCCAAACAGCAACGTGGACACCTGGTGCGCAGATACTGGTTTCTAATACCTTCTCCTAACAAAAGGAAACAGTGTTCCTTGGTGAACCGGCTGGTTTTAGGATTGTGCAAATAGGAAAGATGAGGCTGGAATACATGCAACATGGAAATGTGCAAGATGAGCCTGAAAGCAAGGAGTTGTTAAAAAAGCAAATCCCATATAATGGGAGTAAACCAAAGGGACCTGGGAGCCAACTGACGGCGCTCCCAATGGCCAAAACTGGAACGACTGAAGAAAAAAAGAAATGAAATATTGGCTTCTTACCCAAATACTATTTAAAAATCCAGGAGAACACTATGAGATAGAGAGATAGATACAGAGATAGAGAGGAGCATAAATAGATGTTCCATGCTGAAGAATTCCAAACAATTTATACATATACTCTCCCCTCACGGAAAGTATGCATAACTCTCCACCAGTTAAGTGTGGTCTGTTCTTAATGACTTCCAGAGATGAGAGTGTGGACAGGGGTAAACAGAATAACTTTACACTTGGAGAAACCCGAGAAACACGACTACAGCCAGGAGATTAAGATCTGCTTCACTGATCTTAACGTATGTTCATATTATGTACTCTTGATCTGACTTGATAAAAATGGCATTCTGTGGTTTTCTGCCATAACTCACAACACCAGTTCGATCACAAGGAAAACGTCAGACAAACCCCAACTGAAGGCTATTCTACACCATATCTTACCTGTAACCCTCTCAATTGTCAAGGTCATCCAAACCAAAGGAAGTCTGAGAAACTGTCACAGCCAAGACAGGCCTAATGTGACATGGCAACGAAATGTCACAGGATTGGCCGGATGGGCTCTCGCAACAGAGAAAGAACATGAGACAAAACTCAGGAATAAAATGCAGACTTCAGCTTTTCTGCATCTCAGGTACCGCCAGCGAAGGGGCCCAGGGGCACCAGATAAACCAAGCAGACAAACGTAGCACCACAAAGGCTCTGAAAATTACATTCTCCTAGGAACTAGAGCCTCAGAGAGGAGGTCAGGAGCCACTACACCTAAATAGCCTGGCTCCCTTCGAAAATAAAATATTCACCAAAGTGCCAGAGACTCCTATGGTAAAGGCCACAGGATCAAAGACACAATAGAAAGTAACCCATTATAGTGATGGAGGAAATTTTCAACTTTTAATGCTTGTGGGCCCTGCTCCTGGGTCCCCAGGAGAGCAATACGTTAACTTTTACCAAGGTCAGAATGACTTCAAAGCATGGGCTCTATTTCTGCCCCCAGCACACACTACACATCTGCTTCATTCACAAATAACCTAAAAGAAACATTTCAAACTAAAGATGAGAGTAAAATCTTTGTGGAGATTGTGTATCCCAGGCAGCTGTCCTCACTTGGGCTCCAAAACAATTCTCTTCCTCTATCACTTTTTAAAGAAATTCTACAAGGTTTGTTCATTTTTTGTTGACAGTGCTTGGCGAGGTCGGCAGGAGAGCAGAGCAACTTGCCTGGGAACACCTGGGGGTCCTCTGAAACTCAGCCCTCAGTACCAGCATGGGTGCTTTGTGCCCGTCCGACTTCTCAGCACCTCACAGGCCTATCTGCTGAGTTCTCCTGATATCGGGACACCCTCAGTTTGAGTTGACGTTCCTGACTGGTATTCGAGATGTTCAAGGTAACCAGTGGGAATAACCTAGAGGGGGCAGTTGATGGGGGTCGGTTGTTTAATTTGGCATTCTACTAATTGAAGTTATTAACATGGGGCTTGAATAAATTTCCGGGCTAGAAATAGGAGAGGCTGAATCACTCAGCTCCAAAGAGGAGGGACACGTGCTCCTTCTGGCCAAATGGCTCTCTCAGGTGACTGAAAGCCTAGTGCAAGTGTCTGACGATATTCCTCAAGCCCTGTAGCGGTCCCATAGGAATGTCCCATCTCATGAGGTAATGAACGACTGGCTCGTCCAGGGACCCACACATAAGCATCGATCATCTCTGTGAGGGCTCCGAGCCCCCCCAGAGCTCTGAGACCCCACTGGGAGAAACCAAGACCCAGAAGGGACGGTATCACGGGCATTCGGCAGTGACACTCACAAGCAGCACCCTCTCGAGCCACCAAAATTAATATCCTAGGATCTTAAGCCTTACTCTAAGAACAAAACTGAAACTAAAAGAAATGGGGACCTGCGCTTCAAAGGATGGAACGACCCCTGCAATACCAACAACCACCCACAGGAAACCCTGCCCGGCTGTGTGTCCAGTACACGGGAGCCCAGACTTGCAAGTGCCTGCCTTGAATGGGAAAATTTCAGGGTAGCCTGAGTCTCAGATGGCCCGCATGCCTTCTTTTCAGACACGTTGTCTGAATTTGTTGCTTCGGCACACAGTTAGAGAAAGCCAGCTGCAAGCCTAAGTAACCAGAAACTAGCAAGCCCCTTGGGTCAGCCAATGAAGCCCTGGCCTTTGGCGAGGAACCTACGATCACAGAGCTACTCTGGCTACAACTAGTTTGTTTGTTGCTGCAGCTTTTGGTATCTTTGCACAAAACCGGCCATGTTCTAATTGGAAATGGAAAATAACCAATTAATGGATCCATAAATTATAATGCTGTCTTACAATTAGATTTGTGTCAATAAAAGGGGGATATTTGGCAATTGGGTCTTTAATGTCCTCTCCACAAATATTAATGAAACATAGGCTAAATTTTGTTTGCGTCCTGTCTGTGTGTATGTGTCCATCTCTGTTACAAACATGAGATATTTTCTCTACCTCCAGGTGGTATTGGTAAAATTAGTTTGTAAAAGAGCTCCATTTAATCGGTGGAAAGGCAAGTGCTTGTAAAAACTGGGCATTCTAAAACTCAGGAGGATAAAAGCTAATCCAAAGGTTTTTCAAGGTCACACGATCTGAGCTAATATTCCCTACATTCCGACTTTTCTGTTACTCCATACTAAAGATGCATCACAGGAAGGGACCTGCTTGATGGCCCAAAGAGATGAAGATGAGCACAACTGTAGGCACTTGGTCCCCTTCCCAATGGTCGGAACAACGAGGAAGAGGAGGAGGAAGGCAGGCAGACACCAGAACTCCTAAATCCACCCCCCCACCCCGCTCTCTATGCGCAAACACCAGAACTGGTGCTCAACCCACTGCCGGCTCCTCTGCCTCTTCCAGAGGGCTCAAAGGCAACCAGACCGGAGACGGAGATTTGAAAAATTGTGAGTCCAAAATTTTACATCTGCCTCCAGCCTTGCCAGGGGCACCCCTGCCGCCTTTGCCTCTGCTTCCTCCTCTTCCTACACCACCACCTGGGCTGCTCACACAGCCAGCTCATGTATCATTTTGGGGGCCTCTAGCGCCATCAGCTCCTGCTCCCCCGACCCTCACTATCCAGGAGCAAAAAGCACCCCAAGCTATTGGGCCACCTCCTTATGTGGTTCAAACTGAAGCACCTCCCAAGTCAACAGGAAGGAGTCCAAGGGCTCGCCTGGACTTAAACCACTCTCTTGAGACCTCCCCATAGGAGCCCAAATCCAATGGACCAGTGGGGAACAGGTTGATTTTTTTTAGTGGCTACCGGTACAACATATTGGGTATTAAGCTAATTTAAGGTTGTTGATTTGATTAAAATACACTTCTCTCTACTGTTATCAACTCCAAACATAATACAGATAACCAACGTCTGTTCTACCTGAATTTGCCGGTTAAGTTCATGTTATCTCTGTTGCCACTTGTCAGCAGAGGGGACTTAAAATAATAGTTGAGGGGCATCTGGGCACAGTTGGTTAAGCGCCCGACTCTTGAGTTTGGGTCAGATCATGATTTCGGGGTGAGACCGAACCCTGTGTCAAGCTCCACACTGGGCATGGATCCTGCTTAAGAGTCTCTCTCCTCTCCCTCTGCCTCCCCTACCTACCTCCCTCTCTAAAGAAAAAGATTAAAAATAAACAAAAAAAATTAAAAATAATGGTTGATTTTGTCTGTCTCCTGAAATTTTCATGGGTAATTTTTAGGAACAAATAAGTTAAATAAGTAAAAACGTTTATAGATGAACACTTAAATAGCTTCCAAAAATCACTGGTAACCTAAAACTTGAAGTTACATCATTGGCTATCTAAGTCTTTTCCAAATTAAAATAATATTAAAGTTTTAATTTAAATTCCCGTTAACATGCAATTAGTATTAGTCCCAGGTATACAATATAGTGATTCAACATTTCCGTATAACACCCTGGGTGCTCATCACAAGTGCCCTCCATAATCTCCATCGTGTATTTAACGCCCCCCACACCCTCAAACTCCCCTCTGGTAACCATCTGCTTGTTCTCTATACTTAGGAGTTTGTTTCTTGGTTGGTCTCTCTTTTTTTAACTTTGCTCATTTGCTTTGTTTCTTAAATTCTACATATGAGTGAAATCATATGGTATTTGTCTTTCTCTGACTGGCTTATTTTGCTTTTGTCTTCCTGTCGCAGAGAAACTGGATACTTGTGTCTGTTGGCAAACATGCTTTGTGCCTTATTGGAAGATTCTTCTATGAAAATAAAGACATTTCGAGATATTATGAAATATATTCATAAATGTGCCAATCTAAAGAATTCTAGTGTAACAAATCACAATTTGTTACTAGTTTTCTTCCACAGGAGACTAAGATTCCTAAGAATTAAAATTCTGATAAATATGATTGAGACTTCTGGAAAATGATAAAGAAGGCAACTTTGTATGTAGGAAAGAAGGAGATATGTGAGAAAGGGATAAGGAATGAGAACACATTTTGTTGACAGAAAAGAAAATAATTTTGTCCTAAAATGAGACTGGTTATTTAGAGAGGGAAAATTTAGGATAAAATCCAAACCATAGAAGGTTTGTGAAGGGGAATCTTTGGAAACGAATTTTAATGTGTGGTCAGGACTGACTATGATTGGCGTAAGTGAGTTTTAAAAGTACACTAATATAAAATTAAATGTAGGCTTTTCTCTGTGTTAAAAAAAAGACAAGTCTTTCTTGGATTATTGGTCTGCTATTAATAAGAAATTATAAACAAGGTTTTATCCCCCATTTGCCCAGGAAAATGAGGTTTCCATATTTGGCTTTATCAGGTCTTTGATTACTTAAAAAAAACCTAAATTTTCTCAATATTAAAGGAGCTAAGTTTTGCTAAGAACTATACAACCTTCCATAAACTCTTTTATGGAAACCTTGGTTAAACAGATAATTAAATATTAGGTTTTAGAATAATCTATGATCTTATGTAGGCACATGCTTTAAAACAGTCTGAGGCTTTTTTAAAAACCAACTTTCTGGGGCACCCGGGTAGCTCAGTGGGTTAAGCCTCTGCCTTCAGCTCAGGTCAATATCCCAGGGCCCTGGGATCGAGTCCCACATTAGGTTCCCCATTGTGGGTAAATGCTATAACTGTTCTAAAACCACATAAAATTCCTAAGGTTTTAATATGTCCTGATGTAATGTCATCACTTAAACTTCTAATTATTAAAATGTCATGTGTCACAAAAATAACCACATTTCCTTGTCAACTGCCTTGTGATGAACTCTCATCAGTCTCATCAAACCACGTCCATTCTTGAGTCTTTTGTCATTTACAGTTATTGTTCTGATGCTCTGGCAAAATATGTTTCAGCTCCAAGGAGATTCATGAGAAGGACTTTTGACAAATACAGAATCCTGATATCCTTAATATCATAAAAGTAAACTGAGTAAGGATTTCCAAAACTAACCGGAAAACTGCATTTAAACAGAAAAAAAATTAATAACATGGGACTAAATGAATTAAGGAAGATGATTGTAGGTTTTTATGACTCTTGTTTGAAAATATTGCTGGTTCTCTAATGCTTGCAGATTTTCCAGATTTAAGGAACCTTTTTCTCTTAGTTATCTATGACTCACAAATTTTGATAAGATATTTCTTTATGAACAAATTGAAGCATTTATCTTTTCTCCCTACCTGAGCCCTCCAGAATTCAGAAACTCACAGTGAGTATTCCTTCTTTCATGGCAATTATAATTATTTACATAAGTTCAATAAACATCTGTTCTCCTTATAACAGGCACTATTGGAAACATTGGTTATATTACCAAGGCTTTGAGTGGAATGTCATATTTGAGAGAGACATGCATGGACTCAGATATGACCAGATGGTTTTAAGGAACTCAGGTTGACTTAATGGAGCCAATAGACTCCCTTGGAAATGTCAGCCTGATATCTTGCTTACAGCGTCCCCAGCAGCCTTACCAGCCCTGCAGACTGAAGCTAGACCACTTGAGGTAACCTTCAAAGAATTTGCCACAATTGCTCATATATAGACAATCTCTGTGCCTGCTGCTCTATGGGTCACTCAAAAGGATCACCAGAGACATTTGAACTACAAACCCGAAAAATCCATCAGATTGCCACTACCTGCTCCGACTCCATCTGAGGCTGCTTCAAGCCTCACATCTAAAATCTTCTCACTGGCAGCTTGAAGGACTCAGGCACTGGGTTTATAATTTGCTCCAACCATTAACCTGTGTTTTTCTTTTGTTTCCATACAAATGCCTCTTATTGATTCCCTGATTGCTTGCTAACTAAGGCAGAGTCTATATGATGGCTGACACCATTTGCTGCACCTATATTAAACTTCTTCTGGGAGGGAAATAGGAATCCACATTGATAAAATTAGGCCACAAGCCCCTTGGCTAAAAGAAGTCCTTCACACCTCCTTTCCAAGGTGGCCAGAACTGATTTACTGATCTATTCTCTTGGATACCCATGGATATCGGATCAATTTTAGAGGGAATGCTGGGTTTAACTGTACCGTTACTTTTCCTTAAAATATACTTGGGGTAAAATTAATGACGTTATGTAGTACCAAACAATGTTGCAAACTATCCAAGTTCTCAGATAAGGAACTCTCCAATAGTTCCCCCACCATTAGCACAAGGGACCAAATGTTGTGTCCTACACCATGCCAAATCCTTCCATTCCAATGCCCCTACCACACCCTAATTCAGTTTGAAGCAGTTACAAAAGATGGACCTCCTCCAATGTTCCATAAAAATGGAATGAAGGATTGACAATGGGAAATTATAACTAAAAAAATATTAGCATGTCTGACTCCATGTTGCTTGTGTTTCCCTTGTTATGCCCTATAGATTAACAATTTCTGCTTAGTCCTACACATAGGCATGTCACAGCGAAGATTTGCAAAAACTGCACTTTACCCAAAAGCTGCATCACCTAAGGAAATAAAGAAGTAGCTAGGGTGATCATTGCCCCAATTCTTCAAGATTGAGGAATGGTCACAACTCAGGAAGGACTTGAAACCATGTCCTACAGGGTTAATGAAGTTAAAACTAACAAAAAGTTGGGGCACCTGGGTGTCTCAGTCGGTTAAGTGTCTGCCTTCAGCTCGGGTCATGATCCCAGGGTTCTGGGATCGAGCCCCATGTAGGGCTCTCTGCTCAGCGGGGAGCCTGTTTCTCCTGCTCCCTCTGCTGCTCCGCCGGCTTGTGTGCACTCTCTGTCAAATAAATAAATAAGTCTTTTTAAAAAAATTAACGAAAAGTTAAAAACTTGTTTTTCAGATAACTGTTCCCCCAATCAGTTCTGTCGTCTCAGACCCCACTAACAAACTCACTAGCTGTCTCTGCAGAAGCCTGGACTCAAGGTCAATTGATACAGTTCCAGCTTAGGAACAAGCAAGGCCCTACATTCCTTAACCAGAGATAACAAGCTAAGACCCCAGCCAGGTTATACCAGCTATCAGAGCATGCCCATATCCCCCTCTCCTTGTCCTAAGAAAACCTCCTAATGTCAGGGACTGAATTTTGCCTACTTCAATTGTTAAGTCTCCACCCCAAAGAAACATGGGAATACATATTACATACATGTTAGCTCAATGCACATGCTTCATCTTTCCTCATAACTAATTGTAAATGTCCCTATCCTTTCTTTTTTTTTTTTTTAAAGGTTTTATTTATTTATTTGACAGAGAGAGACAGCCAGTGAGAGAGGGAACACAAGCAGGGGGAGTGGGAGATGGAGAAGAAGCAGGTTCCCAGCCTAGGAGCCTGACGTGGGGCTCGATCCCAGAACGCTGGGATCACGCCCTGAGCCGAAGGCAGACGCTTAACGACTGCACCACCCAGGCGCCCCGTAAATGTCCCTATCCTTTCATCATGAGGTATGTGAATAATTATTTGCATTTTTTCTTCTGAGTCTATTCCAACATCACATTGGTTCCTTCAAATTGTACTTATTAGAATTCTTTTACTGTCCCTATATCTTTGTCATAAATATTATATCAAATGTAAAACTACACAACCTAAGTCAAGCACACATACTCTGTTTGCTCATCAACTGGACTCAGTAGAGAACATGTATTGCTTTTAAGCTCCCCACCATTTATTTATGTTCCAATAAATTACCCCAATGAGGAACCCTAGGTTAGAAAATATATATAAATTCATACCCAGCAATGAGGGACTTGATGGACCCTGGGCAGACAAGCCAGTCACCCTGGCACCTAGGAACAGAAAATAAGGTTGATCACCAAGGCTTTCCAAGGAAAGATCATTGATCAAAATGGGGAAGCGATGAAGGAAATTTTCAACTTTTAATTTTTGTGGGCCTGCTCCTGGGCCTCCAAGAAGGCTATACTTTAACTTTCAGCAAGGTCAGAATGACTTCAAAGGATTCTATTTCTGCCCTAAGTACACAGTTTTTATCTGCATCATACCAAATAACCTAAGAGAAACATTTCAAACTAAAGATAAGAGTAAAAATTGCCCTAAGTTCCCATTCTTCCAAAGCCTGCAAACTCGCACATACAAAAAGCATAAGATAAAGTTTGTAATTTTCTGGAATGTCCTTTGTCGTGATGATTTGTAACTCTTGATATAACCAAAAACATATATAACCTTGTATTAAACATTCCTCCTCTGGAACACTCTCTTCTTTGTGAAGATTGTGTATCCTGAGTAGCTGTCCTCACCTGGGCTCCAATAAAACTCTCTTCCTACTTTTTTAAAGTAATTGTATAAGGTTTGTGCTTTTTTTGTTGACAATACCAAGAACCATGAAAATCATAACTCGAATGAGAAAAGATAATCAAGTAGCACCAACATGGAGATGAATCAGATGTTCAATTACCTGACAAATATTTTAGAACAGCCATCATAAAAATGTTTCAATTAGCAATTACAATTTGTCTTAAGCCAGATGAAAAAATAGAAATTTCAGAAATAAATAAAAGTTATAAAAAAAAACAGAAGGAAACTATGGAACTGAAAAAAAAAAAAGAACAGCAGCAGAAATTTTGAAACACTGCCAGATGGGCTCAAAAGGAGAGTGGAGATTATAGAAATTAGCATTATTCTACTTGAGCACTGATCAATAGAATTTATCCAATTTGAGGAAGAAAGAAGTAATAGACTGAACAAAAAAGAGCATATCCTTCCTCAGAGAATTTTAGGACAATAACAAAAGTTCCAGAATTCCATATGGTCAGAGTTCCAGAAAAAGAAAGTGGAACTGAAAAATTATAATAAGAAATACTAACTTAAAATGTCAAAAATTGGGTGAAAAATATAGACCTAGAGAGTCTCGAAAATAAGTGAACCATATGTATGACAAACCCAAATAAATACATGCCAAAACACGTCAATCTTTTATAACTAAAGACAAATACATTGAAAGCAGTTAGCACAAAATGACACATACATTACAGATGAAAACCCATTTTCGTGATGGTAAATTTCTTGTCTGACTAATGAGGGGTATTAAGTGTCCTGATATTTTTTAAGTGTTCAAAATAGTGCTGTGAACCATGAGTTTTGTATGCAGCAATACTGTATTTAATGAAGGAAGGAGAAAACAAGATATTCTCAGGCAAAGGAAAACAAAGAGATTTTGTTACTAGCAAAGCGATGCTGAGAAAGTAGGTGCTTAAAACAGAAATGATAAAGGGAGACTTCTAGAAGCATCTGAAAGAAAATATAGTAGAAAAAAATGTAGTAGAAAGAACACACATGTGGGACATCCAAAAGGCTCATGAGTTAGAGAAATCACATGATTAAAACAAAAATCATAAAACCATCTGATAACCTAGGCAACTTTCTTTAAAAGTAGGAAAAGGAAAGGGACCTAAATAGAAGTGAGGTTTCCATACTTCAGTGGAAATGATGAAACTTGATACCAGTAGACTGTGATGTCACATATACATATTGTAAATCCCACAGCAACCAATGAGAAAATTTTAGAAAGCAAAACATTCAAAAATACTATAAAAAATCAAGATGGAATCCTATAGTGTTTAAAGTAAGGCACAGAAGGCAAGAAAGGAAGAACAGTTGAATGAGATACACAGGAAACAAAAGAAAACAAATTAAAATTCGGTAGCTGTAAACACTAGCATATCAATGATTAACCTAATGTAAATTGACTATGTGAATTAAAAGGCAGATATTGGCAGTATCAGTAAGACACACAACTAACCACACAATGTTTATATGAAAATCACTTCAAGGCAGAAAGAATCAAGGTAGAGCTATTGGAATATTCTATTTGTATCCGGGTAAGAGCTTACAAAGGTATCACAAACTCAATACTTAGAGAAGCCAGGCAGGTTAAGGTTACCTAGGCCAGATGGGGAATATGGTGAACTGAGAATACTTGTCCTATCTAAAAGGGGAGGGAGGGAGCAGTTCATGAACTCCACGGAATTGTTGACAAGAGGGAATACTGGTTCAGTATCTTCTGATTATTCAAGAGAAGTTGAAATTCTGAGTTTTAATTAAAATTTGATTTTGGAAAAAAAACCCACAAAAAATAAAGTATTTAAAATGCTTGGTTAGGAATATATTCTAAAATGTTACTTCACGAAATTACAGCATTTCACAGAAGAAATACAATGGAGCTTCTCAAAAAACAGGCCTGCCTGGGGTAAAAATATTGAATTCTATCATCCCTCTCCCTTCAGCCTATTTTCAAGCTGCTTACATCACATTAGGGATACAAAACAGAATTCTCCAAAACATCACACAAAATTTCCGGAAATCAAATGCAGACTTTGAATGCATCATGTCCATAAAGTGGGAAAGTCCAATAACTATTCTCAGACCTGGATGGACCATGCAAATTGTTGATTATATAGTTCGGTTTTGAAGATCTTACTCAATAGCAATGATGCGCCATTTTTCCATTGTGATTTAAAGCTTTGTGTTAGGAGAGTCAATCTCCAAACTGCCACCTGCATCTAATAAGTATGTGAAAATCTTAAAAAAAGAAAATCACTTCAATTTCAATAATATAGGTGAATTAAACATAAAAAGGTTGGAAAACATCATATCATGCAAACATTAATTAAAAAGCAGGAGTAGCTATATAATTAAATAAAGTAGACTTCATCACAAAGGAAGTTAGCAGAGATCAAAATAAAACATATGTAATAATAAAAGAATCAATCCTCTAGGAGGACTCTTTTTTCATCCTTCCTAGCCAGCCCTCCTACTGTGTGTATGCATCTTTCTCTGTGTTCCAGAGGCTTCTGTTCTTATCTCTGTCAGAGCAAGCACCACACTGTTTTATTATATTTCTGTATAACTGACCTTAAGAAATTGTAAGTGCTTTGGAAAGCTTAATGCATTTCTACAGCCTCACAATCCAGTACAGTACCTGGTGCCCAGCAGGTGTTCAGACTATAATTGCCTTATGATTGCAATTCAGGCCAGTAAAGGCTGTTTTGATAGGGTCAAAGAAATGGTCTCTACATCACATTCAACAAGTGGCCAATCAGGCTGACGCAATGAGGCTGCTCGGTAACTTACTAGGAAACCAGGGGCGGTGGGCACGCGCTTGGAAGGCTGCAGGCGCCATGGGCAGAGTGAGGAACGGCGCCAACACCCAGCCTCGGGGACGAAAGCGGCCCGGGGATCCCGCCGCCGCCTGCGCAGCCGTCGCGGTCATGGGCGCGCGGCGCCCACCTTTCCAAGTCCGCATGGGGAGCCAAGCTGCGGGAAGGAAGCCGGCGGCGGCCAGGCGCGATCAGGCAAGGTTGCGGCGGAAGCGCTGGTGGCGGCGCGCCCGGGAGGCAGGCTCCAAAGGCCCGCTGCGATCCCCGAAGCCGCGGGCGCCCGCCGTGTCCCCAGGCGAAATGGACCTGGGCGCGCAGCGGGAGCGCTGGGAGACGTTCAGGAAGCGACGGGGCCTCAGCTGCGAGGGTGCCGCCAAGTTCCTGCTGGACACCTTCGAGTACCCAGGCCTGGTATATCACACGGGAGGCTGCCACTGCGGCGCGGTCCGCTTCGCCGTCTGGGCCCCCGCAGATCTGCGCGTGGTGGATTGCAGCTGCAGGCTGTGCAGGAAGAAGCAGCACCGACACTTCCTCGTCCCGGCCTCGCGCTTCACTCTCCTGCTGGGCGCCGAGAGCATCGTCACCTATCGATCCCACACGCACCCCGCGCTGCACAGCTTCTGCAGCAGGTGCGG
>NW_024423319.1:80551776-80581980 GCF_017311325.1 Ursus maritimus
GTGGTCATCGAGGAGGTCGACGGTGGCGACTGGGGGGAGGAGGCCGTGGAGGAGCCCAAGGCCATCCAGAGTGCATCCCCCGAGTGAGCCCTTGCCTCTCCTCCCGAAGAGGAGTGGCGACTGGGGCCGCAACACGCCTGAAACATGCCCAGGTCCCCCCTCGAGGGAGCCCCTTCAGTGCTTGTGAAGGGATTACTGTATGAAAGAGGTCGGCTTCTGGACTGGTGAACCCGTGATGTCTCTCCAACCTCCCACCCCTTCCCTTTCAGTGTTTTGCAACGGACTTGGACTTGCTTATGATCAAAAAAACTGAGCACACATTTGTCTGTCAATGGCTGTAATTTTCCAATCCAATAAGCAAGTAGTGTGGCTACTTTTGCAAGTCGCCTTGTATAACGCTCACTTGTATTCTTTATTCTTTGTATAGTTCTCATAGATGATTTTCAGATCATTCATATGTACTGTACCGTTACGGTGCTGTTGTGAACAAGATTGTTTTTAATGGTCGCATCTGGTATGCAGGACCACTCACTATATCCAAACACTTTTGTGAACCTTTATTAGGACGTTTTCTATTGATTATCTGTGTGCGTTTGTGTTTTAGGTAAGCACTCACGTTTACGCTACTGAGAGATAGTGCTTTGATTTCAGCCACATTGTTTATTTAGTGTGCTTTTATGTAATATGTTTAAGGCTCATTAGTGTGACATACCTCACCACACTTGTGTTTTCAAATGATGTTGCCATGTTGCTTGGTTTTGTTTTAGAAACTCCCTGTGGGTAGGGTGATGGGGAGACAGAAGAATGAGCAAGATGTCTGTGCACTGTATGTACGCCCTCTTTGATGTATTGAAATTCCTATCTTGAACATGTGTTAAGTATTGAGAAATTAATAAACACTTTTAAAATGAGATTGTATAGTTTGATTTATATTTGCAGCAGGGCTTACCTCCGGAGTGCTGGCTGTTGAAGGTATTTGGTCTTATTATTTGAAAGATGGTGGTTATCTCTGGTTTTTAGGGTGACAAAAAATTCTCCAGATCCCCTACATTTTTGAGAAGGAAAATAATAGAATGTTTACAGATTAAGCCTCCTGGGCAGACTATGTTTGATTCCAGGCATTGCTACCTACTATGTATATAATTTACATGGGGTTGCTTGAAGTCTGCATTCCTGAACTTTAATCTGTAAATAATGTTAACAACTAACAGATATATTGTTTTCAGAGTTAGCATAGTACTTTGTGCTTACTAATTATCAGTGAATACTTGTTTTCTCTTTTCCATTGATTTGAAATCTCAAAATCTCCTCCTATCAATTCATCCCATAATGTAGCAGCATCTCCAGGTAGCTGAGATTTAGCCATCTCCTGCTGGCTTAATGTTTAAGATCAGAAGACAGTATGATACTAGGGGAAAGTAATTAGTATAGCAGTATGTAAAATCACAAATCCAGAAAGAAATCAGCAGCAGGTAATTGTTTCCATAAAGAACATATGGAGGGCAACAGTTGAGGTACTCAGAAAAACTGAAAGGAAATAAGGTTTTTCTCTAAGAGTGAGACAGAAAATCAAAGCAGAGTTATGCAAATTTTCTTTAAGGAGTAGGGCTGATATATACAGTATAATTGCATGTATAAAACAATTAAAAAAACAGGTGATGGGAAACTATATTGTTTAGGGGCATATGTACGGTGGAGAAAAACAAAGAAATTCAGGGAAATAATTTAAGCAAGCATCAGATTACACCTTAACTCTACAGAGGAGGAATGGCTTTGTGATTTAAGTGGGAATCGGGTCATGTGTTCCTGTTACTTTGGGTATATAACACACTGCCCCAGACTTAGTCCATAAAATAACAACCATTTTTTATATGTATGGAATTTCAGAGTAAGGAATTCTGAAAGAGCACAGTGGATATGACTTGTTTCATATGATGTCTGTGGCCTCAGTGGGGGGAAAAAAACCTGAATGGCTGAGGGCTGGAACCATTTGAAGTTTCATTTACTTGCATGACTGGCACAGGTATTGAGAAGTCTGGAAGACTAGGACTGGCAAGCAAAGTGTCTAGACGTTACCTTGCTATGTAAATTGCCTTCCTCACAGCATGACAGGCCTCACAGTAGTCAGGCTTCACACTTCATGACTCAGGTTCCAAACAAGAGTGTTTCTGTAAGCAAAGCGGTAGTGGTATCACTTTTTATGACCGAGACTCAGAAGTCATGTCACATTACTTCTGTCATACTCTATGAATTACAAGTGAGTCACAAGCCCTTCCAGATTCAAGTAGGGTGGATGAGACTTCATTTCTTAAGGGGGAGGGTGGCAACTTTTATAAGAGCATGAGAAATGGGAGATATTGCTGTGGCCATTGTTGGAAAATATAGTCCTTTTTTTCATGTTTCAAGTTTTTATTGAAATTCTAGTTAGTTAACATATAGTGTAATATTGGTTTCAGGAGTAGAATTCAGTGATTCATCACTTACATACAACACCCAGTGCTTGTCACAACAAGTGCCCTCCTTAATACCCATCACCCATTTAGCCCATCCCCGACCCATCTTCCTCCATCAACCCTCAGTTTGTTCTCTATAGTTAAGAATCTCTTATGGTTTGCCTCCCTCTCTTTTTTTTTTCCTTCCCCTATGTTCATCTGTTTTGTTTCTAAAATTCCACATATGAGTGAAATCATATGATGTTTGTCTTTCTCTGACTGACTTAATGTACTTAATACACTCTACCTCCAACCACATCGTTGCAAGTGGTAAAATTTTATTCTTTTTGATGGCTGAGTAATATTCCATTGTGTGTGTGTGTGTATACACACCACATCTTCTTTATCCATTCATCAGTCAATGGACGTTTGGGCTCTTTCTAGAATTTGGCTATTGTTGATAATGCTGCAATAAACATCTGGGTGCATCTGCACCTTCAAATCTGTATTTGTGTATCCTTTGGAGAAAATACAGTCTTACAGTGGGCTTTTAGCTAGCTGTTCATACTTCATTCAGATGTTTACTCTATAATTATTTAATAGTTCACATATAGTTTATGTACAATTAGTATATGATTTAATTCACAATATAAAATAGGATGATTCTGACTCCTATCTTGGAGCAAGCTCAAGACCAGACTAATGCATTACTGGAGAGAATATGACAGCCAGGAGGAGGCTGGTTGTTTAGTCCTTGAGCAAAATTTGGAGATGTCCATCCAAGCACAGTCCAAGGCAGAAGTCCAGAGGCTCATAACCATTTCTGATCCCACTGGAAAAGTTTAACCTATCACTACTTGGACATATTAGACTGACTTGGTACATACATATTAGACTGACTTGGCACAATGTAACTGAATGTCCCTTCCTCTGTCCTTTCTGGTTTTTTTTTTTAAGATTTTATTTATTTATTTGACAGAGATAGAGACAGTCAGCAAGAGAGGGAACACAAGCAGGGGGAGTGGGAGAGAAAGAAGCAGGCTCCTAGCAGAGGAGCCTGATGTGGGGCTCGATCCCATAACGCCGGGATCATGCTCTGAGCCGAAGGCAGGCGCTTAAACGCTGTGCCACCCAGGCGCCCCTGGTTTTTTTTTAAAGATCTTATTTACTTATATGACAGAGAGAGAGAGAGAGAGTGCACGCACAAGCAGGGGGGATGGCAGGCACCCTGATGAGCAAGGAGCCCAATGTGGGGCTTGATCCCAGGACCCTGAGATCATGACCTGAGCTGAAGGCAGACGCTTAACTGACTGAGCCACCCAGGTGTCCCATCCTCTGTCCTTTCTAAGCATTCATTCTACAGATATTTACGGAGTGTTTACGATGTGCTAAACAGAATATTAGAGGGACTTAAGGCTATGGGGGAGAAAGCAGAGATGGATAAAGATGATCAAGTGCCAATGCTTAAGGTAGATATAAAATAGACTTTTCTAACTTAGAAGATCCATTTATCTTTTTCCACAAAGAAAAGTATTTATAGGATATACACAAAAGGAAATGAGAAGGGAATCAAAGTGTGTCACACACACAAAAAATCAATTAAACATGACGGCAGTAAGGGTGGAAATCAGAGACCACAAAAGCTATGACATACAGAAACAGTGAACAAAATGACAATTCTAAGTCCCCTATCAGGAATTTTAAAAATGTTAATGGATTAAATGTGTCAATCAAAAGATATAGACTGGAAGAACGTATTAAAAAACTATTCAACTATATGCTGTGTATAAGAGATTCACTTTAGATCTAAGGACATGCACAGATAGAAAATGAACTGAGTAAGGGACGCCTGGGTGGCTCAGTTGTTTAAGTGTCTGCCTTCGGCTCAGGTCATGATCCCAGGGTCCTGGGACCGAGTCCTGCATCAGGCTCCTTGCTCACCAGGGAGCCTGCTTCTCCTTCTGTCTGCCTCTCTTTCTCTTTCCATCTCTCTCTCTCTGTGACAGATAAATAAAATCTTTTTAAAAAAAGAAAATGAAATTATTGAATAAAGAGATTCCGTGCAAATAGTAAATAAGAAAGAGCAGGAGTGGCTATATTAATATCAGAGAAAATAAACTTTATGTCAAAACCTGTCACAAGAAAAAGAAGGAAATTATGTAATGACAAAAGGGTTAATACGCACATAGGAAATATAACAATTTAAATATATATGTATCAAAGATCAGAGCTATTAATATATGATGCAAATATTGATGGAATTGAAGAAAGACATGGCAGCTTTATAATAATAGTAGATTTCAATACCCCAATTTCAATGATGGATAGCACAACCAAACAAAATATCAGTAAGAAAACGGAAGGCTTGTATAACACTATAGACCGACTGGACCTAACAGCCATATACAGAACACTCCACCACCAACAGCAGAGTATACATTATTATCAAGTACACATGGAACATTCTCCAGGATTGATTATATGTTGGGCTACAAACAAGTCTTAATAAATTTTAAAAGATTGAACTCATACAAAATATCTCTTCCAATCACAATGGAATGAAACTAGAAATCAATAGCAGAAGGGAAACAGGAACATTCACAGATACGTGGAAATTAAATAATACACATTTAAACAAAAATGAGTCAAATAAGAAATCACAGGAAAATTAGAAAATACCTTGAAACAAATGAAAACAAAAACACAACATACAAAAACACAGGTCGAAGCAAAAACAGTGCCAAGAGGGACGTTTGTAGTTATAAATGCATACATTGAAAAAAGAAGAAAGCTCTCAAATCAACAATCTAACTGATGGCTTCCCAGTGGAATTCTAACAAACATTTAAAGAAGAGTTGATACCTATTCTTTTCAAACTATTCCAAAAAATAAAAAAGAAAGGAAAACTTCCAAATTCCTTTTATGAGGTCAGGATTTCCTTGATACCAAAATCAGACAAAGCCTCCAGTAAAAAAGAGAACTACAAGCCAATATCCCTGATGAACATGGATGCAAAAATCCTCAATAAAATACTAGCAAACTGAATCCAACAATACATTAAAAAAATCATTCAACATGATCAAGTGGGATTTATTCCTCAGTTGCAAGTGTGTTTTAATATTCACAAATGAATCAGTGTGATACAGCACATTAATAAAAGAAAAGAACCATATGATCATTTCAATAGACGCAGAAAAAGCATTTGACAAAGTACAACATCTGTTCATGATAAAAACCCTCAACAAAATAGGTTTAGAGGGAACATACCTCAACATCATAAAGGTCATGCATGAAAAACTCACAGCTAATATTGAGTAAGGGACAGGCAGGGCTAGGTAGAGAGAGATAGGTAGGGGGCTATGTGACTAGGCTCACACAAGGGCTACATATTCAGGCTCATAGAAATCCCCAAAGCTGTAGTGATCAAAACATCATGGTACTGGCACAAAAATAGACAGATCAATGGAACAGAATAAAAAACACAGAAAGGAACCTACAACTATAGGGTCAATTAATCTTGGACAAAGTAGGAAAGAATACCCAATGTAAAAAAAAGAGTCTTTTCAACAAAAGTTTTTTGGTGAAACTGGACAGCACCACGCAAAAAAAATGACACTACACCACTTTCTTACACCACACACAAAAATAAATTCAAAATGGATTAAAGAACTAAATGTGAGACCTGAAGCCATTAAAGTCCTACAGGAGAATACAGGCAGTAACCTCTTTGATATCAGCCAAAGCAACTTTTTAGATATATCTCTTGAGGCAAGGGAAACAAAAGCAAAATTAAACTATAGGGACTTCATCAAAATAAAAAAACTTCTGCACAGTGAAGGAAACAGTCAACAAAACTAAAAGGCGACCTGTGGAATGGGGTAGATATCTGCAAATGACATATCTGATAAAGGGTTAGTATCCAAAATATATAACATACTTATAAAACTGAACACCCAAAAAACAAATAATCTAGTTAAAAATGGGGAGAAACAGTGAATAGACATTTATCCAAAGAAGACATACAGATGGCCAACAGACACATGAAAAGATGCCCAACATCATTCATCATCGGGGAAATACAAATTAAAACTGCAATGAGATACCACCTCACACCTCTCAGAATGGCTAAAATTAACAACATAGGAAAAAACAGGTGTTGGCAAGGATGTGGAAAAAGGGGAGCCCTCTTACACTGTGGGTGGGAATGCAAGCTAGTGCAGTCACTCTGGGAACCAGTATGGAGCTTCCTCCTACAGTTAAAAATAGAGCTACCCTACCACCCAGCAATTGCACTACTAGGTATTTACCCAAAAGATACAAAAATACCGATTTGAAGGGTCACATATACCCTGATGTTTATAGCGGCATTGCCAACAATAGCCAAATTATGGAAATAGCCCAAATGTCCATCAACTGATGAATTGATAAAGAACATGTGGTATACATGTGTATATAATGGAATATTATTCGGCCATCAAAAACGAAATCTTCCCATTTACAATGAAGTGGTGGAGCTAGAGTGTATTACGCTAAGCAAAATAAGTCAGAGAAAGGCAAATACCATATGATTTCACTCATATGTGGAATCTAAGAAACAAAACAGACAAACATATGAGAAATAAAAAAAAAAAAAGAGGGAGGCAAACCATGAAGGAAATTCTTAACTATAGAGAACAGACTGAGGCATGCTGGAGAGGAGGTGCATGGGGGCAATGGCTAATTGGGTGATGGGTATTAAAGAGGGCACTTGTGATGAGCACTGGGTGTTACATGTAAGTGATGAATCACTAAGTTCTACTCCTGAAACTAATATTATGCTCTATGTTAACCAAGTAGAATTTAATAAAAACTTGAAACATTACAAAAATTTAAAAATAGAAATAGCGTATGATCCAATAATTCCACTACTGGGTATTTCACCAAAGTATACAAAAACATTAATTCAAAAATTATATGCACCCCTATGTTTATTTCAGCATTAGTTACAATAGCCAAGATAGGAAGCAACCGAAGTGTCCATCAATAGACAAATGGATAAGGAAAACAGGAGTTTTGAGGCCTTGTCCTAGACAAATTCTGAGTCCTGGTTATAAACTGGAACCCTGTCAGAATGAAGCCCTGTAACCCAGACCTACTCCTCACTCTTTCCCTAAGAAGGCATACATGGGAACCCGAACAGACCTGCTGCCATTCAACAGAAACGTTAATGCTGTTTTTTTGGGTACGCCATCATCAATATGGAGAAGCAGCAAGCCAAAACCCCTGGGGGACGGGGAGAGGGAGTAAGATTGTCATCTAATCATGTCTTTTTTGTCCTCTCATCTAAGGCATAAAAACGGCTTCTTTCTTAGGTGGTCTATAAAAATTAGCTGTAAATTATTAGCCCTAACAATTCATTTTGTAGTAGTGGGCAACAGCGGTGAGATTGCGCCCTCCAGTGAACTTTGTAGGAACAGCCACAGCTCTGTGTAAGTAATGGATCTTTTGCAGGCCCTAAAACGCGCAGAAGAGAATTTCTGAAAGCAGCATCAGAAGTCAGGGGCAGCTGATTCTTGTCTTCAGATGGTACAGGAAGGAATTCCTTGGCATTTGGTTGATTTCTAAGTTATGATACTTTCATCAATAGTAACAGTTTCAGGCATCACATCTGGACACAACATAGTCTTAACCAAAAAAAAAAAAAAAGGGTTGTTTACACTGGGGGATATTGTTTTGGAGATTGTGGTAACATTTTCCATAAACTTGGTCCCAGATTCAGATTACACTTACCATTTCTTAATTTTGAATGTGATCTTGATTCATCCAGGATAATAAATCTCATCCTCCGTTATTTTCCACTCCAGGAAAAAGTAAATTCTTTTGCTATACATTTTCATCCATGTTTTAACCTGACCTAGAGGAGTAGGACAAGGGATGTTGATGAATTTCTCCTATATATCCTAGTACTCCCATCCTAACTACCTGATTTCACCTCTCAGATGTGTGGACCTCAGGTGTGGACCTTGAACTGCTGTGCAGTGGGGATTTGGGGTTTCATGGTTGAGCAAGGTAGAAATGGACCTGCTTTTAGGGAATTCAGTCACCTGCAGACAACAAATAAAGAATCTTCAACTTTGTACAGTGTGATAGGCAAAATTCTCCTTCATTCTGGAACAGTGGGCTGTTTAGGGGGTATAGTCTCCTCAAGTGACCTGTATGTTCAGATGTGAAGGATGAGTATGAGTTAGGCCAGTGGGAAGTAGGTACAGTTTTCAAAGCAGAAGAACAGCATGCTTGAGGTCCTGGGGACAAGGAAGCATGGAATATTCAAGGAACAGACTTTATCCCTGGCCCCAGTAGCAGTTCAGAGAAAATATTGGTTTATCCAGCTCATTCTCCTTCAAAACTATGAGAGTTTAATCTGATTAATGTGAATAAGTTAAAACATGTGGGCATAGGTCCAGGCCATCTGGGTTTAAATTCCAGCTCCGCCTTTTACTAGCAGTGTGAAGTTTCCAAGTTGGAACAGAGAGTTCAAGCATTAACATTATGTTAAACTATCTCTAGAGTGTATGTGTGGTGGGGGTTGTACACATATGTTCCCATCCAGGCAGCCTATGATGCAAGATTGGACACAAATTTTTGGAATTTTTTATGTTGAGGTAATTTCAAATTTATAGAAATGCTGTAAAAATAGTAAAGGAATCCCCATTTACCCTCTATCCCTTTGTTCAAATTTCTCAGTTGTTAACACTTCACCACTTTCACTTTATCATTCTCTCTCTCTCTCTCTCACACAGACATCTACTTTTTTCTGAATCATAAATTGCAGATTTCATGTCCTTTTATGCCTAAATATTTATCACCATTCTTAAGAAAAACATAATTATCAAAGCAAGGACTTTCACATTGATGAAAATATTACCTAATCTATAGATTCTACATAAACACCACCAATTTTCCCAATATTTTTTATATATTTTTTTCATGATCAAAGATCCATTTCAAGATAATGCATGGTACTTAAATGTCATGTCACTTTAGACTTCTTCACTCTGGACTAGTTTCTTAAGCTTTCCTTGTCTTCTACACCTTAACATTTTTCAAAACTCTGAGCTAATTATTTTGTAGAATGCTACTCATGTTGGAATTGTCTGACTGTTTTCTCATGATTCAGTTGAGGTTTGGCATATTTGACAGAAACATCATAAAAATGAGAGCATGTCTTTTTCATTACATGATAAAGGCAGGCATGTGATATGGGCTTGTCTTAATACTGATTCTGCCACCTGATCACTTGGTTAAAATGATGTCCACCAAGTTACTCCAACGTAAATTTACTATTTTCCATTGTAATTATTAATTAGTCTGTGAGGAGATATTTTGAGAATATGTAAATAACCCATTGATCATAAAACTTTCATGGAGTAATTTTAGTGCTCCTTTTCATTTATTTATTTATAGCACAGATTCATGGATTCTTATTTTATTCAATTAGTTACAATTCATTGCTATCATTGTTTACTCTTTTTTGTTTCTGGATTCTCTCTGTATTTTATTTTATTTTTCCAGCTTTATTGAGATATAATTGACACATAACATTGTGTAAATTTAAGGTGAGCAATGTGATGGTTGGACTCACACATATATTACAAAATGATTACCATGATAAGGTTAGTTATCATATCCATCTTAACACATAATTACATTTTTATGTGTGGTGAGAACATTTAAGGTCTACTCTCTTTGCAACTTTTAAGTATATAATACAATATTGTTAACTATGGTCACCACACTGAATATTACAACCTCAGACTTATTCATCTGATAACTGAAAGTTTGTACCCTTTGACAAACATGTCCCCATTTCCCCCACCCCAAGCCCCTGGCAACTACCACTGTGCTCTCTGTTTGTATAAATATGTGTTTGTTTGTTTTTTGGATTCCACATATAAGTGAGATTGTATAGTATTTGTCTTTATCTGCCTGACTTATTTCACTTATACTGCCCTCAAGGTCCGTACATATTGTTGCTAATGGCAGGATTTCTTCTTTTTTATAGTTGAGTAATAACCACACACACACACACACACACACACACACACACACACACAAGCATTTTCATGTCTTGGCAATTTTGAGTAATGCCGTAATGAACATGAGGATGCAGTTATCTCTTCGAGATAGTGATTTCATTTCCTCTAGATATATACCAAGAAGTGGGATTGCTGGATCATATGTTAGCTGTGTTTCTAATTTCTTGAGGAAACACCATACTGTTTTCCATGGTGATTATACCAATTTACATTCCCATCACCAGTGCACAAGCGTTCCCCTGTCTTCACATCCTTGTCAACACTTGTTATCTCTTGTGTTTTAGATACTAGCCATTCTGACAAGAGTGAGATGATCTCTCATTGTGGTTTTGATTTGCATTTCCCTGATGATTAGTGATGTTTAACATTTTTTATGTACTTGTTTGACATTTCTATGTCATCTTTGGAAACATGTCTATTCAGTTCCTCTGCCCATTTTAAAATTTGATTATTTGTTTTTGTTTTTTGCTATTGAGTTCTATGAGTTCTTTATATGTTTTGATTATTAACCCATTATCTGATATATAGCTTGCAAAAATTTTCTCCCATTCTGTAGGTCGACTTTTAATTTTGTTGATGGTTTCTTTTGATGTGCAAAAGCTTTTTAGTATGATGTAGTCCCACTTGTTTATTTTTTGCTTTTGTTGCATTGGTGCCAAGACCAACATCAAAGAGCTATTTCCCTATGTTGTCTTTCAGGTATTTTAAATCTTTAATTAATTTAAAGTAAATTTTTCTGAGTGGTGTAAGATAGGGGTCCAATTTCATCCCTTTGCATGTGAATATCCAGTTTTCCTAACATCATTTATTGAAAAGACTATCTTTTCCCCATTGTATATTCTTGGCTCCCTTCTCAAATACTAGTTGACCATATATGCATGGGTTTATTTCTGGGGTCTTAATTTTATTCCATTGGTCTGAACGTGTCTGTTTTTATGCCATTACCATACTGTTTTGATTACTATAGCTTTGCAGTATAGTTTGAAATTAGGAAATGTGATGCTTCTGGCTTTGTTCTTTCTCAAAATTGCTTTGGCTATTCAGTTTTTTAGGGTTCCCTATGAATTTTAGGATTGTTTTTCCTATTTCTGTGTAAAATTCCATTGGAATTTTTATAGAGATTGCATTGAATCTATAGATGGCTTTGGGTAGTATGGACATTTTAACAATATTAATTTGTATGATCCACAAATATGGGATCTTTCCATTTATTTGTGTATTCCTCAGTATTTTTTATCAATGCCATATTTTTCAGTGTAGAGATCTTTCACTTCCTTGGTTAGATTTATTCCTAAGTATTTTATTCATTTTGATGCTATTGTAAATGGGATTGTTTTCTTTATTTTTCTTTCAGATATTTTGTTGTCAGTGTATAGATATGCACCTGAGTTTTGTATGTTGATTTTTTAAAGATTTTATTTATTTGTCAGAGAGAGAGAGCACAAGCAGGGGGAATGGCACTCCGCTGAGCAAGGAGCCCAATGGGGAACTCGATCCCAGGACTCTGGGATCATGACCTAAGCCGNAGCAGGTGCTCAACTGACTGAGCCACCCAGGTATCCCTGTATGTTGATTTTATATCCTGCAACTTTACTGAATTCATTTATTTGTTGTAACAGTTTTTTTCATGGAGTATTTAGGATTTTCTGTATATAAGGTTATGTTACCTGCAAACAGAGACAATTTAACATCTTCCTTTCTGATTTGGATGTCTTTCATTTCTTTTTCTTGCCTAAATGCTCTGGCTAGGGCTTCCAGTGCTATGTTGAATAAAAGTGATGAGAGTGGTCACCCTTCTCTTATTCCTGACTTTAGAGGAAAAGCTTTTAGTTTTTCACCATTGACTATGATGTTAGCTGTGAGGTTGTCATATATGGCCTTCATTACATTGAGGTATATTCTTTCTATACTCAGTTTGTTAACAACTTTTATCTGAAAGGATGTTGAATTTTGTCAAATATTTTTTCTACATCCGTTGAGAGAATCATATGATTTTTATATTTAATTTAATAATGTGGTATATCACAAATTTTTGACTTATATATGTTGAACCATCCCTCTGTTCCAGAGATAAATCCCAATTGACCATGGTGTATGATCCTTTAATATGCTGTTGAATTAGATTTGCTAGAATTACGTTGAGAATTTTTGCCTCTATATTCATCAGTGATACTGGATCGTGGTTTTCTTTCTTTCTTTCTTTCTTTCTTTCTTTTTTTTTTGTAGGGTTCATATCTGGCTTTGGTATGAGGGCAATGCTGGCCTTGTAAAATGAATTTGGGAGTGTTCTATCTTTAATTTCTCAGAAAAGTTTGAGTAAGACTGGCATTAATTCTTCTTTAAATGTTTGGTTGAATTCACCAGTGAAAGCCTCTGGTTCTAGGCTTTACTTTGTTGGAAAAGATTAGATTTTTGCTTCAATCTCCTTAGCCATTATTGAACTGTTGAAGTTTTTTATTTCTTCATGATTTATGCTTGGTACATTGTAGTTTCATAGGAATTTACCCATAGCTTCTTAATTATCCAATTTGTTGGTGTATAATTGTTCATAGTAGCCCCTTACCATCCTTTGTATTTCTTTGATTCCAATTTCCATTATAATTTTGTTTATTTGAATCCTCTCTTTTTTGGGTTAGTCTAGCTAAGAGTTTGTCAATTTTTTTTTCAAAAAGCCAACTCTTGGTTTTTTTTTTTTTATTCTCTTGTCTTTCTAGTCTCTACTTCATTTATTTCTGCTTGAATCTTTTTTCCCTTTTTCTGCTAACTTTGGGCTTAGTCTGTTCTTTTTCTAATTCTTTGAGGTATAAAGTTAGTTTATTTGAGATCTTTCCTTTTTCTTATGTAGGCATTTGTTGCTATAAACTTCCCTCTTAGAACTGCTTTTGCTGAGCATGTTTGGGAGGAGTTTGAGAAGATGGCAGAGTAGGAGGACCCTGAGCTCACCCCATCCCGTGTTTATAACTAGACACCATCTACATCCAAGTCAATAAACCAGAGACTGAAGAATACTTGCAAAACAAACTCCACAACTAAATACAGAGAAGCAGCTGCATCTGAAAAGTTAGGAAGGTCAGGAAGGTGGAGGGAAGCTGTCCCCAGGAGGGTGGGAGCTGTGTGCAAGAAGAGGTAGAGAAACAGGCAATCACACCAGGGAGCTTATACAAGGAAGACTAACCCCCATAACATTTGGTTTTAAAAACCAGAGGGGTTGAATTCAGTGAATTTATAAAACCACTGATATTTGGAGCCTGCAGTTTTAAAAGCCAGCGGATTCAGCACTGGGTGAGCGGGGAGGGCAAGTGGTACCTGGGTCACCGCCCTTAGAAAAACAGTAGCCCAAAGGAGAGGCAACATAAAAAAAAAAAAAAAAAACGACAACGAAAAAAAAAAAAAAACGACAAACAAAAAAAAAAAAAAACCAAACCAAACGAACAAACAACAACAACAAAAAAAACCCCCAGCAGTTTACACAATGCATGGGGGCAAATGGGAGACAGATCTGTTAATATGGTTTTTGGAACATGCTGAGGGACTTCTTTGAAAACAAGGGAACTGGCAGGTGGTATTTTTCCTCCCCAGGCCCCCAGCATTAACAAAGAGCCACCTGCAGGACTTGGGGCTGCACACTTTTAGCCTTAGCCCAAGGCTGAGGACATTTTGTTAAAGCTGAGCACACATCACACCCACCTGCCAGGTTGCTAAAGGAAATTTTAACTTTTAATGTTTGTGCGCACTGCTCCTGGACTCCCTGGGAAGCTCTACTTTTACCAAGGTCAGAATGACTCCACCAAACTTCACAGCATGGGCTCTATTTCTGCTACCAGCACAAATTGTACATCTGCTTCATTACCAAACAACCTAAAAGAAACATTTCAAACTAAAGAGTAAAAATCTACTTAAATTCCATTCCCATAATCCCAAGCCTGCAACCTGGCAATTACTAAAGAATAAAATAAAGCTTTTAACATTCTTTTACTTTTTTTGTTATATTCTTTTTTACATAATTTTTATTTTGTTATATTAGTCACCATACAGTACATCCCCAGTTTTTTTTATAATGATTTTTTATTATATTATATTAGTCACCATACAGTACATCCCCGGTTTTCGATGCAAGGCTCGATGATTCATTAGTTGTGTATAACACCCAGTGCACCATGCAATATGTGCCCTCCTTACTACCCATCACCGGCCTATCCCATTCCCCCACCCCCCTCCCCTCTGTAGCCCTCAGTTTGTTTCTCATAGTCCATAGTCTCTCATGTTTCATTCCCCCTTCTGATTACCCCCCCTTTCTTTATCCCTTTCTTCCCCTACTGATCATTCTAGTTCTTATGTTCCATAGATGAGAGAAATCATATGATAGTTGTCTTCCTCTGCTTGACCTATTTCACTTAGCATTATCTCCTCCAGTGCCATCCATGTTGTAGCAAATGTTGAGAACTCTTTCTTTCTGATAGCTGAGTAATATTCCATTGTATATATGGACCACAACTTCTTCATCCAGTCATCTGTTGAAGGGCATCTCGGCTCCTTCCAGAGTTTGCTGTTTGTGGACAATGCTGCTATGAACATTGGGGTGCATATGGCCTTCTCTTCATTACGTCTGTATCTTTGGGGTAAACACCCAGTAGTGCAATGGCTGGATCATAGGGTAGCTCAATTTTTAACTTTTTAAGGGACCTCCACACTGTTTTCCAAAGTGGCTGTACCAACTTGCATTCCCACCAACAGTGTAAAAGGGATCCCCTTTCTCCACATCCACCCCAACATTTGTTGTTTCTTGTCTTGTCAATTTTTGCCATTCTAAGTGGCGTAAGGTGGTATCTCAATGTGGTTTTGATTTGAATTTCCCTGATGGCTAATTTTGAACATTTTTTTCATGTGTCTGTTAGCCATTTGTATGTCTTCATTGGAAAAGTGTCTGTTCATATCTTCTGCCCATTTTTTGATTTGTTTATTTGTTTCTTGTGTATTGAGTTTGAGAAGTTCTTTGTAGATCTTGGATACCAGTCTTTTATCTGTAGTGTCATTTGCAAATATCTTCTCCCATTCGTGCTCTTTTTTTTGACTGTTTCCCTGGTTGTGCAGGAGCTTTTTATCTGGATGAAGTCCCACAAGTTCATTTTTTTCTTTTGTTTCTCTTGCCTTCAGAGATGTGTCATGAAAAAGTTGCTGTGGCTGATATCAAAGAGGTTGCAGCTTGTTTTCCTCTGGGATTTTGATGCTTTCAAGTCTCACATCGAGGTCTTTCATCCATTTGGAGTTTATCTTTGTGTATGGTGTGAGAGAGTGGTCACGCTTTCATTCTTCTGCATATAGCTGTCCCCAATTTTCCCAGCACCATTTATTGAAGAGACGTCTTTTTCCACTGGATGTTTTTTCCTGCTTTGTCAAAAATTAGTTGCCCAAAGAGCCGGGGTCCATTTCTGGGTTCTCTATTCTGTTCCATTGGTCTATGTGTCTGTTGTTGCCAGTACCATGCTGTCTTTGTGATCACAGCTTTGTAGTACAGCTCAAAATCGATTGTGATGCCCCAGCTTTGTTTTTCCTTTTCAACAGTTCCTTGGAGATTCGGGGTCTTTTCTGGTTCCATACAAATTTAAGGACTATTCGTTCCAGTTCTTTGAAAAATGTCCTTGGTATTTTGATCGGGATAGCATTGAAAGTGTAGATTGCTCTGGGTAGCACGGACATTTTAACTATGTTAATTCTTCCGATCCATGAGCATGGAATATCTTTCCATCTTCTTATGTCTTCCTCAATGTCTTTTAAGAGTGATTTATAGTTTCTAGAATAAAGGTCCTTTACGTCTCTGGTTAAGTTAATTCCAAGGTAACGTATGGTTTTTGGTGCTATTGTAAATGGGATGGATTCCCTAATTTCTCTTTCTTCGTTCTCATTATTCGTGTACAGAAATGCAACTGATTTCTGAGCATTGATTTTGTATCCCGCCACGTTACTGAATTGCTCTATAACTTCTAATAGTTTGGGAGTGGCTTCTTTTGGGTTTTCCATATAGAGTATCATGTCATCTACGAAGAGAGACATTTTGACTTCTTCTTTGCCGATTTGAATACCTTTGATCCCTTTTTGTTGTCTGATTGCTGTTGCAAGGACTTCTAGTACTATGTTGAATAATAGTGGCGAGAATGGGCATCCTTGTTGTGTTCCTGATCTTAAGGGAAAGGCTTCCAGCTTTTCCCCATTGAGAATAATATTTGCAGTAGGCTTTTCATAGATGGCTTTTATGAGATTGAGAAAAGTACCTTCTATTCCTACACTCTGAAGGGTTTTAATCAGGAAAGGATGCTGTATTTTGTCAAATGCTTTTTCGGCATCAATTGAGAGGATCATATGGTTCCTGAGTCTTTTCTTGTTGATATGATGTATCACACTGATTGATTTGCGAATATTGAACCACGCTTGCATCCCAGGTATGAATCCCAGTTGATCGTGGTGGATAATCCTTTTAATGAACTGTTGGATTCTATTAGCAAGTATCTTGTTGAGGATTTTGAGTCATATTCATTAGGGAAATCGGTCTGTAATTCTCCTTTTGAGGGGTCTTTGCCTGGTTTGGGGATCAAGGTAATATTGGCCTCATAGAATGAGTTTGGTAGCTTGATCTGTTGCTATTTTTGAAATAGCTTTAGAGAATAGGTATTATTTCTTCTTTGAATGTTTGTAGAATTCCCCAGGAAAACCGCCCGGGCCTGGAGTTTTGTTATTTGGAAGGTTGTTTATCACTGACTCAATTTCTTCATAATTAATTGGCCTGTTTAAGAAATCAATTTCTTCCGGTTTCAATCTTGGTAGTTTATAGGTTTCCAGGAAGGATTCCATCTCTTCCAGATTGCTTAGTTTATTGGCATATAGCTGTTGATAAAAATTTCTAATAATCCTTCCAATTTCAATGGTTGCTGGGACCTCTCCTTTTTCATTCATAATTTTAATAATCTGGGCCCTTTCTCTTTTCTTTTGGATAAGTCTTGCCAGTGGTCTGTCAGTTTTATTGATTCTCTCCAAGAACCAGCTTCTAGTCCTGTTGATCTGCTCTACTGTACTTCTGGTTTCTGCTTGATTGATTTCAGCTCTAATTTTGGTCAACTGCTTCCTCGTGCGTAGATTAGGCCTGTCCCTCTGTTGCTGTTCCAGCTTCTTGAGGTGAGAATATAAAAACTGCATTTTAGATTTTTCTATTCTTTTGAGTGAGGCTTGGATGGCTATGTATTTCCCCCTTAGGACTGCCTTTGCAGTATCCCACAGGTTTTGGACTGTTGTATTTTCATTCTCATTGGTCTCCATAAATTGTTTAATTTGATTTTTGATTTCCTGGTTTATCGAGTCATTCCTGAGCAGGATGGTTCTTAGTCTCCATCCCCAGTTTTTGATGCAATGTTCCATGATTCATTATTTGCATGTAATACCCAGTGCACCATGCAATACGTGCCCACCTTAATACCCATCACCTGCCTATCCCAATACCCCACCCCCTCCCCTCTGAAGCCCTCAGTTTGTTTCCCAGAGTCCACAGTCTCTCATGGTTCATTCCCCCTTCTGTTTATCCCCCCTTCATTCTTCCCTTCCTTCTCCTACCGATCTTCCTAGTTCTTATGTTCCATAGATGAGAGAAACCATATGATGTCTTTCTCTGCTTCACTTATTTCACTTAGCATTATCTCCTCCAGTCCCGTCCATGTTGCTGCAAATGTTGAGAAATCGTTCTTTCTGATAGCTGAGTAATATTCCATTGTATATATAGACCACATCTTCTTAATCCAGTCATCTGTTGAAGGGCATCTCGGTTCCTTCCAGAGCTTAGCTGTTGTGGACAATGCTGCTATGAACATTGGGGTGCATATGGGCCTTCTCTTCATTACGTCTGTATCTTTGGGGTAAATATCCAGTAGTGCAATGGCTGGATCATAGGGTAGCTCAATTTTTAACTTTTTAAGGGACCTCCACACTGTTTTCCAAAGTGGCTGTACCAACTTGCATTCCCACCAACAGTGTAAAAGGGATCCCCTTTCTCCACATCCACCCCAACATTTGTTGTTTCTTGTCTTGTCAATTTTTGCCATTCTAAGTGGCGTAAGGTGGTATCTCAATGTGGTTTTGATTTGAATTTCCCTGATGGCTAATTTTGAACATTTTTTTCATGTGTCTGTTAGCCATTTGTATGTCTTCATTGGAAAAGTGTCTGTTCATATCTTCTGCCCATTTTTTGATTTGTTTATTTGTTTCTTGTGTATTGAGTTTGAGAAGTTCTTTGTAGATCTTGGATACCAGTCTTTTATCTGTAGTGTCATTTGCAAATATCTTCTCCCATTCCGTGGGCTGCCTCTTAGTTTTTTGACTGTTTCCCTGGTTGTGCAGGAGCTTTTTATCTGGATGAAGTCCCACAAGTTCATTTTTTCTTTTGTTTCTCTTGCCTTCAGAGATGTGTCATGAAAAAAGTTGCTGTGGCTGATATCAAAGAGGTTGCAGCCTATGTTTTCCTCTAGGATTTTGATGCTTTCAAGTCTCACATCGAGGTCTTTCATCCATTTGGAGTTTATCTTTGTGTATGGTGTGAGAGAGTGGTCACGTTTCATTCTTCTGCATATAGCTGTCCAATTTTCCCAGCACCATTTATTGAAGAGACTGTCTTTTTTCCACTGGATGTTTTTTCCTGCTTTGTCAAAAATTAGTTGCCCAAAGAGCCGAGGGTCCATTTCTGGGTTCTCTATTCTGTTCCATTGGTCTATGTGTCTGTTTTTGTGCCAGTACCGTGTTGTCTTTGTGATCACAGCTTTGTCATACAGCTTCAAATCCGGCATTGTGATGCCCCCAGCTTTGAATTTCCTTTTCAACAATTCTTTGGTGATTCAGGGCTTTTTCTGGCTCCACACAAATTGAAGGGCTGTTTGTTCCAGTTCTTTGAAAAAGAGTCTATATGATGGCTAACACCATTTGCTGCACCTATATTAAACTTCTTCTGGGAGGGAAATAGGAATCCATATTGATAAAATCAGGCCGGAAGCCATTTGGCTACAAGAAGCCCTCACTATCACTCCTCCTTTCTTTGGTAGCTAGGACTAATTTACTGATCTATTCTCCTGGATACCCCCATCAATATCAGATCAGTTTTAGAGGGGATAATGAGTTCAGCTGTACTGTTACTTTTCCTTAAAATATACTCTGGTTTAAAATTAATGATGTCATGTAGTACCAAACAATGTAGGAAAATATCCAACTTCTCTGATAAGGTACTATCTCTGATAGTTCCCCTCCATTAGCACAAGGGACCAAATGTTGTGTCCTGCACCATGTCAAGTCCTTCCATTCCAAACCCCATAGTGTGTCCTAATTCAGCTTAAAGCAGTTATAGAAGATGGACTTACACTCATGTTACACAGAAATGGAATGAATGGAAAATTATAACAGGAAAACACTTAACATATCTGATTCCATGTTGCTTCTATTTACCCTACTGCTGTGACCTATAAATTAAAAGCTTCTGCCTCGCCCTGCACATAGGCATGTTACAGCTAAAATTTGCAGAAACTGCTCTTTATGCAAAATCTACCTCACCTGAGGAGGCAAGGAAGTAGACAGAATGGTCATCATTTAAATTCATGAAGAATGAGGAATGATCATAACTCAGGGGACAACTGAAATGGTGCCCCACAAGGTTAATGAAATAAAAACTAACAACAAGTTTGGGGGCGCCTGGGTAGCGCAGTCGTTAAGCGTCTGCCTTCGGCTCAGGGCGTGATTCCGGCGTTCCGGGATCGAGTCCCACATCAGGCTCCTCCGCTGGGAGCCTGCTTCTTCCTCTCCTGCTCCCCCTGCTTGTGTTCCCTCTCTCGCTGGCTGTCTCTCTGTCACATAAATAAATAAAATCTTTAAAAAACTAACAAAAAGTTTAAAACGTGTTTTCATACAATTATTTCCCCCTAATCAGCTATTGTGTTTTTTCAGACCCCACTAACAAGCTCACTAGCTGTGTCTGTGGAAGCCTGTACTGAAGGTCAATTGATACGTTTCCAGCCTATGAACAAGCAAGGCCCTGCATTCCTTGCCAGATGCAACAAGCCTAAGACCCCAGCCAGGTCATACCAGTTTTTAGAGCATACCCATAGTCTCTTCTCCTTATCCTAAGAAAACCTCCTAATGTCAGGGACTGAATTTTACCTCCTTCTGATGTTAAGTTTCCACCCCAAAGAAACATGGGAATATACATTATGTTTGCTCGATGCACAAACTCCATCTTTCCTCATAAATAATCATAAATTTCTCTACCTTTTTATCAAGATATATGTAAAAGATTCATTGGATTTTCTTCTTCTGTCCGAGTCTATTCAACATCCCATTGGTTCCTTCGAATTGTACTTATTAGAAATCTTTTACTGTCAATATATCTTTTTATAAATGTTTATATCAAATGTAAATGTATATATATTCACACCTAAAAAAAGGGACTTGATGGACCCAGGGCAAACAGCCCAGTCACCTTGCCATCGAGGTACATAAAATAAGGTTGATCACCAGTGCTTTCAGAGGAAAGACCATTGACCTAATGTGGGAAATGATAAAGGAAATTTTTAACTTTCTTTTTTTTTTTTAATTTTCAACTTTTAATGCTCGTGGGCACTTCTCCTGGGCTCCCAGAGAAACTCTACTTTAACCAAGGTCAGAATGACTTCACCAAACTTCAAAGCATGGGCTCTATTTCTGCCCCCAGAACACATTGTACATCTGTTTCATTAGCAAAGAACCTAAAAGAAACATTTCAAACTAAGGATAGAAGTAAAAACCTCCCTGTGTTCCATTCCCATAGCTCTAAAGCCTACAACCTTGCACGCACCAAAACTGTAGGACAAAGTTTGTAATTTTCTGGAATGTCCTTCATCATGATTTGTAACACTTGATGTAACAAAAAACATGTAACTCCATATTAAACGTTCCTTATCAGGATCACTCCCTTCTTTGTGAAGATTATGTATCCTGGGCAGCTGTCCTCACTTGGGCTCAAATAAAACTCTCTTCCTTTTTAAAAAAAAATATTCTAAAAGGTTTGTTAATTTTACATCAATAGGGTGTACGCTGCCACTGTGCTTAATAACCAGCCACCACACTGCACCAAGCCATGTGGCCCCAGCCATTAACATGTGCTGGTCCCAGCTGTAACCAGCTGTGGTAGTAGCTCATGCCCCCAGCTGCCCCAACACACAGCTCCCAGCCACTACAATGTGTCGGGGTATCTGGCATAAGACTAATGGCCCGATGCAAATTTAGCTAACACCACTGCCCTGCTTCCAAGTTCCCTGGCAGGCATGCCCCCTCAGAGCTGGCCTGCCTGGGTCCCACTAACACTACAGAGAGTAAGCCTAGCCAACAATAGGCAGAGTCAATTCACATGACTGCACTGAAAGGCAAAGTGACTCAGACACAACAGGATAAACAACACACTTTCCTGATGTTTCAGGTTCTGTTGAACAGGGGGACACTGCACTGCTGGGCACTCCAGGACCTCCTCTTCATAAAGTCATTACTTTCAAGAGCAGAAGACATAGCTGACTTTCTCAGCACACAGAAACAGCCACAGAGAGGCAGACAACATGAGGAGATAGAGAAATATATCCCAAATGAAACAATAGGACTAGGCCACAGACAGAGATCTAGTCAAAACAGATATAATTAATATGCCTGATGAGAATTTAAAACAACGATCATAAGGGTACTCACTGGCCTTGAGAAAAGAGTGAAAGACATGAATGAGACCCTTAAGATAGAAAAAGAGAATAACATAGCAGAGATGAAGGGCACAATAAAAAATGCAAAACAAATTTGATGGAATGAACAACAGGCTAGAAGAAGCAGAGGAACAATTTAGTGACCTAGAAGACGGAGGAATGGAAAGTAATTAACCTGAACAAGAGACAGAAAAGAATTATTATAAATGAGAATAGACTCAGGGAACACAGTGACTCCATCAAACATAATAAGATTTACATTATAGAAGTTCAAGAAAAAGAGAGAGAAAGGAGGCTGAAAATTTATTTGAAGAAATCATAGCTAAAAACTTCCCTAATTTGGGGAAGGAAACAGATGTCCAGATCCTGAAGGAACAAAGAACCCCCATCAAAATCAACAAAATCAGGTCAACAAAAAGAAACATTGTAATTGAATTTGCAAAATACAGTGATAAAGAAAAAATACTAAACACAGCAAGACAAAAGAATTTAGTAACTTAATAAGGGAAAACCCATAAGACTAGCAGGAGATTTTTTAAAAGGAAACTTGGCAAACCAGAAGGGGTGGCATAATGTATCCAAAGTGCTGAATGAGAAAAATTTGCAGCCAAGGATACTCTGTCCAGCAAAGCTATCATTCAGAATACCAAGAGAGATAGTTTCCCAGACAAAAACTAAAGGAGTTAGTGAGCACTAAACCAGCTTTGCAAGAAATATTAAAGGGGACTCTCTTTTTTAAAAGATTTTATTCTTTTAGGCAATCTCTATGCCCAATGTAGGGTTTGATCTCATGACCCTGAGATCAAGAGTTGCATACTTTACTGACTAAACCAGCCAGGCATCCCTAAAGGGGACTCTTTGAGTGGAAAGGAGAGACCAAAAGTGAAGGTATAAAGGCAGACAGCATAAAAGGAGTGAAAATGAATATTTCTGTAAAAACTCAGTGAAGCAGCTCAAAAAATAAAAGGACATGAAATATAGTAACATATGACAACATATAATAATAGCATATAAAACAAGCGGAGGAGAGGAGAAAAGAATGGGTTCAAACTTCAACAACCATCAACTTAATTGACTGCTATATGCAGAAGAGGTTATATACAAACATAATGGCAACCACAGATCAAAAACTAATAAACAGGCAAAGAATAAAAAGAAATTCAAATATATCACTATGAAAATCAGCAAAACAGGAAAGAGAGAAACACAGGAAAGGATCAGAGAAAATCTTTAGAAACCACCACAAAACAACTAATAAAATGACAATAAATACATATCTATCAATAATTACTTTGTATGTAAGTGGACTAAATGCTCCAATCAAAAGACATAGGGTGACAATGGATTAAAAAAAAAAAAACAAGATGCATCTATATGCTGCCTATAAGAGATTCATTTTAGATCTAAAGACACTTGCAGATTGAAAGTGAGGGGATGGAGAAACATCTATTATGCAAATGGATGTCAAAAGAAAGCCAGAGTAGCTATACTTATATCAGAAAAAATAGACTTTAAAACACAGACTGTAATGAGAGACAAAGAAGGATAATATATAATAATAAAGGGGGCAAACAAATAGGAAGATATAAATATTTTAAATATTTAGGCCCCCAACATCAGAGCACCCAAATACATAAGACAGTTAACAACAAGCATAAAGGAACAAATTGATAATACTACAATAATAGTAGGGGACTTCAATACCCCACTTATAAGAATGGACAGATCATCTAAATCAAAAATAAACAAGGAAACAGTGGCTTTTAATGACACACTGGACTAGATGGATTTAACAAATATTTAGAACATTCCATCCTAAAGCAGCAGAATACATATTCTTTTTGAGTTCACATGGAACATTCTTCAGAAGATCACATATCAGCCCACAAAACCACCCTCAGCAAATTCAAGAACATCAAAGTCTCACATCTTTTCTGACCACGCTATGAATTACAAATCAACCATAAGAAAAAATCTGGAAAGACCACAAATACATGGAGGTGATATAACATGTTAGTAATCAATGAATGTGTCAACCAGGAAATCAAAGAAGAAATAAAAATATATGGAAAGAATTTAAAAAGAAAACACAACAGTCCAAAACCTTTGAGATGCAGAAAAAGTAGTTCTAAGAGAGAAGTTTATAGCAACACGGGCCTACTTCAAGAAGCAAAAAAAAAACCCTCAAATAAACAACCTAACCTTCCACCTAAAGGAGCTAGAAATGGAAGAACAAATAAAATCTAAAACTAGCAGAAGGAAGGAAATAATAAAAATTGGAGCAGAAATAAGTGATACAGAAACTAAAAAATAGAACAAGTCAATGAAATCAGGAGCTGGTTCTTTAAAAAAAGTCATAAAATTGATAAAGCTCTACGTAGACTTATCAGGGAAAAAAGAGAACGACTCAAATACAGTCATTAATGAGAGAAGAGAAATCACAACCAACACCATAGAAATACCAACAATCATAAGAGAATATTACGAAAAAGTATATGCCAACAAATTGGACAACGTGGAAGAAATTGATAAATTCATAGAAAAAATGGAACTACCAAAACTGAAACACGAAGAAATAGAAAATTTGAACACACAGATATCCAGCAAAGAAATTGAATCAGTAATTTAAAAAAAACCCAAAAAACAAACAAACAAAAAAAACTCCTGACAAATTAAAGTCCATGGCCAGATGGCTTCACAGGTGAATTCTACCCAACACTTAAAGAAGAGTTAATACATATCCTTCTCAAAAAATTCCAAAAAATAGAAAAGGAAGGGAATTTCCAAATTCATTCTATGAGGCAAGCATTATCCTGATATCAAAACCAAATAAAGACACCACTAAAAAAGAAAAATAGAGATTAGGCCAGTATCCCTGGTAAACATAAAGGCAAAAATCCTCAATAAAATACTAGCAAACCAAATCCAATGATACATTAAAAGAATCATTCACCACGATCAAGTGTGATTTATCCTGGGTTGCAAGGGTGGTTCAATATTTGCAAATCAATCAACACGATACATCATGTTAATAAAAGAAAGGATAAGAACCATATGATCATTCTAATAGATGTAGAAAAAGCATTTGACAAAGTACAACATCTATTCATGATAAAAGCCCTCAGTAAAGTAGGTTTAGAGGGAACATACCTCAAAGCAATAAAGGCCATATATGAAAAACTCACAGCTAACATCATCCTCAATGGGGAAAAACAGAGATTTTCCTCTATGGTCAGGAACAAGACAGGGATGTCCACTCTCAGCACTGTTATTTAACGTAGTACTGAAAGTTCTAGCTTCAGCAATCAGACAACAAAAAGAAATCCAAATCAGCAAGGAAGAAGTAAAACTTTCATTATTTGCAGATGACATAACACTATATATAGAAAACCTGAAATACCACCAAAAACTGTTAGAACTGATAAATGATTCAGTAAAGTCACAAGATACAAAATCAATGTACAGAAATATTTTGCATTTTTATATACTAATTAAGCAGCAGAAGGAGAAAGTAGGAAAAAATCCCATTTATATTACACCAAAAACAATAAGATACCTAGGAATAAATCTTGCCAAAAAAGTAAATGACCTGTACTCTGAAAACTATGAAACACTGATGAAAGAAATTGAAAATGACATAAAGAAATGGAAAGATATTCCATGCTCATGGATTAGAAGAACAAATATTGTTGAAATATCTACACTACCCAAAGCAATCTACACATTTAATGCAATCCCTTCAAAATACCAACACCATTTTTCGCAGAAGTAGAACAATCAATTCTAAAATACATATGGAAACTGAATAGGTTCCAAAAAAACCCAAAGACCCTGAATAGCCAAAGCAATCTTGAAAAAGAAAATCAAAGCTGGAGGCATCACAATCCTGGACTTTAATACTATAAAGCTGTAGTGATCAAAACAGTATGGTATTGAAACAAAAATAGACACATAGATCATAAAACAGAATAGAAAACCCAGAAGTAAACCCCAAACTATATGGTCAATTAATCTTTGGCAATGCAGTAAAGAATATTGAATGGGAATGGGAAAAGGACAGTCTCTTCAACAAATGGTGTGGGGAAAACTGGACAGCAATATGCAAAAGAACCAATTTAAAGTGATACATGCACCTCTATGTTTATAGCAACATTATTTACAATAGCCAAATTATGGAAGAAGGCCAAGTGTCCATCGATTGATAAATGGGTAAAGAAGTGGTAATATATATACAACGGAATACTACTCAGCCATAGAAAAAGAATGATATCTTGCCATTTGCAAGGATGTGGATGGAGCTAGAGAGTATTATGCTAAGCAAAATAAGTGAGTCAGAGAAAGACAAATACCATGTGATTTCATTAATACGTGGTATTTAAGAAACAAAACAAATGGGCCAAGGGAAAAAAGAGAGAGAAACAAGCCAAGAAACAGACTCTTAACTATAGAGAACAAACTGATGGTTACCAGAGGGGAGGTGAGTGGGGGGATGGGTAAAGTAGGTGATACATAAATAAAAATAAAAATAAAATAAAATGCAAATTGAAACCACAAAAATGTATAAAACATAAAATGAATTGAAAAAAAGGACTGCTTTTGCCTCATCTTGTATATTTTAGTATGTTCTGTTTCCATTTTCATTTGTCTTAAGATATTTTCTAATTTCCTTTTTTATTTCTAATTTGACACGTTTGTTGTTCAGGAGTTGTTTAATTTTCATGTATTTGTGTATTTCTCAGTTTTCCTCTTGTTATTGATTTCTAATTTCATACTATCGTGGTCAGAAAAGACACTAGATATGGTTTCGATATTCTTAAGTTTCTTTTTTTTTTTTAAGATTATTTATTTATTTATTTGACAGAGAGAGAGACAGCCAGCGAGAGAGGGAACACAAGCAGAGGGAGTGGGAGAGGAAGAAGCGGGCTCCCAGTGGAGCAGGGAGCCCGATGCAGGGCTCGATCCCAGGACCTTGGAATCAGGCCCTGGGCTGAAGGCAGACGCTTAATGACTGAGCCACCCAGGCACCCCATCAATATTCTTAAATTTCTTGTCTTGCTTTGTGACCCAACATATGATCTATCCTGGAGAATGTTCTATATCATTATTTATTCTAATTCTCAAATTGTACAGGTTTAGACAGTTTGAGCCCCATTCAAGCTGTTTCTTGTGTTCTTTTGACAAGACCCTATCATTTTTTGAGCACTTCCTTTCTTTTTGTTTGTTTGTTTTTGTTAGAGAGAGAGAAAGAGAGTGGCAGCACAGAAGGAGCAGATGGAGAGGGAGAGAGAGAATCAGAGAATCCCAAGCAGGATCTATGCTCAGTGAGGAGCTCAATGCAGGGCTCAATCTCAGGACCTGAGATCATGACCTGAGCTGAAATCAAGAGTTGACTGCCAGGTGACCCAGCACTTTCTCATTTTCTATTCCATTAAGATGCTCCACACTAATCTTAGACTTTCTTTATTCCATCTCTGGAATCAATGATTTGTCCAAAGAGCGCTGATTCCTTTCATTAGGAAATGGTATTTAGAAACAATGATCTGGGTGCCAGATGTTCTCATTGTAACTGGGATGGAACCATTCTAATTACATTCTGTGCTTCCAGCCTTATTGTGTCATGAAGCTCCAAGTGTTTTAATAAAAATGTACTAGCTCTAGTATAATACTTGGAGAACTACTTGAATCTTGGTTTTCCATTTCGCTGGACTAAAACAGACCCTGAACAAGGGAACAAAATATTTTTAGATGTTTGTTGAATGACTTACTACTGATTTCCACCTGCATTCCAGGAGCAATTACCCTTTGGAACTGAGGGCTTATTTTGTCTATAAAACAAGGTTTCAAATTCTTTTTAGCTAGAGCCAGAAACATAACCAAGTAAAGAACAAATATATTTAGATTGCAATATGTCAAAAATTAGTCAGTATAGTCTGGTTTTTGGACAATGGCATGGACTCACATTCCCTGAACTGCCTCTATAAATACAACTAAATAGCCTGGAAATAATTCAACAGACTTTGAAAGATAGAAAAAAGAAGGTAGACTGAATAGGGACATCAGGACTTGAAGAATGACACCTCACCTAGTGAGTTCCCTAGGGTTTTTTTCTATCACCTACATATCCTAGACTAGGTGCCTGAGCAGTCTACAATCCTGACACTGCCAACAGGCATTGACCAAAAAAACCCCTCAAAAAACAAAAAAAGGAAAAGGAAAATAAAAGCCTTCTCTCCCTACAAAGATCTGGGAAAGGGAAAAATTAGCAGGGAGATCTATACCCAGTGGCAGCAGCTGTCATCTGCCTGCAGTAGCTTCACTAGAAGAGCTGGAGAAGGGGATGAAAACTACTCATCCCCCATGCTCCACAGCAGCCAGAAGCAACAGCAGGATCTGATCCTCCATAAGCAGTAACAGCAGAACCCAGGGAAAGCCAACACGCTCCCTGCCCCACATTGGGAGGCTGCAGATGAGATCTTCCATCTGTAATGGTAATGGCAGTTGTATTAGTGTCTCCTAGTCCTCTACAAAACTGCATAAGACAGTCCAAGGCCAATGTTTCCTTATCTTCTACTCACTGGCAGATAGCCACCTAGTTCTAGTGGGTCCTGGCCCTTCACTAATGGCTGAAGGCACCCATGTTAGGTACATCTGGCTGGCTCTATACCCAGTTGCAGATGGTGAACTAGACCAGGGCTTCCTGACCTTCCAACTAGACCCATGGCTCCTGGCCCTCCACACAATGGCAGAAGACAGCCCATCTTTGACTATGCCAGGAGAAGTCAAGTGGGAAGCCCACTGGCACTAAATAGCTGGAGAACAGGTTAGGGGAAATGTTTTCTGTCTCATGAGTCCAGATTCCCCACAACTCACTTAACTACAATGGGAGATGAAGGAAGCATCTTCTTTCTCTGCATGCAGTACCAGTAGGAGTTCAAGTAAAGCCAGAAGAATGAAAGAGATCAAAATAGCATTGCAGGGGCACCTGGGTGGCTCAGTCAGTCAAGCATCCAACTCTTGGTTTCTGCTCAGGTCATGATCTTGCTGTTGCAGGATTGAGCCCTGCGTTGGGCTCTGCACTCAGTACAAAGTTTGTTTTGGATTCTTTCTCTCTCTCCCTCTCCGCCCCTTCTGTCTCCCTCTCCCTCTCTCTCTCGCTCTCTCTCTCTCTCTCTTCTTCCTTCCCTCCCTCCCTCAAATGAATAAATAAAATCTAAAATATATAGCATTGCGAAGTCTCAGGAAACTAAATTGTTGTTGAAACTACAGTTCACAAAAGTAGGCCAGAACCTATACACTACACATGGTGATTGCCTGAGAAAATAAAAGCCATAAATAGGATAAAGAATCACTTAACCTAATGCTCAAAATGTTCAAAATACAATTGAAAATCATTTGTTATACCAAGAATCAGGAAGATAAAAACTTGAGTAAGAAAAAGCAATCAAATGACACCAAATATTGAGATGAATTAGATGTTAGAATAATCTCATAAAGATTTTAAAGCAGCCACTATAAAACTGCTTCAAAAAGTAATTATAAGTTTGCTTAAAGTAAAAGAAAAAGAAACAAAAACCTCAGCAAAGAAATACAAGTTATATAAAAGAATCAAATAAAAAGTATAGAACTGAAAAACATAATAATGGAACAAAAAATTCACAGGATGGGCTCAATAGTAGAGTAGAGATGACAAAAAATATTATCAGTGAGCTTGTGGAGGGATCAATAAAATTTACTCAATCTAATGACCAGAAAGAACATTGCTGAAAAAAAAGAAATGAACAGAGTATTAGAGAATTGTGGGAGAGTAACAAAAGATCTAATATTCATAACTTTGGAGTCCCAGAAGGAGAGGAAAAAAGACTGTGGAACTCACAAAGTATTTATATTAGGGTTCTCCAGAGAAACAGAACCAAGAGGATGTGTATATATATATATATATATATATATATATATATA
>NW_024423319.1:80581990-80633402 GCF_017311325.1 Ursus maritimus
ATATATATATATATATAGACTTATGAGGAATTGGTTGATGTGATTATGGAGGCCAGTAAATCCAAAATATGCCATGTGGGCTGAAAGGCGGGAGGCATGGAAAAGCTGATGGTGCAGTTCCACCCTGAAGGCCACCAGGTGGAGACCCAGGTGAGCCAATGGTGCATAAGAAGTCCAAAGGCAAGCTGCTGAAAGATTCCCTCTTATTCTGGGCTACCAGTCTTTTTGTTCTATTCAGGCCTTCACTTCATTAGATTAGGACAACCCATATTATGGAAAGAAATCTGCTTACTCAAAGTTTACTGATTTAAATATTAATCTCATTCAAAAACACCCTTCAAGTTGACACGTAAAATCAAGCATTACAAGTCCATCTCTTGCAAACTTGGCATCTGCATGCATCTCCTTAAACCATACTTGATCTCCAAATAAAGACAATAACAAGGTTCTCCTTCTGCTTAACATGATAAAGCTATGCTGCACACAACTGCAAATGCATTTTTTCACCAGAAAAAGATGCTAATTCCTTGTGTGATATATATTCTTCTCCTTGATTATTTATAACTTAAATACTATGGTGTAAAATTTAAAACACTTAAATAGGACCATATAAAGTCAATATACCTTGTTATATGTTAAGAGGGTAAGAGAAGGAAGAAAACAAGGATATTTTAAATACATGTGCACAAACATATTCATAACAAAACAAGGAGGAAACACTCATGACAATTATAGTCCTCCTTTCTGTAACTGGTCATATAGTCATAGTTGGTATTTTTGACTTCCTTCTTCCACTACCCATTCCATATTCCATTTGCCTTCAGCAAGCACTTCAGCTGGTCAAGGTTCTTTATCTGGTGGGGTGACCCAAACCTTCATTCCTGAAGGGCATGGGCCATTAGTAGTCTTACCTGGACTGAGTTGCTGTAATTTTCCATCGACCTTAACCACAGGGCATGGTAATACTAAGATATGCTCTGTATTCCAGACATACTTTTCCTTATCTGTATTGTGGAATAGCAGACCAATTTCCTTTTACTAGTCAGGATCAATCACCCCAGCCAGCACAGTAACTCCTTTCTTTAACCACTGATTCAGAGACTTGAGAAGTTCACAGTGGCCAGGTGGCAGTATTAATTTCCAGTTCAATTGAATCATTGTTGTGTATCTCCTTGTGAAAGCATCCCTCCCTTTGTAACTAAGGTCTGTAGGCAAGTGGAGCATATGATTATCGGAACAGGAAGCAAACATTTTGCTAGTGGGACACTAAGAGTAATAGTGTTGATACTTCCATTTCTATCTCTTGATTACTGGACCCATGAATCCTGGCTATGGGAGAACCCATGCCACATATTGTACACTGATTCAGAGTATATATAGCCTTCTGGAGAACCTTGTTCCAGCATTACAAGGTTTTGCCACCTACCTAGAGCTGTAATTGAGTCTTCAAAAGGCCATTCCACCATTCAAAGACAGCTGCTTCACCATGGTAGGGAGCACGGTAAGACCAATAAATTCCAAGAACATTCCCACTTCATTTTCTGTGAAGTGAATAATTGCATTGCTATGTAGTATGCTGTGAGAGTGGATAAGGAATTCTTTAAGTCCACAGATGGTAGTTTTGGGAGAAGCATAGCAGGGACCATAAATCAGTATCCAGAGTAAATATATATTCTCGTAAGGACAAAATGCTGCTCCTCCCATGATGTAAGGGGTCCAATATAATCAACCTGCCACCAGGTAGCTGACTGATCACCTTGGGGAATGGTCCCATATTGGGGGCTCAGTATTGATCTCTGCCAAAAAATTGGGCTCTCAGAAGTGGGTCTAGCCAGGTTATCCTTAGTGAGTAGAAGTCCATGTTGCTAAGCTAAGGCATAACCTCTATCCCTGACACAATGGCCACTTGGTTCATGAATCCAGTGAGCAATAACAGAGATGACAGGGTGGCTGGTGAAAGAAACTGACTGGTATCCACAAAATGTGTCATTCTATCCATTTGATTATTAAAGTTATCATTTTCTGAGGTCACCCTCAAGAGGACATTAAGATGAGACACAAATATTTTTGCATTTTCACCTATTCAGAAATGTTTATCCACATGGATCTTCCCCAGATTTCCTTGTCAACAATTTTCCATGTACCTTCTAAATCCCTGATTACCCAGCCAAACTTTTGGCCATAGCCCATGAAGTGACCATTTCTCCTTCCAAGCAAAATGACAAACAGGTGCATCGCTCAAAGTTATTCCCACCATGAGAAAAGAAATGACAATGATGGGCATGATAGAGGTGTTTACTATTGTTACAATGGCAATCAAATTGTAATATATAAATGTGTCAAGTCAACATGTTCAACATCTAAAATTTACATAATATTATATGTCAAATATATTTTTTTAAATGTAAAAACTGAAAACAAACAAACAAAAAGACTTTCAGCTATTAATAGGATTACTCAAAGTTGGTAAAGAGCATCTACCAAAAACCCATTTCCAACACAAAACTTAATAATGAAAGACTGAATGTTTTCCCCCTAAGACTGGGAAGAGCACAAGGATTTATGTCCTTACCACTTTTACTCAACATAATACAGGAATTCTAACCAGTGCAATAAGGCAAGATAAAGAAAAAAATTAAAAATTAGATGGAAAAATAAAACTGTCTCTCTTTGTGGATGACATGATTGTCTATATATAAAATTCTCAGGAATCTACCACAAAGTCCTTGTATTTAGTGCAAAAGAAAAATCCTAGTATTTAGCGTGAGTTCAGCTATGCCACAGGTTAAAAGATCAACACATTAAAATATATCCCATTTCTATATACTATCAATGAATATGTGGAAATCAACTTAAAAATGCAAACTCTCTCTCTTCCCAGATGACATGATACTTTATATGGAAAACCCAAAAGACTCCACCCCCAAATTACTAGAACTCACACAATAATTCAGTAATGTGGCAGGATACAAAATCAATGCTCAGAAATCAGTTGCATTTCTATACATGAACAGTGAGACTGAAGAAAGAGAAATTAGGGAATCCATTCCATTTACAATAGCACCAAAAAACATAAGATATCTCGGAATAAACTTAACCAGAGAGGTAAAGGATCTATACTCTAGAAACTACAGAACACTGATGAAAGACATTGAAGAAGACACAAAAAGATGGAAAAACATTCCATGCTCATGGATTGGAAGAATTAACATAGTTAAAATATCAATGATACCCAGAGCAATCTACACTTTCAATGCCATCCCGATCAAAATACCAATGACATTTTTCAAAGAACTGGAACAAACAATCCTAAAATTTTATGGAACCAGAAAAGGCCCCGAATTGCCAAGGAATTGTTGAAAAGGAAAAACAAAGCCGGGGGCATCACAATGCCGGATTTCAAGCTATACTACAAAGCTGTGATCACAAAGACAGCATTGGTACTGGCACAAAAGCAGACACATAGACCAATGGAACAGAATAGAGAACCCAGAAATTGACCCTCAGCTCTTTGGGCAGCTAATCTTTGACAAAGCAGGAAAAAACATCCAGTGGAAAAAAGACAGTCTCTTCAATAAATGGTGCTGGGAAAATTGGACAGTATATGCAAAAGAATGAAACTTGACCACTCTTTCACACCATACACAAAGATAAACTCCAAATGGATGAAAGACCTCAATGTGAGACAGGAATCCATCAAAATCCTAGAGGAAAACATAGGCTGTAACCTCTTTGACATCGGCCACAGCAACTACTTTCATGACACGTCTCCAAAGACAAGGGAAACAAAAGGAAAAAATGAACTTTTGGGACATCATAAAGATAAAAAGTTTCTGCACAGCAAAGGAAACAGTCATCAAAACAAAGAGGCAACCCACAGAACAGGAGAAGATATTTGCAAATGAAACCACAGATAAAAGGCTGGTATCCGAAGAACTTCTCAAACTCAATACACGAGAAACAAATAATCAAATCAAAAAATGGGCAGAAGATATGAACTGACACTTATCCAATGAAGACATACAAATGGCTAACAGACACATGAAAAGATGTTCAACATCATTAGCCATCAGGGAAATTCAAATCAAAACCACTTTGAGATACCACCTTATGCCAGTTAGAATGGCAAAAATAGACAAGGCAAGAAACAACAAATGTTGGAGAGGATGTGGAGAAAGGGGAACCCTCTTACACTATTGGTGGGAATGCAAGTTGGTACAGCCACTTTGGAAAACAGTGTGGAGGTCCCTTAAAAAGTTAAAAATTGAGTTACCCTATGATCCAGCAATTGCACTACCGGGTATTTACCCCAAAGATACATAGTGAAGAGAAGGGCAATATGCACCCCAATGTTCGTAGCAGCATTGTCCACAATAGCTAAACTCTGGAAGGAGCCGAGATGCCCTTCAACGGATGACTGGATTAAGAAGTTGTGGTCCATATATACAATGGAATATTACTCAGCCATCAGAAAGAATGCCCCACATTTGCAGCAACATGGATGGGACTGGAGGAGATTATGCTAAGTGAAATAAGTGAAGCAGAGAAAGACAATTATCATATGGTTTCACTCATTTGTGGAACATAAGGAATAGCAGGGAGATCAGTAGGAGAAGGAAGGGAAGAATGAAGGGGGGGTAAAGAGAAGGGGAAATGAAGCATGAGAGACTATGGACTCTGAGAAACAAACTGAGGGCTTCAGAGGGGAGGGGGGTGGGGGATTGGGATAGGCTGGTGATGGGTATTAAGGAGGGCACGTATTACATGGAGCACTGGGTGTTACACGCAAACAATGAATCATAGAACACTACATCGAAAACTAATGATGTACTGTATGGTGAATAACATAATATAATAAAAATATAAAAATAAATAAAAATGCAATTCCATTTAGAATTATTTATTTATTTATTTATTTTTAATTTTTTAAAAGTAGAATCCTTGCCCAGCATGGAGCCCAATGCTGGGCTTAAACTCACGACCCTGAGATCAAGACCTGAGCTGAAATTGAGTCTGACATGTAACTGACAGAGCCACCCAGGTGCCCTAATTTTCAATTACCTTAAAGGAAATGTACTACTTAGTGCTATGGACTGAATTGTGCAAACCACGCCCTCCTGAAATTCATATGTTGAAGCCCTAACCCCTAGTGTGATTTTATCTGGAGATAAGGCTTTTAGGAAGTAATTAAGGTTAAATGATGGCATAAAGGTAGAGTCCTAATCCAATAGGATTGGTGGCTTTAAAAGAAGAGGAAGAGCTCTCTCTTTCTCTCTCTCCTCATGCATGCCCTGAGGAAATGCCATATGAGCACTTGAAGAGAGCTCTTACTAGAACCCAACCATGCTGGCACCCTGATCTCAGAACTAATTAAATGGAGAAGTAAACTATATTCAGAGATACAAAGATTCAACATACTAAAGATGTCAATTTTCTCCAAATTGATCTATAGTTTTAATGCAATTTAATATCCAAATTCCAGCAGGATATTTGTAGACATAGACAAGCTTACTCTAAAATTTATATGGAAAGTCACAGGCCCTGGAATAGCTTAAATAATCTTGAAAAAGAGTAAAGTGTCAGAAATGACTTTATGTGATATGAAGTCTTACTATACAGCTACACTACTTAAGACTATATGGAATTAGTGCAGGTATAGACACATAGATCAATGGAGCAGAATAGAGAACCCAGAAATAGAACCACACAAATATGTTCATCTTGTTTTTTACAGTGGTATAAGAACAATTCCGTGGAAGAAGGATAGCTTTTTCAACAAATGGCACTGAAGTAATTGGACATCCATAGGCAAAAAAAAATCTTGATCTGAACTTAATACCTTATATAAAAATTAACTCAAAGTAAATCACAGGCTTCAATATAAAACTTTAAAACCTTGAGGGGAAAAAACACAAGAAAATCTTTGGGGGTTAGGGCCAAAGAGTTCTTAAGCCTGATAGCAAAAGCATGATCAATAAAGGAAAAATTGATAAACTGATGTCCTAAAAATTAAAAACTTTTGCTCTGCAAAACCCATTGTAAAGAGGACAAAAAATAAGTATAGACTAGGGGAAAATATTTGCAAACCAAATCCAACAAGGAACTACTATCAAGAGTATATAAATAGCTCTCAAAACTCAACAGTAAAAATACAAAACAAAGAAAAACCAACAAAAATCCAATTAGGAAATAGGCAAAGACATGAGGATATAGAAATATATTGCACATGAGCACATGAAAAGATCCAATATCATTAACCATGAGGAAGCCTCAAATTAAAACCACGAGATATCACTATACTCCTATCAGAATGGCTAAAATAAAAGTGACAACATTGTATGCTGGGGAGGATGTGGAGACACTGGATCACTCTGAGTTGCCAGTGAGAACGTAAGAGAGCACAGCCACTCTGGAAAATAGTTTGGCAGTTTCTTATAAAACTAAATATGCAATTACTATACGCCCCAGCAAATGTACTCTTTATCTTAAAAAACACTTATGGTTACACAGACACCTGTACACAAATATCCACAGTAGATTTATTTGTCGCAGCTAAAAATTGGAAACATCTCAGATGTCTTTCAATAGGTAAATGTTTAAACAAACTGTACTATATACACATCATGAAATACTACTCAGGAATAAAAAATTAACTATTGATATGACAAACAAATTTGATGATACAGAGTATTATGCTGAGTGAATAAGAGCCCATCTTAAACAGCTACATACTGTTTGATTTCATATAAAATTTTGGAAATGACAAAATATTAGAAATGTTGAACAGATTTGTAGTACCAGTGGCTAGTGACTGCAATGATGGGAGTATGAATTTATATATGTGATCTAATTGCATAGAACTTGTTTCGTTGTGCCTGGACTGGCCCTTGTTGTTCTTATCATGACTGCAAGATGCCCTTAGGAACAACAACCATCAGGAAACTTTGAAAATAAAGGTTTATTACTTACACATTGTGGAAATTACATAGGACACCTGGAGTGTCACAGCAAGGTCATGGGGAGGCAGGGGACAGTAAAGAAGGGCCTAGGGCTCTGCTTTTATTGGGGTGTAGGTGGGGGCCTTGGGTTTTGAGAGCTCACTCATTATTGATGAATTTAAAACAAAATAGCAGGAATTTAAAGTGTGGGAAAAGAAAAAACAAGAGGCCCAAATGACTTTTAAAACAAAGGAGTCTGGGGTTGTGGGGGCAGCCTGGCTCTTTATCTAGACTTGTGACTGGTACTGTATTTATTCAAGACAGCCATCATGAAGAGGATGCCCCTTTGAAGTAGATGCCTTGCAATCAAAGCTTAAGTCAAGGCACCTGCATTACAAAAAGAAAAGTCAAATGTCAGAGCTTACACTACAGAACTAAATACACACACAGATGAGTACATATAAAACTTGGGAAATTTGAATAAGATTGGTGAATTTTATCAATAAAAATATCCTAGTTTTCATACTAGTTTTGCAAAATACTACCATTGGGGGAAACTGGGTAAAGGGTACAAGGGATCTTTCCTTATTATATATTACATCTGTATGCATACCTACAATTATTTCAATAAAAAGTTCAACAATAAGTCTGTTGTGATATGCCTAGGCTTTGTTCTAAATACCATGCTCCACTAAAAGGAACCAGAGCTTTTTGTAGAAATGTGTGATTCCAGGGCTGGGAGTGTAAAAGTCTAAGGAGAGCTTTGGATATCTGGTTGTACCAAAAAACAAGAAAGTGGTCAAAGAATAATGGAGATGTGCAAAAAGACACAGGATCCAGTTTGAAAAGGCTCCTATGGGCCAAAGTTGGGATACTTTGTACTTAAAAAAATTAGTTTATGGGATGCCTGGGTGGCTCAGTTGATTAAGCCTCTGCCTTTGGCTCAGGGCATGATCCCAGGGTCCTGGGATGGAGTCCTGCATGGGGCTTCTTGCTCAGTGGGGAGCCTGCTTCACCCTCTGCCTGCTACTCCCTCTGCTTGTGCTGTCTCTCTCTCTCTCAAATAAATAAAATCTTTAAAAAATTATAAGTTCGCTATAAATTATTGAATGCAAGGTTACTATTACTCCTACTCTTTACTCTGCAAACTGATAATTAAAGGTAAAGAATTAAGTACATACCCCGCCTTTAAGGGAGAAACACTAGTCCATCCACACTTCATGAGAGAAAGTTCATATTTATGGATGAAAGCCAGCTAATAAAAGTAGAAGGAAAATTAGAATTAGAAAATTGCCATTTTGGGGCACCTGGATGGCTCAGTAGGTTAAGCATCTGCCTTCAGCTCAGGTCATGGTCTCAGGGTCCTGGGATCGGGATGTCGGGCTTCCTGTTCAGTGGGGAGCCTGCTTCTCCCTCTCCCTCTGCTCCTCTCACCCCCACTCTCTCAAATAAATAAATAAAAATTTCTTAAAAATCACCATTTTGCAATCAAACAACAAACAATTGAAATAATTGGTTCAATCAGAGATTATTAATGGATTTTTAAACCATTAGGCAAAAGTTGGGAAGGAACTCACATAGTGCCAAAATAACACCCCTTAGATTACTTGGCTTATTGCAAAAGGAAAACTCTACCTCCACAATGGAGAAAACGGGCAATCATTATCTTAAGGAAGATAGAGCATTTAGTATCATTACTACTGGAATAACTTGACATCATGAACATCTGATGTGATGCGATATGAAGTATACAACATCTGCCAAAACGAAATACTTGCCAAATATGTAAATTGAATCTCATCTAGCTTTTTAGACCTGGCTTTTAGCTGTAGGGGAAAAATACTGGGTAGAAGAGCAGTCTAAAGGACACTACAAGAAAAAAGGCAAAATCAGCAATTGACTGGCCTGGTTGCTTATTACTTTTTTTAACTTCAAGTTTTTATTTAAATTCCAGTTAGTTAACATACAGTGTAATATTAGTTTCAGGAGTAGAATTTAGTGATTCATCACTTACATACAATACCCAGTGCTCATCACAAGTGCTTCCTTAATATCCATCATCCATTTAACACCCCCCCACCTCCCCTCCAGTAACCTTCAGTTTGTTTTCTATATTTAAGAGTCCGTTTTCTGGTTTGCCTTTCTTTCTTTTCCCCCTATGTTCATCTGTTTTTTTTTCTTAAATTCCACATATGAGTCAAATCACATGGTATTTGTCTTTCTCTGACTGACTTATTTCACTTAGTATAATACTCTCTAGCTCCCTCCACATTGCTACAAATAGTAAGATTTCATTCTTTTATGGTTGAATAATATTCCATTGTGTATATATACCATATCTCTTTATCCATTCATCAGTTGATGGACATTTGGACTCTTTCCATAATTTGGCTATTGTTGATAATGCTGCTATAAATATTGGGGGTGCATGTATCCCTTTGAATCAGTATTTTTGTATCCTTTGGGTAAATACCTAGTAGTGAAATTGCTGGGTCGTAGGGTAGTTCTATTTTTAACTTTTGGAGGAATCTCCATACTGTTTCCCAGAGTGGTTGCACCAGCTTGCATTCCCACCAACAGTGTAAAAGGGTTCCCCTTTCTCCACATCCTCGCCAACATCTGTTGTTTCCTGTATTGTTGATTTTAGCCATCCTGACTGATGTGAGGTGATAGCTCAGTATAGTTTTGATTTGTATTTTCCTGATGATGAGTGGTGTTGAGCATTTTTCATGTGTCTGTTAGCCATCTGTACGTCTTCTTTGGAAAAATGTCTATTCATATCTTCTACCCATTTCCTTTTTTAAAAGATTTATTTATTTCGTTTAGAGATAGAGAGAGCATGAGCAGGAGGAGGGGCAGTGGGGGAGGGAAACAAGCGGACTCCCTGCAGGGCTCCATCCCTGGATTCTGAGATCATGACCTGAGCCAAAATCAAAAGTCGGACGCTTAACGGACTGAGCCACCCAGGCGCCCCATCTTCTGCCCATTTCTTAACTGGATTATTTGTTTTTTGGGTGTTGAATTTGGTAAGTTCTTTATATATTTTGGATACTAACCCTTTATGAGATATGTTATTTGCAAATATCTTCTCCCATTCTGAAGGTTGCCTTTAATTTTTGTTCATTGTTTCCTTCACTGTGCAGAAGCTTTTTATCTTGATGAAGTCTCAACAGTTTATTTTTGCTTTTGTTTCCCTTGCCTCCAGAGATGTGTCTAATAAGAAGTTGCTACGGTGGAGGTTACAGAGACTAAAAAGAAACAACCAAAGTTAATATCTGAATTTTCATTAGATCCTGTTGAGGGGGGAAATCTTTTTATAAAACACATTTTGGAAACAATTTAGGAAATTTAAATATATACTGGGAGTTAGATGAAATTGGAAAATTATATTGATTTGTATATGTGATAATGATACTGTGGCTGTACAAGAAATTATGCCTTGTTAGCCTTAAAAATAAAGCCGCCAGTTATTTTACCAGCAAAAAAAGGGTTTACGTGGGAATAGCAGAGAATTGCAATCCAGGACAAGGAAGCTATAGCAAAACCATAGGCAAATCCAACAAACAAAGGAGAGGAACATTATTTTATGGGGAAGAGGGAGGAATTTGGGAGATGTTGTTTTGATCAGAAGTCCATTGGAGAAAAGAAAGGGTGATGACCAAGTCTCATTGCTTGAGTTTCAGGGGCAGTGGATTTCTTGTAGGAGATGCAATGTACATCTTTCCCTGTTAAGACAGGCTTGTAATTGATCATTCCTTCCTGTTGAGATTCTTCTGTTAGGGGTCTGTAATTGACAATTCTTCCTGTAATTTCCCTACCAGCCTCCCCTTCTAGCATCCCCAGTCCAATTTAGTGAGATTTTCCTTTATTTATTGTCACAGCCTCTATTCTTAGGACATGAGTGCTGAAATATTGAGAGATTAAGTGGCATTGATGTGTGTATTTTAAATTTTTTTTCAGAAAATATATACACATACACATGCATATATATGACAAAATGTTAAGAACTATTAAATCTGTGCGTGGATCTCTGCTTATACCCAGTGTGTGTAGATGTCACTATTTAATTCAGGAAGCACTTTTTGGAAGATTCCTCACTGTTTTCCCAGGTAGATTACACTGCAGGAAGGAGGATCCGTGCTCATTTTGTGGGGTCTCTCCTCTGGCCATGCCCAATGATCACATCAATTTCCAAAGAACAGAGTTCCGGCTTCATATTTATGCTTCTCAGAGCTGTTAATTTTTCTCGGTGTAGATGGACAAATTAATGCATTGTTTCTTCTTTTACCTCTTATTCTTAGAAGACAAATTTACACAAGTAAACTTCTTGTCCTGTATTGAAGTTAACATCCAGTTTTTCTCTATGGGTCCACTGGTGTGTTGTAACATAGTATTGTGGGTCGTCATTTTTATTAGCCCTGACTATAGTACAATCACACACTACACATTTGTGTATGTTTCAGTTTGTCTCTTCTACACTAGATGAACAGTGCTTATTTTAGACTGTTTTGTCTGCTGCTGCATGCAAGCTAGATAAAAGGTCTGCAGCATTTTCAGTGTTTCAATATTTTAAGGGTAGGCTTCTGATTTAAATGAACAATAGAAAATAATATTTAGGAGAAGGGGCAGCTGATAGGCTTAGCCAGAATTTCAGGCCAGTAAAGGCTGTTTTGATAGGGTCAAACAAAGGGTCTCTACATCACATTCAACAAGTGGCCAATCAGGCTGACGCAATGAGGCTGCTCGGTAACTTACTAGGAAACCAGGGGCGGTGGGCACGCGCTTGGAAGGCTGCAGGCGCCATGGGCAGAGTGAGGAACGGCGCCAACACCCAGCCTCGGGGACGAAAGCGGCCCGGGGATCCCGCCGCCGCCTGCGCAGCCGTCGCGGTCATGGGCGCGCGGCGCCCACCTGGTTTCCAAGTCCGCATGGGGAGCCAAGCGGCAGGAAGGAAGCCGGCGACGGCCAGGCGGGATCTCGCAAGGTTGCGGCGGAAACGCTGGTGGCGGCGCGCCCGGGAGGCAGGCTCCAAAGGCCCGCTGCGATCCCCGAAGCCGCGGGCGCCCGCCGTGTCCCCAGGCGAAATGGACCTGGGCGCGCAGCGGGAGCGCTGGGAGACGTTCAGGAAGCGACGGGGCCTCAGCTGCGAGGGTGCCGCCAAGTTCCTGCTGGACACCTTCGAGTACCCAGGCCTGGTATATCACACGGGAGGCTGCCACTGCGGCGCGGTCCGCTTCGCCGTCTGGGCCCCCGCAGATCTGCGCGTGGTGGATTGCAGCTGCAGGCTGTGCAGGAAGAAGCAGCACCGACACTTCCTCGTCCCGGCCTCGCGCTTCACTCTCCTGCTGGGCGCCGAGAGCATCGTCACCTATCGATCCCACACGCACCCCGCGCTGCACAGCTTCTGCAGCAGGTGCGGGGTGCAGAGTTTCCACGCCTCTGTCTCTGACCCCGGCGTGTATGGCGTCGCCCCGCACTGCCTGGACGCCGGCACCGTGCGCAGTGTGGTCATCGAGGAGGTCGACGGTGGCGACTGGGGGGAGGAGGCCGTGGAGGAGCCCAAGGCCATCCAGAGTGCATCCCCCGAGTGAGCCCTTGCCTCTCCTCCCGAAGAGGAGTGGCGACTGGGGCCGCAACACGCCTGAAACATGCCCAGGTCCCCCCTCGAGGGAGCCCCTTCAGTGCTTGTGAAGGGATTACTGTATGAAAGAGGTCGGCTTCTGGACTGGTGAACCCGTGATGTCTCTCCAACCTCCCACCCCTTCCCTTTCAGTGTTTTGCAACGGACTTGGACTTGCTTATGATCAAAAAAACTGAGCACACATTTGTCTGTCAATGGCTGTAATTTTCCAATCCAATAAGCAAGTAGTGTGGCTACTTTTGCAAGTCGCCTTGTATAACGCTCACTTGTATTCTTTATTCTTTGTATAGTTCTCATAGATGATTTTCAGATCATTCATATGTACTGTACCGTTACGGTGCTGTTGTGAACAAGATTGTTTTTAATGGTCGCATCTGGTATGCAGGACCACTCACTATATCCAGACACTTTTGTGAACCTTTATTAGGACGTTTTCTATTGATTATCTGTGTGCGTTTGTGTTTTAGGTAAGCACTCACGTTTACGCTGAGAGATAGTGCTTTGATTTCAGCCACATTGTTTATTTAGTGTGTTTTTATGTAATATGTTTAAGGCTCATTAGTGTGACATACCTCACTGCACTTGTATGCCCTCTTTGATGTGTTGAAATTCCTATCTTGAACATGTGTTAAGTATTCAGATAAAAAGTGTTCCAGAAATAAATACTTAGTCACTAGAATACTATGTATTTCTATGTTGTACATTACAAATCAGCATTAATTTATATGTAATTTCTATATACCTGAGATTTTTATCAAACAATAGGTGGTGTCTTTTCCTATCAAATGATATGTATAAAAACCATCATTTAATGGCTTCGTAGAATTAAAAACTGTGAATCTTCCATAACTTATTTAACCAACCTCTTCTCATGGATAGTTGCCTTTTCCCCCAGCTTTTCACTATAATAATAATATTTTGAAGGAGTAAAGTACAAATAAATATTCTCAGTGTTCTCTCACTTAGATAAAAGGGCCTGGAACTCTTTCCATCTCTTTTTCTTGCTGTCTGTCTCTCTTCTGTACATACATTTCATTAGATGTGCATATAATATACATCGAATTAACTTGACATATCTGTCAACAACTTAAAAATGAACTACATAGGTGTGTGTTTCCAGGTATTACAAATAACATGACAGCCATCACACAGAGAAGCTATCATCTTTCAATCCTTACCTCTCATTTTCCATCATCCCCCCCCACCCCAGCCTAGAGGAAGGGGTTTATGACTTGGTTTCCCTAACATGACCCTCTACTCCTCAAGCTTCCTCCTTTGTTATTTGGAAGAGCTTGGCCCATCCCTTTACCATCTAGAGATTGGGTTGAGGTAGAAAAGGGAGAGAGAGAGGGAGAGAACATGAACATGGACATATGCCCCTGGGAGATTCAGTCATCTTCATGGTCAGAAAAGACCAAATTGCATCTAAAGTTACACCTATAAAACATTCCATTGTCCATTGCATGGATGGGATCCAGAGAGAAAGAAAAAGAAAATGGCTCAAGACTTCATGCTTCTTCCATGTCAGTGTTTCTACCAATAAACGTATGTATAATTTCTCTCTTTTTCTGAGTGACTTTTCTTTCAAAGTGAATATTGATGTTTCTGCTTCTCTCTGCCATGTGCAAATCATTCATGAGTTAATTTTGTTAAAAACTCGCATTTAAGAGTTTCAGAGAACGTTGTTAACCTGCATACCATTTATGGGTCCTAGGCTGCTTTCCACGTGTGAGAATGCAGATAGGGGACAGTTGTGTGGTGAAGAGGGATGGGAGACAGTGCTAGAACCTGAGGATGGACAAGCTGTTGGGAAAGTGGATGATCTCCCAGATATCTGAGGATGGAGATTTGGAGAGAAAGAGAAGCAATAAGAAGCTCAGAACCAGTGAGGAATGCTGAGGAAAGGACAGAGCTGTTTAAGGGAGTCTTTGGGAGTGCTGGCACAGATTGCATGATGTCAGTGTTTTTTCCCCTTCCTCCAAGGAAGGCCTTAATGTTGCTTTATGCATTAGCTTTTTTTCTGTTGCACAAAAAAATATCATACACTTTAAAACTACATAGTAAATGTCCAAGCACCATTAAAGTCATCATGGACACTGGTAGTGGTCTGTGTGCCATGCTTTAGGCATCTCTTATTTCAAAGAAAACGCAAGGACTTGGATTGTGGGTCTTGCCTGAAATGCCAACTCTTCTACCTACTGCTGTCTGGTTTATAAAATCTGTAAAAACCCACACTCTCCCTCACTGTGAGGACTAAATGAAGTCACACATATAGTCTCCTGGCACAGTGACTGATATGCACCAAAACTTTGCTGTGGTTATTGCTCTTATTAGATCAGGACACTGATAAACAGAACCAATGGTCATAATTGTATTCGGCTCTAGGATTAAGACACTTCCATGTGCATTCTCTCAGGTGCCATTTTTTTTGAGCCACTTAAAGTGAGAATCAGAGCAGTCCAGTGATTGGGGTAAGACAGGAGGAGTAAGCCACAAGTCTGCAGGATTCTAAATGTTCTATACCCTTTTAATGGATTTGTCAAACAATATCCACTGTTCCCTCTCTGTCCACATAGACATGTTCCTGTCCTCATCCATCCAAGCTATTAAGAAGGGAATCACCCTAGATGGAACCTCATCCTACCCCACCTCATACCCTATTTTCTCTCTGGCTTTACCCCCATTTTTCCCTACTGGTTGTCCAGCACTGCTTTCTGTGCTAGGATAGAGCAATGAACAAAATGCAGTGCCTAGGCCCTTATCATTTCTGTCTGGTGGATGAGAGAGACAAATAACTATGAGCTTACAACAGAGTGTAACTAGGACAAGAACAGGGTGCTGGGGGAGCACAGAAAAAAAGCCCCTACTCTTGAACTAGTTAATAAACTTCTCTGGGCTTCAGTTTCACGGTCCTCATTTCTAAAATGGTTACAATAATAATACTCCTTTCCTAATCTTGTCCTCTCTCCAGGGCGAGATATAAAGGAACCTAAAGAGACCAGCTATATTCCAGGAGAAACCACAAACTCTGTGCCCTCCTAGTCACATATCAGGTTGGAGGCAAAGCATTCCAAGACCCCTGGGAATCTAGTCTATTCTAGGGAATGGGGGCAGGATTGGTGCCATTTCCATCTTTTCCTTTATGTCTTCACATCTACCAAAAGGGCTTCTTTTATTTATAATGTATTCTTAAAATTACAGATTGTAAGTAACTAAATTTAGTCCTCACAGGTCGTGCTATAAAAGGGGGTACCAGCAGTGGTATATCACCCTCCGGTGGACATTGTAAGTAATGTCACATTATTGGATGATTTTACTGTTTAACATTTGAGAAATTCAAAAGCGATGGGTGATGCTTTCTTCCCCAGAGTCTCTGGGAAAGAAGCCCAGTAGTTGGGATGCTTTTCTCTACAAAATAAGTGTTTCAGAAATCACATCCAGGAAGAACAGTGTCATGCAGAAAAAGAAGACCTGTTTCTTTCTGTGGGGCTCTTTTCATGAAGTAGGAAATCTTTCAGAAAATCATTGCCCCCAGATACAAATTCCAGTTTCCTTTTTCTCACTGACTAAAATCTTGCACTAGTTAGTATATTGAGAAAAGAACCTCTATCAGTAAATTTCAAGTCCGTAGCCATGTCTGTTCATCCAGCTTTATTGATGACATACAAATAGGAAATTGATGTGGACACATTATTTCTGTTTTTTATCCTTATCCTATGAACTGAGATTTCTAGCTATCATAGTCCATTCCCTTACATTAGTATGCCAAATCCCGAAGTAGGTTGTGGGATATATACCTGGTCTCAGTCTTTGTGGAGCTCACAGCACGTTGGAGGAGACAGACAACAAAACAAGAAACTTCAACAAACTGTAGTAGGTTCTCATGGTGATGGGGGAATTCAAGTTGTCCTGATAATACATATCCAGACGAGGGCAAGCCATAGCCTTTCAAAGGAAGAGAATTTCCATATGAGACATAGCAGATAAATAGGAGTTGGTCAGGTGGAAAGGGAACTAGAATTTCCCAGAGAAAGGGAATAATATATATGAGGTCTTGGAATTCAGAGAGAGTATGATGCACATGAGGAACAGACTTCTATTCCAACCTCTTTATCAAATTGTAAATTGTATTTGCTTGTTGTTTTCTGTTAGCATTTTGAGGGTAAGGATCCTACCCAATTCTTTATGAACCCCAAGTGCTTAGTACAGTGTGACATATCAATATTCAATAAATCTCTATATATGCATAAACTAAGAGCACCCACTATGTGCCATGCACTGAAAAAGAACTACTCCTGTATTTTGATAAAATTCAGACTTATTTAGAAAGTATGTACATTAAAACATAGCTATTTCTTGCCAATGGTAAAAAATTATCAGAAAAATGTATGTATCATCTGAGTACAAAGGAGTGGGGAAACAACCAACCAATGTTTTGCTTTTGTGTTTGTTTCTACACAGAGAAAGTCCATTTATTTCTGATTTCAAAAACAACAAATATACAATGTAAGGAAAAACAGAAAAGTATAAAATTGCAAAGAAAAAAATATTTTCCTATTTCCATGAAACAGCCAAGTATAAACATCTGCATATAATTTCTCAAAAAAAAAAAAGCTTTGGGGTGCCTGGGTGGCTCAGTTAGTTAAGCGGCCAACTCTTGATTTCAGCTCAGGTCATGATCTCAGGGTCCTGGAATCGAGCCCTACATCTGGGTCCATGCTCAGTGAGGAGTCTGCCAGAGGATTCTCTTTCTCCCCCTGCTTACTCTCTCTCTCTCTAAAATAAATTCAAAAATAAAATAAAATTTCTTCTTTAAAAAAAAGCTTTATTAAGGTATAATTGATAGACAGAAACCTGCACATATTTAATGTATACAATTTGGACATATGCATACATCCATAAAACCTTGACCACAATCAAGGTAATAGATACATTCATTACCTCCAAAAGTTTCCTTGTTGCATGCTTTATTTTTAAAAAATTTTTTATTTGAGTATAGTTGACACACAATGTCACATTAGTTTCAGGTGTACTACATAGTGACTCAACAAGTTTATATATTATGCTATGCTCACCACAATGCTATTATAGTATCATTGACTATATTCTTTATGCTGTGCCTTTTATTCTGTGACTTATTCATTCCATAACTGGAAGCCTGTATCTCCCACTCCCCTTCACCCATTTTGCCCATCCCCCACCCTCTCTCTTCTGGCAACCATCAGTTTGTTCTCTGTAGTTATAGGTCTGATTTTGCTTTTTGTTTGTTTATTCATTCACTTTTTTTTAGATTCAATATATAAGTGAAATCATATGATATTTGTCTTTTTCAGTCTGACTTATTTCACTTAGCATAATACCTTTTAGGTCCATCTATGTTGTTACAAATGGCACAACCTCATCCTTTCTATGGTTGTGTTATGTTACATTGGATATGTACACTACATCTCCCTTATCCATTTGTCTCTTGATGGACATTTAGGTTGCTTCCATATCTAGTCTATTGTAAATAGTGTTGCAATAGGGCTTTGGTGGGGGGGGGAATGGGATAGGCTGGTGATGGATATTAAGGAGGGCACGTATTGCATGATGCACTGGGTGTTATATGCAAGTAATAAATCATGGAACTTTACAACAAAAATTGGGGATGTACTGTATAGTGACTAACATAATATAATAAAAATATTATTAAAAAATAAAAAAAATAGTGCTGCAATAAACATAGGGATGAATATATTTCTTTGATTAGTATTTCTGTTTTATTGTGTTTTCTAATAACCACTAGTGGAATTATTGGATTATATGGCATTTCTATTTTTAATTTTTTGAGGAACCTCTCTACTGTTTTCCACAGTGGCTGCACCAATTTACATTTCCACCAACAGTGCATGAGAGTTCCTTTTTCTCCACATCCTCACAAACACTCCTTACTTCTAGCCTTTTTGATTTTAGCCATTCTGACAGGTATAAGTTAATATCTCATTGTGGTTTCCATTTCCATTTCTCTAATGAACTAACCAGTGTTTTTGAGAATTCTTGAACATTTACTGTACATGCTGTTATGTCCATGCATTAACCTGTTTAAACATGAATAAATAAAATCCATTCAATCTATCCTATTTATATGCTTGAATATCTATGTGTGTACGTGTGTATACGCATATATTCTTGGATGTGCATAAAATATGCACCGAAGTTTGTAAACAAACAAATCCAAAGTAAATAATATATATTTTCACACATGTGTACTCATAGAAATGGCCTAACCATCCCCCTCATTACCACTACCTCCCTTCTCCATTTTTCCTCCACTCCTATACCTTGTTTATCTAACCATCTCTTCACATGTCACCTGCACTGCTCTGGAACCACTAGTCAGCATCGGAAGGCCAGGTCATTTGATGTGTGTGTGGGGAGTGGGGAATTGAGGTATTAACCTGATGTATACTGATAAATATTTAACATGTTTTTCTAAGTATAATTCTGGCATGAATTTTGGTTTTTAACTTGTTTAGGTTAATGAGTAAGACAAAACTCAGATATAGATAAAGACCTATGTCAGAATTTCACTAATTCATCAATGACTTCGGGATTCTCTTTGCTGAGTTGGACAATAGTTATCAAATACTAAAAGACTAGTTCTTCAATTTTGTGTCCTATTCACACTGTAATGGCCACAGACACAAAATACATTTCAGTTTAATCTGCATTATTAATATATTTTACTTCACTTTCTTAATTTTAGACAATCAACATAACCATAAATTGAACCCCAATTTCCTGATCTCCACCGTGTGGCGTAAATACCCACACCATGGCCTATTTCAAGTTACCAATGTGAAGTCATTGAATACAAACCTAAGAAGAGATGTGCAGACAAATAACATATAATTTCACTCATATGTGGAAATTAAGAAACAAAACAAATGAAGAAACAAAGAAAAAAGAGACAAACAAAAAACAGATTCTTAAATAGAATAAACTGGTGGTTGCCAGAGGGGAAGTGGTTGGGGGAAAGGGTGAAATAGATAAAGGGGATCAAGAGTAGTTATCTTGATGAGTGCTGAGAAATGTATGGAATTGTTGAATCAGTATATTGTATACCTGAAACTAATATAACACTGTATGTTAACTATACTTCAATTAATAAAAAAGAGATGTGCAGTTTTATACCATTATATAACATTTCCACAAGACACACACAAAACACAAAAATAACTTTAAGAACACAGACAATAGTAAAATGTAATAAAATAATTAGGAAGCAATAAGCTTTGTGTATTTTTTCTTTTATAATATAATTAAATTTATTATAAGTTCATATAATTTAATTTTCAATCATCACCTTTAGCAAGTCGGTACGTACCACTGGTCTTGAGCCCCTTCTCTACACAGATTCATGTAACTTTGAGGCAGACCCTAACCAATCCAACACAAGAGAACTCCATCTTCTGCACTCCTCCTCCTGCTGATTTCCAGGACTAAAATTAGGACCCTATTTCCCTAAAAGTACCTTTCTTTTAAACCTTAAGGCCCCTAATCTAACCTTAAAGTCCTTAGTCTCTAGAAATCACTGGCTCTAGGCAGTAACCATCATCTTTGGATTTGTTAGACCTATGCAGAAACTTCACTATGCTCAATGCTTTGTTCTTATGGTCTTAACGCTGGTCTTTCCTGGGGCAATCCTTCACTTTGTGGCAAAAGCATATTAAAGAACTCTTAGTGACACTCTTTTTCTTAAATTTTATTTTAACTCCAGTGTAGTTAACATGAAGATTTATATTAGTTTCAGGTATACAATAGAGTGATTCATCAATTCCATACATCACCCAGTGCTCATCATGACAAGTGCACTCCTTAATCCCCATCACCTATTTCACCCATTCCCCCACTCCTCTCCCCCCTGGTAACCATCTGCAAGTTAAGAGTCTGTTTCTTGGTTTGTCTCTCTCTCATTTTTTTTCTTTTGCTCATTTGCTTTGTTTCTTAAATTCTACATATGAGTAAAATCATAGGGTATTTGTCTTTCTCTGACTTATTTTTTTAAATATTTTTTTATTATATTATGTTAGTCACCATACAGTACATCCCTGGTTTTTGATGTAAAGTTCGATAATTCATTAGTTGCGTATAACACCCAGTGCACCATGCAATACGTGCCCTCCTTACTACCCATCACCAGCCTATCCCATTCCCCCACCCCCCCCGACTTATTTTGCTTAGTATTATACTTGCTAGCTCGATCCATCTCCATGCATGTGGCAAGATTTCATTCTTTTTATGGCTGAATAATATTTAATTGTATATACACACCACTTTATTCCCTCATCTATCGATGGACACTCAGGCTACTTTCATACTTTGACTATTGTAAATAATGCTGCAGTAAACAGCGATGCATATATCCTTTCAAATTAGTGGTTTTGTATTCTTTGTGTAGGTACCCTGTAGTGTGATTACTAGATCATAAAGTAGTTCTATTTTTAATTTCTTGAGGAACCTCCATACTGTCTTCTATAGTGGATGCGCCAGTTTCATTTCCACCAACAGTGCACAGGGGGTCCTTTTTCTCCACATTCTTCCCAACACTTGTCCTTTCTTGTGTTTTTTATTTTAGCCATTCCGACATGTAGTTTTGATTTGCATTTCCCTGATGATGTTGAACATCTTTTCATGTGTCTGTTAGCTATCCGTATGTCTTCTTTGGAGAATGGTCTGTTCACGTCTTCTGCCAATTTTTTTTAAAGATTTTATTTTTTATTAAGCAATCTTTACATCCAACGTGGGACTTGAACTCACAACCCCGAGATCAAGAGTCACACCCTCTTCCAATTGAGCCAGCCAGGTGCCCCTGTCTGCTGCCCATTTTTAAATTGGATTATTTGTTTATTGGGTGTTCAGTTGTATAAGTTCTTTATATATTTTGGATGCTAACCCTTTATCAGATATGTTATTTGCAACTATCTTCCCCCATTTCCGAGGTTGCCTTGTAGTTTTACTGATTGTTTCTTTTGCTATGTAGAAGCCTTTTATTTCAATGCAGTCCCAATAGTTCATTTTTGCTTTTGTTTGCCTGGCCTCAGGAGACATATCTAGTAAGAAGTTCCTATGGCCAATGTCAAAGAGGTTACTGCCTATATTCTCTAGGATTTTGATGGTCTCACATTTAGGTCTTTCATCCATTTTGAATATATTTTGATGGTGTAAGAAAGTGGTCCAGTTTCATTCTTTTGCATGTTGCTGTCCAGTTTTTCCAACAGCATTTATTAGAGACACTGTCTTTTTTCTATTGGATATTCTTTCTGCTTTGTTGAAGGTTAGTTGACCATAAAGTCGCGGGTCCATTTGTAGAAGGGTTTTCTATTCTGTTCCATTCATCTATGTGTCTGTTTTTGTGCCAGTACCATACTATCTTGATCACTACAGCTTTGTGACATAATTGAAGTCTGGAAATGTGATGCTTCCAGCTTGGCTTTTCTTTTTCAAGATTGCTTTTGCTCTTAGGAGTCTTTTGTAGTTCCATACAAATTTTAGGATTGTTTGTTCTAGATCTGTGAAAAGTGCTGGTGGTATTTTGATAAGGATTGCATTAAATGTGTAGATTGCTTTGGGCAGTATAGTCATTTTAACAATATTTGTTACTCCAATCCATGAACATGAAATGTTTTTCCATTTCTTTGTGTCATTTTCAATTTCTTTCATAAGTGTTTTATAGTTTTCAGAGTACAGATCTTTTATCTCTTTGGTTGGGTTTATTCCTAGGTACCTTATGGTTTTTGGTGCAATCGTAAATGAGACTGATTCCTTGATTTCTCTCTCTGCTGCTTTGTTATTGGTGTATAGAAATGCAACTGATATCTGTACATTGATTTTATATCCTGTGACTTTACTGAATTTGTGTATCAGTTGTAGCAATTTTTTGGTGTAGTCTTCCAGGTTTCCTACATAGAGTATCAGATCATCTGCAAATAGTGAAAGTTTGACTTCTTCCTTGCTGATTTGGATGCCTTTTGTTTCTTTTATTATCTGATTGCTGAGGCTAGGACAGTGGTGAGAGTGGACATCCCTGTCTTGCTCCTGACTGTAGAGGAAAAGCACTCTGTTTTTGTCCATTGAAGATGATATTAGCTGTGGGGTTTTTGTATATGGCCTTTATGATGTTGATGTATGTTCATCTATCCCTACTTTGTTGAGGCTTTTTATCAAGAATATATGCTTTACTTTGACAAATGCATATTCTGCATCTTTTGAGAGGATCATATGGTTCTTATCCTTTCCTTTATTAATGCAGGATAACACATTGATTTGCAAATATTGAACCACCCTGCAACCCAGGAATAAATCCCACTTGGTTGTGGTGGATGATTCTTTTAATGTACTGTTGGATTTGATTTGTGAGTATTTTGTTGAGAATTTTTGCATCCATGTTTATCAGGGATATTGGCTTGTAGTTCTCCTTTTCATCAAGGTCTTTGTCTGGTTTTGGAATCAGGGTAATGCTGGCCTTGTGGAATGAGTATGGAATTTTCCTTCCATCTATTTTTTGGAACAGTTTGAGAGAAATAGGTCTTAACTCTTTAAACATTCACCTGTGAAGTCAACTGGTCCTGGACTTTTGTTTTTTGGGAGATTTTTGATTACTGATTCAATTCCTTTGCATATATCAGTCTGTTCAAGTTTTTTTATTTCTTCCTGTTTCAGTTTTGGTAGTTTATGTGTTTCTAGGAACTTAACTGTTTCTTCCAGATTGCCCAATTGTTGACATATGGTTTTTCATAATATTCTCTTACAATTTTTTTTTGTATTTTTGTAGCGTTGGATGTAATTTCTCCTCTCTCATTCATGATTTTATTTATTTGCATCCTTTCTCTTTTCTTTTCTTTTTGATGTGTCTGGTTAGGGGTTTATCAATTCTATTAATTTTTTTTAAAGAACCAGCTCCTGGTCTCATTGATCTATTCTACTGGATTTTTTTGTTGTTGTTCGTTTGTTTCTATATCACTTTTCTGCTCTTCATTATTTCCCTTATTTTTCTGGTTTTAGGCTCCATTTGTTATTCTTTTTCTAGATCCTTTAGGTGTAAGGGTAGGTTGTGTATTTGATATTTTTCCTGCTTCTTGAAGTAGGCCTGCATTGGTATATATTTCCATCTTATGACTACTTTTGTTGCATACCAAATATTTTGTACCATTCTGTTTTCATTTTCATTTGCTTCCGTGTATTTTTAAAATTCTTCTTTAATTTCCTAATTGACCCATTCATTCTTTAATAGGATGTTCTTTTTTTTAAAGATTATTTATTTATTTGAGAGAGAGGGAGAGTGTGCATGCACAAGCAGGGAGAGGGACAGAGGGAGAGAGAGAAGCAGACTCCCCACTGAGCAGGGAGTCTGACGTGGGGCTCAATCCCAGGACACCAGGACCATGACCTGAGCCAAAGGCAGATCCTTAACTGACTGAGCCACCCAGGCACCCCTTTAATAGGATGTTCTTTAACCTCCCTGTATTTGTGGTCTTTCCAAATTTTTTCTTGGGGTTGACTTCAAGTTTCATAGCATTGTGGTCAGATGCATGGTATGATTTCAGTCTTTTTGCACTTGTTGAGGGCTGATTTGTGACCCAGTATGTGGTCTATTCTGGAGAATGTCCCACATGCACTTGAAAAGAATGTGTATTCTGCTGCATTAGGATGAGATGTTCTGAATATATCTGCTAAGTCATCTGGTCCAGTGTGTAATTTAAAGCCATTGTTTCCTTGCTGCTTTTCTTCTTGTGTGCATTGATGTAAGTAGAATGTTAAAGTACCCTACTATTATTGTATTATTATCAATGAGTTCCTTTTATGTTTGTTATTAATTGTTTTATATATCTGTGTGCTTCCAAGTTGGGAGTATAAATATTTACAATTGTTAGATCTTCTTGTTGGATAGACTGCTTTATTATGATATAGTGCCCTTCTTCATCTCTTGTTACAGTCTTTGGTTTAAAACCTCATTTGTCTGGGGCGCCTGGGTGGCACAGCGGTTAAGCGCCTGCCTTCGGCTCAGGGAGTGATCCTGGCATTCTGGGATCGAGCCCCACATCAGGTTCCTCCGCTGGGAGCCTGCTCTTCCTCTCCCACTCCCCCTGCTTGTGTTCCCTCTCTCGCTGGCTGTCTCTATCTCTGTCAAATAAATAAATAAAATCTTAAAAAAAATAAAATAAAACCTCATTTGTCTGATATAAGTATTGCTACTCTGGCTTTCTTTTGACATCCATTGCATGACAAATATTTTTCCATCCCCTCACTTTCAAACTGCAGGTGTCTTTAGGTCTAAAATGAGTGTCTTGTAGGCAGCAATGTCAATGGCTCTTGTTTATTTTATCCCTCTGACACCTCTATTTTTAGATGGGAGCATTTAGCCCATTTACATTCAGAGTAATTATTGCTAGATATGAATTTAGTGCCATTTTATTGCTTGTTTTGTTGTTGTTTCTGGAGATTTTCTCTGTACCCTTCTAGTCTTTTTCCCACTCAAAGAGTTCCCTTTAATATATTCTTGCAGGACTGATTTAGTGGTCATGAACTCCTTTAGTTTTTGTTTGTCTGGGAAACTATTTCTCCTTCTATTCTGAATGATAGCCTTGCTGGCTAGAGTATTCTTCGCTACAGATTTTTCCCGTTTAGCACGTTGAATATATCATGCCACTCCCTTATGGCTTGCCAAGTTTCCATGTAGAGATCTGCTGCTAACCTTATTTGTCTTCTTTTGTAAGTTAGGGACTTCTTTTGTCTTGCTGCCTTTAGGATTTTTCTTTATCTCTATATTTTGCAAATTTAACTACAGTATGTCTTGGTGTTGGCCTGCTTTTATTGATTTTGTTGGGAGTTCTCTGTGCTTTCTGAATTTGGAAGTCTGTTTCCTTCCCCAGTTTAGGAAAGTTTTCAGCTATCATTTCCTCAGATAAACCTTCTGCCCCCTTATCTCTCTCTTTGTCTTCTGGGACTCCTATGATATGATGTTATTGTGTTTCATGGACTCAGTAAGTTTCCTAAGTCTACTTTTGTGATCTAGGATTTTTCTTTCCTTCTATTGTTCAGCTTTATTTTCCATAATTCTGTCTTCTATATCATTTATTCGTTCCTCTGCTTCTTCTATCCTTGTGGTCATTGTGCATTTTTCATTTTGGCTTGATTGATTTTAAGCTTTTATCTCTGCAGTAAGGAACTCCCTGGTGTCTTCTATGCTTTTCCCAAGCCCAGCTAGTATCTTTATTATTGATGCTTTAAATTCTGGATCAGGCATATGACTTATATCTGTGTTAATTAGATACCTGGCTGTGTCCTTTCCTTGTTCTTTGTTTTAGGATGAATTCCTCCACCTTGGCATTTTGTCTAGGTCTCTGTCTTCTTCTCTGTGTTAGGAAAGTCTGTTATGTTTCCTACTCCTGAGAGTAATGGCTTTATTAAGAAGAAGTCATATACTGTCCAGGGCCTGCTATATCAGGAAGTATCTCTGGTGTATGCTGCATGCACTCTACTGCTGTGTTATGGCTCCTCTATCTCTCAGGTTAGTCCTCTGCAGGGTTTCTCCTTGCTTGCAGTGGGGAGTGTTTGGACCTTGGCCAGAGTTTGGTGAGTCTTAACTAGGTGTGCTCTGATCTGCTTGTTAAAAGAGACCTGATGCTATTTCCACTAGAGCTAAAGCTTTGCAGAACTCTGTGGTCAGTAGATGTGGTGTGTGCAGGGGTTTGTGCTGGTCTTCAGGGGGAGGGGCCCACTGTGCTGGTTCTCAGGCATATTTGCCTGAGAAAATCAGTACCAGCAGAGTGCAGGGTGTGGGGCTTGATGTAAGAAATTTAAGCAGCCTGTGTTGGCGCTGTACTGTTTATTGAAGTTAGTTTATGCTGAGGTGCCAGGGAGGGAAATGGCACCAGCCATCTCCTTAGCCCCTGGAGAGGGGAGTGTGTGCTTGCTGCTGTCAGGGAAGCCCTCCCAGAAGAGTGAATGATTTCCCCACATGCATCATATGTGTTTTTCAAACTGCTGTTTTCCCACTGTCTGTGTCCGGGTTACTTGCCTGCCTGAACCAGTGCACTTCACTTTTTGGGTTTTATCCCAGGCAGGTTGGCTGGGTTTTAAAATTCCAAACTTAAGGAGCCTTGTGTGGCAGGGACCTGCACTCATCTTCTATGGGAGGGTCTCACCATGCTGGGATTGATGCAGGTTTAACCCAGAAGGGTGGTCCCACCAGAGTGCAGGAGCATGGGGTTTGGAGCTAAGTGCACTAACGAGCCAGTGTCTAGGATAGGCATCCTCAGCAGGTGTCTCTGTGGGGGAGGGAAATGGCACCTGTCAGCTCCTTTGTCCCCAGAGAGGCAAGGCAATGCCACCTCTCTCAGATGGACTGCAAGAAGGGGCAACCATCTCTCCCAGCGGGTCTCAGGTGATTTTTCTTGCTTCTGGAGGTAGGCTTGTACTGCTATAAACTTACCTCTTAGAAGCACCTTTGCTGCATCCTAAAAGTTTTGGATTATTGTGTTTTCATTTTCATTTGTCTTTGTGTATTTTTGGATTTCCTCTTTGATTTCTTGGATGACCCATTCAATGTTTAGTAGCAATTTATTTAACTTCCATGTATTTATGGTCTTTCCAGATTTTTTCTTGTGTCTGGTTTCTAGTTTCATAGCATTGTTGTTAGAAAAGATGTTCGTATATACATCTTTCAGAACTCAGTCATTTATTTATCACTTTAAAGATTACTGACAATTCTGTATACCAAAATTTTTGCCTAATGTTTTCAATAAAACTGAATGACCTTTAAGATTGTGGCAAAATGCTCAGAACACTCCAGGAGGTTAAGTATGGCCTTTTTCTTCTTGACATGTACTTATATTTTCTGCTTTGGGGGGACAGAGCAATTTGTTTGAATGCTTTCTGAGAGGGAAAAACCATTGCCATTTATAATGTCCTGCTGTCATTCAAAAACAGTCCTGAGGAGAGACCTTTATTGAAGAAATTGTTCCTGGTAAAAAGAATGCAAATTGGAAGCTTGGAGTTGGCTTCTGAGAAAACAGATGACAGAGGGAAGGAAAATGGGGAAGCTTCTATTCTTGAGGAATCAAGAAATCTAATAAGGGATGGAGTATTTCAAAAGAGGGTAAAAAACCTGAGTAATTGCCAATAGGGAAGGAAATCTGGGGGGAAATCAGAAATATTTAGAGGAAAATTTATGAAAAATTTCCAAAGAGTATGTGATGTCAATGCTCTTCCCCATCATACCACAAAGGCCTTGATATGGCTGTGATATGCTATATGTTTATTGCCAAATAAAACATATATATTACTATGTAAGTTTTAATACCCAAGTAGCACTAAAATTTTTGTGGGTGTCACCAGTTTTCTGTGTTCCACACTTCTGGAATCTCTTACTTGCAGGAAAGAGAAAGGGCTTTGAAATTAGCAGGACTGGATTAAAAGTTACACATGAAGGTGGTGAAACAGGTGAATAGGCAGTTAACAATCTTCTGTATAATTAGCCATTTTGCATTTCACAACCTAAAATAATCCCTCAATCCTGGATTATAGTACCCTTTACATATAGTTGCGGAATAGTACATGCCATCCCATGAAGAACATTTACACTGTGCCTGTGTTAGCCACACATTAGTGTGGTGGGAAATATACCAACACAGCTGGGATCTTCAGGCTATACATGGGGAATATAAGGCTGGGAGTAAGGTCATTGATATTTCTCCTGTCTTTTTTGTCCACACACCTAAGCCCTGGATCAATTGTACATTTAGGAGCTTTGTGCTATGAGGGCTTATAATAATGGGCTGTAAATGATTCCCATTTACACTCACTGGACCATCACAGCCGATATCAGTAGTGACGTAGCGACCTCCAGTGGATATTGGAAGAAATTGTACAATCCTTGATTGTTTGGGAAACCAGCGTTTTGGCTGGCTTCTTTTTAGCATGTCTGGAAGGATTCCCTGAAGTCAGCATATAGGTCAGCATATGTCTGTCTCCAGGGGGTCCAGGAAATGAGCCTTCTGACATCAAAAGATACTTCACTTAGCATACTTTCCTCTGCAATGAGTTCCAGGCATCAAGTCTAGGCACAATGGCATCCAGCAGAAAAAGAAGACAGCCCTCTCCTGTACTTCTCTTTTGAGGAGAAAGAAAATACTCCCCAGAAATCTCCTGCTCCCAATTCTATTTCCAATTATATTTTCCTGAGCCTTAAAAAGATTTTTGTCCATTTGGGATATTAGTGATGAACTTCCATCATCTTCCACCCACTAAATATTCAACTTCTTTATTTGTGCCCTTTCAGACAACTCTAATCTGCATTGGATGATGAGGAGACGATGGGGACAAAGTTTTTGTATTGGTTCTTGGGGTCCAAATAAGATAGACTTTTCCCAAATCTGCCTGTCAGGCACTGTGTTAGATTCTGGGATGCCAAGACGAGTGAGACAGAGTTCATGATTTCCGCTAAAAGAGACAGAAAACAAAAAAAGAAACTATAGCAAACATGTATAAGTGCTCTCTGAAATACAAGACATTTGGGATACTCTGACATCACACAGGATGGAAATCCCTCCTACGTTAGAGTGGCCTCTAAAGGAAGAGATTTATAAGCTGAGACCCCAAAAGACATTAAGAGACAGACAGACAAGTGTGGAGCAACAAGTTTTCTACATAGTGGGAACAACGTATCTGAGGCCCTGAAAGTCAGAAAGAGCTTGGTTCACAAAAGGAACAGATTTCCATCCTGGCTCTGATTCTAGTACACTGAACTTCTTTGCTTATATACACATTATATCATAAGAACCCTGTCATATTTTGATTTTTTAAAAAATTTTTATTTTATTTTATTTATTTGACAGAGAGAGAGACAGCCAGCGGGAGAGGGAACACAAGCAGGGGGAGTGGGAGAGGAAGAAGCAGGCTCCCAGTGGAGCAGGGAGCCCAATGCGGGGCTCAATCCCAGAACGCTGGGATCATGCCCTGAGCCAAAGGCAGACACTTAATGACTGCACCACCCAGGCGCCCCCATATTTTGATATTTTGAATCTTGAGTGCCCTAATCAGGAAGGGGAACTGGGGGTCTAGGAACCTGGTGTGGGATGGAGACTTTAATATATACCTTTTGTTATTTGTCGATATTTTCATTCTGTGAAAGTAATATATAACCAGAAATAAAATAATCAACCTACTGAGCCACCCACGTGCCCCTGCATCATCATTTTTAATGTCTCCATGACATTTAATTTCATTGGTATAGCATAATTCATTTAATTACCGCCCACATTGATAAACATGTAGGATTTTTCTTCTGGTTTTCTATGGTAACAGTGCTAATTCCAAAGAGCAAGGTATAGAACAGTGTGTACGGTGTGTTATCACTTAAGTAAAAATGGATGGGGAAGCCGTTGATCAATATACTTAACTCTGAATTTTTTACTAAATGAAAGTTATAAACTATTTTTTAAATCCATAAAAATTCAAATTAAGTCATTTATTCTCACTTGAGTGTATTATAATAGAAATAATCTATAAAGATTGTTACACAGAAGCCAGCCTCCTTCAACCCATTCAACCTCTTCAACCTCCAGTCCCTGCCTGCTACCCAAAGATGAAAGAAACAGGCTTTCAAACCTGTTCCTTTGCTGTAACTTACCATTTATCTCCTGTACTTTTTCTCATGAATTAGCTGTCATCACCAATCAGCACCCTAGGAGGGTTAGTCCTCTACTGTGCAGCAACTGTCCAGTGACAAGGGCCCTAGTGTTTTGGGGATCCCAAGAAGTAGTGATGTATTTTGTGCAGGTTAGAAATAACTAGGCAATCATGTCCACCACACAGCAAAGCCCACCCTGCTTTTATGCCCTGCTTATGATCTCTTATAGGATTTTGATGGTTTCCTGTATTACATTTAGGTCTTCACCCATTTTGAATTTATTTTTGTGTATGGTGTAAGAAAGTGGTCCAGTTTCATCCTTTTGCATGTTGCTGTATAATTTTCCCAACACCATTTGTTGAAGAGACCATTGGATATTTTCCCATTGGATATTTTTTCCTGCTTTGCCAAAGATTAACTGACCATATAATGTGGGTTTATTTCTGGGTTTTCTATTCTGTTTTATTGATCTATGTGTCTATTTTTGTGCCAGTACCATACTGTTCTTGATTATTATGGCTTTGTAGTATAACTTTAAGTCTGGAACTGTGATGCCTCCAGCTTTGCTTTTCTTTTTCAAGGTTGTTTTGGCTCTTCTGGGTCTTTGGTGGTTCCATAAAAATTTTAGGATTGTTCTAGCCATGTGAAAAAAAATGCTGTTGGTATTTTGATAGGGGTAGAATTAAATGTGTAGATAGCTTTGAATATTATAGACATTTTAACAATATTTGTTCTTCCAATCCATGAGCATTTCTTTGTGTCATCTTCAACTTCTTTCATCAGGGTTTTATAGTTTTCAGAGTACAGGTCTTTCACTTTCTTGGTTAAGTTTATTACTAGGTATTTTATATTTTTGGTGCAGTTGTAAATTGGATTGTTTTCTTAATTTCTATTTCTACTGCTTCATTATTGGAGTATAGAAATGCAACAGATTTCTGTATGTTGATTTTGAATCCTGTAACTTTAGTGAATTTGTTGATCAGTTCTAGCAGTTTTTGGGGGGAGTCTTTCAGGTTTTCTATTTAGAGTATCATGTCATCTGCAAATAGTGAAAGTTTGAATTCTTCCCTACTGATTTGGATGCCTTTTATTTCTTTTTGTTGTCTGATTTCTGTCACTAGGACTTCCAGAACTGTGTTGAAATAAAGTGGTGAGAATGGACATCCTTGTCTTGTTCCTGACCTTAGGGGAAAAGCTTTATCAATTTTATTGCTTTTTCAAAGAACCAGCTCCTGGTTTTATTGATCTGTTCTATTGTGGGGTTTTTTTTTTGGTTTTTGTTTTGTTTTGTTTTTTTAGTTTCTATATCATTTAGTTCTGCACTAATCTTTATTACTTCCTTCTGCTGGTTTTAGATTTTGTTTGTTCTTCTTTTTCTAGCTCCTTTAGGTGTAAGTTTAGGTTCTTTATTCATGATTTTATTTGCTTCTTGAAGTAGGCCTGCATTTCTATAACTTTCCCTCTTAGAACCACTTTTGCTGCATCCCAAAGATTTTGGACCATTAGGTTTTCATTTTCATGCACATTTTTATTTTTTCTTTTATTTCCTGGTTGATCCAGTCAATGTTTAATAGCATGTTTTTAAATAATAATTTTTTATTATGTTATGTTAGTCACCATACAGTACATCCTTAGTTTTTGATGTAATGTTCCATGATTCATTACTTGCGTATAACACCCAGTGCACCATGCAATACGTGCCCTCCTTAATACCCATCACCAGCCTATCCCAATCCCCACCCTCTCCCCTCTGAAGCCCTCAGTTTGTTTCTCATAGTCCATAGTCTCTCATGCTTCATTCCCCCTTCTGATTACCCCTCTTTCTTTATCCCTTTCTTCCCCTACCGATCTTCCTAGTTCTTATGTTCCATAGATGAGAGAAATCATATGATAATTGTCTTTCTCTGCTTCACTTATTTCACTTAGCATTATCTCCTCCAGTCCCATCCATGTTGCTGCAAATGTGGGGTAATCGTTCTTTCTGATGGCTGAGTAATATTCCATTGTATATATGGACCACATCTTCTTAATCCAGTCATCCGTTGAAGGGCATCTCGGCTCCTTCCAGAGTTTAGCTATTGTGGACAATGCTGCTATGAACATTGGGGTGCATATGGCCCTTCTCTTCACTATGTATCTTTGGGGTAAATACCTGGTAGTGCAATTGCAGGGTCATAGGGTAGCTCTATTTTTAACTTTTTGAGGAACCTCCACACTGTTTTCCAAAGTGTCTGTACCAATTTGCATTCCCACCAACAGTGTAAGAGGGATCCCCTTTCTCCACATCCTCTCCAACATTTGTTGTTTCCTGCCTTGTCAATTTTTGCCATTCCAACTGGCATAAGGTGGTATCTCAATGTGGTTTTGTTTGACTTTCCCCTGATGGCTAATGATTTTGAATATTTTTTCATGTGTCTGTTAGCCATTTGTATGTCTTCATTGGAAAAGTGTCTGTTCATATCCTCTGACCATTTTTTGATTTGATTATTTGATTCCTGTGTATTGAGTTTGAGAAGTTCTTTGTAGATCTTGAATACTAATCTTTTATCTGTAGTGTCATTTGTAAGTATTTTCTCCCATTCCGTGGGCTGCCTCTTAGTTTTTTGCCTGTTTCCTTGGCTGTGCAGAAGCTTTTGATCTTGATGAAGCCCCACAAGTTCATTTTTTCTTTTGTTTCTCTTGCCTTTGGAGATGTGTCATGAAAGAAATTGCTGTGACCGATGTCAAAGAGGTTGCAGCTTATGTTTTCCTCTAGGATTTTGTTGGATTCCTGTCTCACATCATGGTCTTTCATTCATTCGAAGTTTATCTTTGTGTATGGTGTGAGAGAGTGGTCAAGTTTCATTCTTTTGCATATAGCTGTACAATTTTCCCAGCACCATTTATTGAAGAGACTGTCTTTTTTCCACTGGATGTTTTTTCCTGCTTTGTCAAAGATTAGCTGCCCAAAGAGCCGAGGGTCCATTTCTGGGTTCTCTATTCTGTTCCATTGGTTTATGTGTCTGTTTTTGTGCCAGTACCAATGCTGTCTTTGTGATCACAGTTTTGTAGTATAGCTTGAAATCTGTCAACGTGATGCCCCCAGCTTTGTTTTTCCTTTTCAACAATTCCTTGGCGATTTGGGGCCTTTTCTGGCTCCACACAAATTTAAGGGCTGTTTGTTCCAGTTCTTTGAAAAATGTCATTGGTATTTTGATCTGGATGGCAATGAAAGTGTAGGTTGCTCTGGGTAGCATAGATATTTTAACTATGTTAATTGTTCTGATCCATGAGCATTGAATATTTTTCCATCTTTTTGTGTCTTTTTCAATGTCTTTCAAGAGTGATTTGTAGTTTCTAGAATATAGATCTTTTACATCTCTAGTTAATTCAGAGATAACGTATGATTTTTGGTGTTATTGTAAATGGAATACATTCCCTAATTTCTCTTTATTCAGTCTCATTGTTCGAGAATAGAAAGGCAACTGATTTCTGAGCATTAATTTTGTGTCCCACCACATTACTGAATTGCTCTATAAATTCTAGTAGTTTGGGGGTGGAGTCTTTTGGGTTTTCCATATAGAGTATCATGTCATCTGGGAAGAGAGACAGTTTGACTTCTTCTTTGCTGATTTGGGTACATTTTATCCCTTTTTGTTGTCTGATTGTTGTGGCAAGGACTTCTAGTACTGTTGAATAATAATGGCGAGAGTGGGCATCCTTGTCGTGTTCCTGATCTTCAGGGAAAGGCTTTCAGCTTTTCCCCGTTGAGAATGATATTCGCTGTAGGCTTTTCATAGATGGTTTTTATGAAATTGAGGAATGTACCCTCTATCCCTACACTCTGAAGGGTTTTAATCAGGAAAGGATGCTGTATTTTGTCAAATGCTTTTTCTGCATCAATTGAGAGGATCATATGGTTCTTGACTCTTTTCTTGTTGATATGATCTATCACACTGATCTATTTGCGAATGTTGAACCACCCTTGCATCCCAGGGATGAATCCCACTTGGTCATGATGGATAATCCTTTTAATGTACTGTTGGATCCTATTAGCTAGGATCTTGTTGAAAATCTTGGCATCCATATTCATCAGGGAAATCGGTCTGTAATTCTCCTTTTTGATGGGGTCTTTGCCTGGTTTGGGGATCGAGGTAAAACTGGCCTCATAGAATGAGTTTGGTAGTTTTCCTTCTGCTTCTATTTTTTTTAGAATTCCCCTGGGAATCTGACAGGCCCTGGAGTCTTGTTTTGGGGGAGGTTTTTGATCACTGCTTCAATCTCTTCATAACTAATCAGTCTGTTTAAATAATCAATTTCTTCCTGTTTCAGTCTTGGTAGTTTATAAGTTTCCAGGAAGGCATCCATTTCTTCCAGGTTGCTTAATTTATTGACATAAAGCTGTTGATAAAAGTTTCTAATGATCTTTCCTATTTCATTGGTGTTGGTTGTGATCTCTCCTCTTTCATTCATAATTTTATTAATTTGGGTCCTTTTTCTATTCTTTTGAATAAGTCTGGCCAGTAGCTTATTGATCTTATTTATTCTTTCAAAGAACCAGCTTCTAGTTCTCTTGATCTGCTCTACTGTGCTCCTGGTTTCTAATTCATTGATCTCTGCTCTCATCTTGATCACCTGCCTTCTTGTGCGTGGGTTAGGCCTGTTCTTCTGGTGTAGTGATCACAAATTCTTTTAGTTTCTGTTCATCCTGGAAGGTCCTTATCTCTCCATCAATTCTGAATGACAGCCTTGCTGGATAAAGGATCCTTGGCTGCATGTTCTTCTCGGATAGAGCTTTGAAAATACGCTGCCAACCCTTCCTAGCCTACCAGGGCTCTGTAGACAGGTCTGACATTATTCTGATATTTTTCCCTCTCTTCCGTTTATCTTCTGATATCTGTGCGTGGATTCACGGCTTCCTGCTTCGTACCTCAATAGTCAGCGCTGGAGATGTTTATGTAGAGATCAACATGTATCTTCCTGTGTCTCAGGCTGATTCCATGGGTGTTCAGGATGGTCTGGTAGATATCCAGCTCGATTCAGGGGACCAGCTGAAAATGGGGTCCCCTACTCCTCTGACATCTTTTCTCCCTCCAGCTGTTTAATAGCATGTTATTTAACCTCCATGTATTTGTGGTCTTTCCAGATTTTTCCTTGTGTTTGACTTCTAATTTCATTAGCCTTGTGGTCATTAAATATGTATGCTATAACTTCGATCTTCTTGAATTTGTTGAGGTTGTTTTGTGGCCTAATATGTGGTCGTTTCTGGAGAATGTTTCATGTGCACATGAAAAGAATGTGTATTCTGCTGTTTTAGGATGGAATATTCTGAATATATCTGTTAAATCCATCTAGTCCAGGGTGTCATTCAAAGTCACTGTTTCCTTCTGGATTTTCTATTTAGATCTGTCCATTGATATAAGTGGGGTGTTAAAATCCTCTACTATAACTGTATTATTATCAATTAATTCTTTTATTTTTACTAAATGCTTTATATATTTGAGTGCTCCCACGTTGGGTGCATAAATATTACAATTGTTGTATCTTCTCCTTGGATCATCCCCTTCATTATTATATAGTGTCCTTTGTCTCTTGCTATAGTCTATTTTTAAAGTCAATTTTTTTTCTGATATAAGTTTTGCTACTTTTGTGGGTCTTTTTTTTGACATCCATTTGCATGATAGATATTTCTCCATCCCCTCACTTTCAATTTGCAGATTCTTTAGGTCCAAAATGAATCCCTTACAGGTAGCATATAGATGGGTCTTGCTATTTTTATCCATTCTGTCATCCTATATCTTTTGTTTGGAGCATTTAGTTGATTTACATCCAAGGTAAATATTGATAGATATGTATTTATTGTCATTTTAATACTTGTTTTGTGGTTGTTTCTGAAGATTTTCTCTGATCCTTTGTTTTTCTGTCTTTTATGTTTTGCTGATTTCTTTACTGATATATTTGGATTTATTTATCTTTATTATTGCATGTTGATTAGGGGTTTTTGAAATAGGGTTAGCATTAGGTTCTTTTATAAACTCTTCTACATATAGCAGTCTCTATTAAGTTAATGGTCTTTTAAGTTTGAACCCATTCTTTACTCCTCTCCTCCCCACGTTTTAGGTATATGTTGTTATATTTTATATCCTTTTATTTTGTGAGTTTATTGACTGATTTTTTACAGAAATATTCATTCTTACTGCTTTTGTGTTTCTTACCTTTATACTGCCACTTTTGGTCTCTCCTTTCCACTCAAAGGGTCCCCTTTATATACCTTGCAGGGCTGATTTAGTGGTCACAGACTCCTTTAGTTTTTGTTTCTCACATTGAATTTATATGAGATTTTATTTATTTATTTGTTCACTTATTTATTATTTTCATGTATTTATTTGTTGTTTGCTATAGTGTGTGTGTGTGTGTGTGTCCACATCCAAGGTGCTTGGATTGAATGAATAGTTGCTGTTAAATTTTAAAAAATATTTCTGTGTTTTCTGTCTGAGTCTGTCCTGGAACTATACACATTTTTGCCAATAAAATTTCCATGTTCCAGTATAATATTTAGAAAAAAAGTAGTGGAACCTCAGATTCCACATTTGGAGAAGTGGATGGATACTAGAAATTGCATTGTATCAAAAAGTACTATATGTTGTCTAACTGAACATAACAAAAAAAAAAGAAGAGAGAGAAAATGTATCATTTATAGAACACACCAAAATCTGTTTGACATTATTCATCATGATTATGCATTTAAGTGTAAAAGGACAGTTTGTTTTTCAAAATAAAGGTGGTTTGGGTGTAAAATAAAATAAAATAAAATCATAGATCTTAAAAAAAAAGTACTGATCATAGGCATTATTTTTAATGAGGCTGTTATGAAGAGTGCGGGTGGAGGAGACATTATGATGTTTAATTCTTTTTTAATTCTAAATCAAGAACTTAGATTTTGGGAAAGAAGTCAAGATGCCCCCAAAGAGAAAAGAACACAGGAATGGGAGAAGCCATGTGCTTTAGACTTGTGCAATGGGATACTTTTTCAAATTAGCTTGTAATATTTGGGAAGTTAAATATGTATTTGTAATTGCTTAAAAATGGGAAAATATTTCATTACGTTGATAAGTACAATTGTTTTTGTCATGCAGTTAAGACTCTGAGCACAATGGTCCATTTTCTATTTCATAGCATGTAGATAAATACTCAGTTTTGGATGTTAACAGCAATTCAATTATGTTAGAATTGCTGAGATACAAATGTCTTTATTTCTAAGATAGTCATCCACAGCCAAAAAATTTTTTATTGAAAAATAAGTCACTTTATAGGGCATAGCATCCCTGTAAGGTATTCTTTTTTTATAATAATATTTTTTTATTATATTATGTTAGTCACCATACAGTACATACATCCCTGGTTTTTGATGTAAAGTTCCATGATTCATTAGTTGCGTATAACACCCAGTGCACCATGCAATACGTGCCCTCTTTACTACCCATCACCAGCCTATCCCATTCCCCCACCCCCTCCCCTCTGAAGCCCTCAGTTTGCTTCTCAGAGTCCATAGTCTCTCATACCTCATTCCCCCTTCCGATTACCCGCCCCTTTCTTTATCCCTTTCTTCTCCTACCGATCTTCCTAGTTCTTATGTTACATAGATGAGAGAAACCATATGATAATTGTCTTTCTTTGCTTGACTTATTTCACTGTAAAGTATTCTTAACCAAAACTAAACAGCTTTTCTCCAAAACCAACAAGATTGAACTTTATCTTTTCAAATTTCCATTGGTGAAGATGGTGCATGTAACCTGAACAAAAGTAAAAAGCACTACAAGAGGGATGGGTATCTTATGGAGATTAAAGAACTTGGGAAAGGGAATTGCTTTTTCTGTCCTGTCCTTCGAGTAGGGTCAATTTTTCAGAGAGAGTAGCTTATCAGAAACAGTTGTTATCTGGGAAAGAGGTTATGTCCTACCTGAAAGCTCTGTGTCACTCATAGCTAGAGAGAATTTTCATGTACGGAGCTCCCCTGTGGTGGCACAGTGATTAAAAATCCAAGAGAAACTCATCTTTCTGAACACAAGATTGGTTAAGGGGGCCTTTGGAAGCCAGAGAATATGGGGAGGGGAATCTTGGAGAGTATGCAAGCAGGGGATATCCTAATCTTGTGAACAAATATGTATACATTTCAGGCTTATTGTTAAGTTGCATATGTACAGGATAGACCCAAAGCAGCATAACAAGATACTTTGAACTTAAGCATGCCATGGAGATTCTTTAATCTCCATAAGATACCCATCCCTCTACCCATAACACTACTCAAATCTCTGACTAAATCCTGAAAGGTGCATGCATGAGACAGTCAAAGCAGCATAGTAAATTCTTGTAAACTGGACTGAAAATGGCATAATTGTTCAAAGAAGGTGAGACAGGTCTTTTAGCTTAAACCTAACCAAGTTGATTTCTAGCTTAACCAACCAAACAAAAAGTATTCTCTAAAGATATTAATAGGATCCAGAGTTTAACAACACAATTATACAATTGTATATAAGAATACAATCCAAAATTATACTACATATCAAGAATGAGGAAAATTTGAGAAGAAAATGTAAGGGAAATGTAACACATGTCAACACCACAGTACCTCAGATTTTAGAATTGTCAAAGATTTTAAAGAAGCTATTATAAACATGCTCCTGGGGTGAAGGTACAGTGAAGGAAAATGCTGTTGAAATGAAAGGAAAGATAGAAGCTCTAAGCACAGAAATAAAAATTATTTTTAAGCCAACAGGAAAATTTTTAGGTCAAACAGACAATATCAGAAATTTTAAAATTCACTAGATGAGTTCAACAGAGGTATGGAAATGATAAGAACAAACTCGGTAACGTGAATTAGATAAATAGAAATTATCCAATCACATGAGCAGAGAGAAAAAAAGATTGAAATAAAATGAGCAGAAACTCCATAATTATAGTATTCATTGGACTCCTAAAAGGATAAGGAAAAAATATTGGTATAGAACATATATTTCAAGAAGTAATTGTTGAAACTTCCCAAAAGAGGTGAAAGACATAAGTTTATAGATTCATGAAGCTCAGCAAATCCCAAAGATCACACAGTGAAAGAAAATCATGTCTGGAAAAATCAGTCAGTCTTCTAAATGCTAAAGATTTAAAAAAATCTTGAAAATGGCCAATAAAAATAACACAATGCACATAAGGAGATAATGATTCCTCCCAGAAAATCATGGAGGCCAAAAGTGGTAGAGCAACATCTTTAAAGTGCTGAAAGAAAATAAATGTCAACCACAAATTCTACATCCAGCAAAAATATCGTTCAGGAATGACAATGAAATAATGACATTCTCAGATAAAGTTGGTTGCTGGAAGAGCCAGTCTAAAATACATGCTAAATAATATATTTCAGACTGAAGGAAAATGATAAAAGTGGGAAACTTTGAACTTCAAAATGAAGAAAAATAAAGAGAAAAATGACAAATGCCAGATAAATGTAATAGTCTATTTTTATTCTCTTAAGTTTTTCAAAATATGTTTGGCTATAGAAAGTGAAACTGATAACATTGATTGGTTGGATTATCATAGTATGTAGATGTAAGGCATATGACAACTATAAAGGGAAGATAATTTTACTTGAAACAATAAAACATTAACTAAAGTAGAATTTTAAATGTAAGGTATATATATTTTAATAGTTAGAACAACCACTAACATTATTAATGTAGGGAGACAGTTAAAAAATCAAAAGATAAATAAAATAGCATAATAAAAATATTCAAATAATACAAAATAGGGCAAGAATGTTGAACAGAAAAACAAAAACTAGAGGAGAAAAATAACAACAAAAACCCCCCAAAACATACAATAAAATAGTATAGCTAAATCCAAGATATCAATAATTATGTGAAATATAAATTTTCAAAACACATTAATTAAAAATAAATGTCAGATTAGGTGAAGAGAAAAAGACTCAACTATGTACCATTTACAAAAGACCCTCTTTAAATATATGACATGGATATGTTTAAATAAAATATGGAAAAGAGATACCATACAAAGTCTAATCAAAAGAAAGCTAGAGTAGTTACAATAATATCAGACAAAGCAAATTTCAGAACAAGAAAAAATATTAGACATATGAAGAACATTAATTAATGATAAAAGGGTTAATTCACTAAGAAAAAATAACAATCTTAAGTATGTGTATACCTAACAATAAAACGTCAAAGTGCATGAAGCAAAATTTGACAGAACATCAAGCATAAACAGAAAAATCTATAATTATACATTCAGGATCAGTACTGTTCTCTCAGTAATCGATAAAAAAAGTAGTCAGAAAATCAACCAAGCTATAAAAGACCCAAACAAAAAATAAGTAAATAAATAAAAATAAAAATAAATAGAAGACCCAAACAACATCACTAATCAACTTGACCTAATTGATATTTATAGAATGTCCCACCTAATAACAGTAGAATAAACAGTCTTTTTAGGTGCATACTGAACATTAAGAAAGACAGGCCTTCATCTGAGACATAAAAGAAAAAAAATTAACAAATTTAAAAGAATAGGAAAAAATAAGATATGCTCTTCAACTATAACATAATTAAACTAGAAATTAATAACAGAAAGGTATCTGGGAAAATCTCTAAATATTTTCAAACAAGACTATATACTTGCAAGTGATCAATGAGTCAAAATGGAAGCTTCAAGACGAATGAAAAATATTGTGAATCTGGGCTTCCACTAGCATTCAGAAGCAACAGATACAGTGAGATTTGGAGCCCTATTACCACCATGAAAAAGTTAGTGGTGTCAGAGGGGAAGCTGAATTTCCATTCCAACAATCTGCAATAAGGCAGTGTGAATGAGTACCTACTTTTGCCAGGGTACTATAGGAAGTGCCCAGGAGGAGCTGAACACACACATCCATCTAGCTCTTGTGGTATACCTCAACAGGAGCTATGCTTGGTTAAAAAAAAAAAAGATTAAATATGACCTAGTGTCTCACGGCACAATATCAAGTATGTTCTGTATACAATAGAAAATCAAATATCATACCAAGAACCAGAAAGTCACAACACAAATAAGAAAAGACAATCAACAGACAAGACTGAGGTGAATCAAATATTGGAATTTTCTGATAAAGATATTGAATCAGACAGCATAAAAACACTTCAACAAAACAATCATACATTCTCTTGAAACAAATGAAAAAATAGAAAATATTAGTAAAAAAATAGAATTTACAAAAAAGGAAATAAATGGAAATTATAAAAATAAAAAACACCATAACAGGGGTCGAGGCAAGATGGCAGAAGAGTAGGGATCCCTGTTTCAACTGGCCCCCTAAATTTAGCTGAATAGCTACCAAACCATTCTGAACACCCATGAAATCAGCCTGAGACGTAAGAATATATGTCTGGATCTCTACAAGCAGAAAAACTCTGCCTGTCACAAGGTATGAAGGGCAGAGTTGTGAATCTGCAGGCAGATATCAGAAGATAAACAGAAGGGGGAGGGAGCCACCATAAGCTGGCGCCGGGAAGGTGATATAACACCGGAGTGCAAAAGCGTCCTGCCCCGGGGAACCGGGCACAAATTCGCAGAGTAGTAGCGGTGAGGAAGGGCTGTAGAGCACCACCCAGATAGAATCCAGGAACTGTGGGTTTTCCGAGCGCGAACCCGGGATGGCTTGCGGTTTTAGAAGCACAGAGGGCAGAGACATGCCCCGGCCCTGGGGTAGACCTCTGGGAGAGTTGCTGTGGGGCACACCACCACAGGAAGCTGCAGTTTTTAGCAGAGCATACAGAAACAGAGACTGTGTGTCCTGGAGGGCTCAGTGAAGAGCAGACTACAATTTCTATGCTCTGTGACAGAGGTTTGGGTGTGGCCATTTTTGCTCTGACTCTGAAGAGACACAGAAAGCCGCTAGAGAACAAAAGCTCAAAAAACTGGTTTCCATGGAGCCCAGCCTCCTGACAGGGGGCAGGGCAACTATGCCCAAGCACGGTTGCCTGAGAAACAGCATGGCAGGCCCCTCCCCCAGAAGACAGGCTCGAAGAACAAAAGGACTACAAACCTAGGGTCCCCATAAAATGGGTGCATCTTGCTTGGGTTGTAGTTAATACTTTGGACTCTATACATTCCCGCAACCACCCCCCCAACAGAATGACTAAGAGGAGGAACCCCAACAAAGAAAAGAACCAGAGACTATGGTCTCTGCCACAGACCTAATGGATATGGATATAAGCAAAATGTCAGAGATAGACTTCAGATTAATAATTATGAAGTAGATATCTAGGCTTGAGAAAAATATTAGCAGCAATATAGAATCTCTAAGGGCAGAAATGAGATCCAATCAGGCCAAACTTAAAAATGCTATGAATGAGATGCAGTCTAAACTGGATACCCTGACAGAGTAAATGAGGCAGAAGAATGAATTAGTGAGCTAGAAGATAAGATGATAGAAAGGAAGAAAGCCAAGGAGGCCTGGGATAAATAGCTAGAAGCCCATGCAAACAGATTTAGGGAGATCAATGATGCCATGAAACGTTCCAATGTCATAATTATTGGGATCCCTGAGGGGGTGGAGAAAGAGAAGTCTAGAAGATATATTTGAGCAAATTGTTTCTGAGAACTTCCCTAATCTGGGGAAGGAAACAAGCATTTGTGTCCAAGAGGCAGAGAGGACCCTTCCCAAGATCAATGAGAAGAGACCAACACTACAACATACAATAGTACAATTCTCAAATCTTAGATCCAAGTAAACAATGTTGAAAGTGGCTAGGGGGAAGAGATTTCTTATGTACAGAAGGAAGAACATCAGAATAACATCAGATCTGTCCACAGAGACCAGGCATGTCAGAAAGGGCTGGCAAGATATATTCAGTGTACTACATGTGAAGAACATGCAGTCAAGGATGTTTTATCCAGCAAGGCTGTCATTCAGAATGGATGGAGAGACAAGGAGCTTCCAAGGCTGGCAGAAACTGAAAGAATATGGGACCAACAAGCCGGCCCTGAGAGAAATATTAAGGGGAGGGGTTCTATAAACAAAGAAAGACCCAAGAGTACTATAAACCAGAAATTTACAGAGACAATCTACAGAAACGAGGACTTCACAGGCAACATGATGGTAATAAAATCATATCTTTCAATAATCACTCTCAACATGAACAGCCTAAATGCTCCCATGAAAAGGCACAGGGTTGCAGATTGGATAAAAAGACATGACCCATCCATATGCTGTCTACAAGAGGCTCATTTTGAACCTAAAGATACATCCAGGCCAAAAGTGAGGGGATAGAGAACAATTTTTCATGCCAACGGACCTCAAAAGAAAGCTGGGGTAACAATTCTCATATTAAACAAATTAGATTTTAAGCTAAAGATTATAGTAAGAGATACAGAAGGACACTATATCATTCTTAAAGGGTCTATCCAACAAGAAGATCTAACAATTATAAATATCTATGCCCTAACATGGGAGCAGCCAGCTACATAAGCCAACTGTTAACCAAACTAAAGAAACATATTCATAATAATACTTTAATAGTAGGAGATCTCAACACTCCACTCTCAGCAACAGACAGATCATCTAAGCAGATGATCAACAAAGAAACAAAAGCTTTGAATGACACACTGGACCAGATAGACTTCATATATATATACAGAACACTCCACCCTAAAACAACAGAATACTCATTCTTCTTGAATGCACGTGGAACTTTCTCCAGAATAGACTACATACTGGGTCACAAATCAGGTCTCAACCGATACCAAAAGATTGAGATTATTCCTCATATTTTCAGACCACAGTGCTTTGAAACTGGAACTCAGTCACAAGAAAACATTTGGGAGGAATTCAAACACTTGGATGCTAAAGACCATCCTGCTTAAGAATGTTTGGGTCAAAGAGGAAATCAAAGAAGAACTTAAATAATTCATGGAAACCAATGAGAATGAAAACACATCGGTCCAAAACCTATGGGATACTGCAAAGGCGGTCCTAAGGGGGAAATACATAGCCATCCAAGCCTCACTCAAAAAAATAGAAAAATCCCAAATACACAAGCTAACCTTACACCTTAAGGAACTGGAGAAAGAACAACAAATAAATCCTAAGCCAAGCAGGAGAAGAGAAATAATAAAGATTAGAGCAGAGATCAACGAACTAGAAAGCAGAAATATAGTAGAGCAGATCAATTAAATTAGAAGCTGGTTCTTTGAAAGAATTAATAAGATTGATAAACCACTGGCCAGACTTATCCAAAAGAAAAGAGAAAGGACCCAAATTAAAAAAATTATGAATGAAAGGGGAGATATCATGACTAATACCAAGGAAATAGAAACAATTATTAGAAATTTTAATCAGCAACAATATGCCAATAAATTAAGCAACCTGGAAGAAATGGATGCCTTCCTGGAAACTTACAAACTACCAAGACTAAAACAGGAAGAAATTGACAATCTGTACAGACCGATAACCAGGAATGAAATTGAAGGAGTGATCAAAAACCTCCCCAGAAACAAGAGTCCAGGGCCTGATGGATTCCCAGGGGAATTCTACCAAACATTCAAAGAAGAAATAATACGTATTCTCCTGAAGCTGTTTCAAAAAATAGAAACAGAAAGAAAACTTCCAAATTCGTTCTATGAGGCCAGCATTATCTTGACCTGAAAACCAGGCAAAGACCCCATCAAAAAGGAGAATTCCAGACCAATACCCCTGATGACTATGGATGCCAAATTCTCAACAAGATCCTCACTAATAGGATCCAACAGTACATTAAAAGGATTATCCATCACGACCAGGTGGGATTTATTCCTGGGATGCAAGGGTGGTTCAACATTCACAAATCAATCAATGTGATTGAACACATTAATAAGAGAAGAGACAAGAACCATATGATCCTCTCAATTGATGTAGAAAATGCGTTTGACAAAATACAGCATCCTTTCCTGATTAAAACTCTTCAGAGTGTAGGGATAGAGGGAACATTCCTCAATTTCATAAAAACCATCTATGAAAAGCCCACAGCAAATATCATTCTCAATGGGGAACAGCTGAGAGCTTTTCCCTTAAGATCAGGAACACGACAGTGATGCCCACTCTCACCACTATTGTTCAACATACTGCTAGAAGGTCTAGCATCAGCAAAGAGACAACAAAAAGAAATAAAATGTATCCAAATTGGCAAAGAAGAAGTCAAACTCTCTCTCTTTGCAGATGACATGATACTTTATGTAGAAAACCTAAAAGACTCCACTCCCAAATTACTAGAACTCATACAGCAATTCAGTAATATGGCAGGATACAAAATTAATGCACAGAAATCAGTTGCTTTTCTATACACTAACAATGTAACTGTAGAAAGAGAAATTAAGGAATCAATTCCATTTACAATGGCACCAAAACCCATAAGATACCTTGGAATAAATGTAACAAAAGAGGTGAAGGATCTATACTCTAGAAACTACAGAACACTTATGAAAGAAATTGAGGAAGACACAAAAAGATGGAAAAACATTCCATATTCATGGATTGGATGACTAACATTGTTAAAATATCTACACTGCCCAGAGCAATCTATACTTTCAACACCATCCCAATCAAAATACCAATGGCATTTTTCAAAGAGCTGGAACAAACAGTCCTAAAATTTGTATGGAACCAGAAAAGACCCTGAATCGCCAAGGAAATGTCAAAAAAGAAAAACATAGCTGGGGGCATAGGTGGCCTGACTTCATGCTATATTACAAAGCTGTGATCACCAAGACAGAATGGTACCGGCACAAAAACAGACATATAGATCAATGGAACAGAACAGATAGCCCAGATATGGACCCTTCATCTCTATGGTCAACTAATCTTTGACAAAGCCAGAAAAAACATCCAGTGGAAAAAAGACAGTCTCTTCAATAAATGGTGCTGGGAAAATTGGACAGCTATATACAGAAGAATGAAACTTACACCATACACAAAGATAAACTCTAAATAGATGAAACACCTCAATGCGAGACAGGAATCCATCAAAATCCTAGATCAGAACATAGGCAGTAACCTCTTTGACATCAGCCACAAAAACTTATTTTAAGACACATCCCCAAAGGCAAGGGAAACAAAAGCAAAAATGAACTTTTGGGACTTCTTCAAGATAAAAAGCTTCTGCACAGCAAAGGAACAGTCAACAAAACAAAGAAGCAACCCACGGAATGGGAGAAGATATTTGCAAATGACATAACAGATAAAGGGCTGGTATCCAAGATTCATAAAGAACTTCTCAAACTCATCACCTAAAAAACAAATAATCAAGTCGAAAAATGGGAAGAAGATATGAACAGACACTTCTCCGAAGAAGACATATGAATAGCTAAGAGACACATGAAAAAATGTTCAAAATCATTAGCCTTCAGGGAAATTCAAATCAAAACCACATTGAGATACCACCTTACACCAGTTTGAATGGCAAAAATTAATAAGGCAGGAAATAGCAAATGTTGGAAAGGATGTGGAGAAAGGGGAACCCTCTTACACTGTTGGTGTAGTGAAAAGAAGGGCCACATGCACCCCAATGTTCATAGCAGCAATGTCCACAGTAGCCAAACAGTGGAAGGAGCTGAGATGTCCTTCAACAGATGAATGGATAAAGAAGATGCGGTCCATATATACAATGGACTATTACTCAGTCATCAGAAAGCATGAACACCCACCATTTGCATCGACATGGATGGAACTGGAGGGGATTATGTTAAGTGAAATAAGTCAAGCAGAGAAAGACAATTATGATATGGTTTCACTCATATGTGGAACATATGGAATAACATGGAGGACATTAGGAGAAGGAAGGGAAAAATGAAGGGGGGGACATCAGAGGGGAAGATGTAGCATGAGAGACTATGGACTCTGGGAAGCAAACTGAGGGTTTCAGAGGTGAGGGGGAGAAGAGGATAGTTTAGCCTGGTGATGGGTATTAAGGAGGGCACATATTGCAATGAGCACTAGCTGTTATACAGAAACAATGAAGCATGGAACACTACATCAAAAACTAATGAAGTACTGTATGGAAACTAACATAATAAACAAAATTAATAAAATAAAATAAAATAAAATAAAATAAAATAAAATAAAATAAAATAAAATAAAATAAAATAAAATAAAATAAAATAAAATAAAATAAAATAAAATAAAATAAAATAAAATAAAATAAAATAAAATAAAATAAAATAAAATAAAATAAAATAAAATAAAATAAAATAAAAAAGTAAAAAAACTTGCAGTATATTGGAAATAGATGGAATTTTCCATGACTTGATAAAGTGCATCTAGAAAAACATCATACTGAACAGCAAATGACCTAATGCTTTCCCTCTAAGACTGAAAAAGCAAGGATGTCCACTATTAACATACTCACTAAACGGTATTAGCCAACACAAATAAAGTGAGAAAAAAATAATACATTTATACAGATTGGAAAGGAAGAAATAAACCTGTATCTACGAAAGAATGTAGAAAATTCAAAAATCTTACAAAAACTTCCAGAACAAATGAGTTCAGTAAGTTTATAGGATACAAGATCAACTCACAGACATCCATGCCATTTCTATAGAAATGTTTCAGGCATAAACTGAAAGTAAAAACAAAACATCACTTACAGTAGTTCCAAAAATAAGAAAAAAATACTTTAATACAAAATCAACAAAATATGTAGAGAATATAAATGCTAAAAAATTACAAATGCTAATAAAATAAATCAAAGATCTAAATAAGTAAAGACATGCTTATAGATTGGAAGATTCAGCATAATAAAGATTTCAATTCTTTCCAAAACGAGAGACAAGTTTAATGTAATTCTTATCAAAATCCCAGGATAGATTTTTGTTGACATAGATAGTTTATTTTTAAATTTATATGGAAAGGCACAGACCATACAATACCTAAAATAATCTTGAAAATGAAGAATAAATTTGAGAGAAATCATTTCACCAGAAATTAAGCCTTACTATAAAGCAACAATAACCAAGACAGTGTGGTATTAGTGGAGGGATGGACATATGTATCTTTGGAACAGAATAGACAAGCCAGAAGGAAATCTATGTGATATGTCCAACTGATTTTTGAAAATGATGCACTAGCAATTCAATGGCAAAACTGAGTTCAGTTACCCATAACAAAAAATATTCAGTTACCACACAATCCAAATAGCAGAAATGGAGGAAGGATGCCTTTACAATAAATGGTGCTGCAGCAATTGAGTACCCATAGGCAATGTAATAAACTTTAGCTTAGACACAACACTGTACAAAAGTTAACTCAAAAATGGACCAATGAACTTAAACATGAAAGGTAAACTATAAATTTTTAAATTTTATTTATTTATTTATTGAAGATTTTATTTATTTATTTTTATCTTAGGTTTTTTATTTTGAAATAATTTTTTAATGATTTTTTATTATATTATGTTAGCCACCATACAGTACATCCCCAGTTTTAGATTTACAAAAATGTAAAGAGAGTACAGAGAGTTGCCATATACTCTTCACCTAGCTTTCCTTATTTTGTTTTTTGTTTTATTTATTTATTTATTTATTTATTTATTTATTTATTATTATTATAATATTTTTTATTATATTACGTTAGTCACCATACAGTACATCCCTGGTTTTTGATGTAAAGTTCGATGATTCATTAGTTGCGTATAACACCCAGTGCACCATGCAATACGTGCCCTCCTTACTACCCATCACCAGCCTATCCCATTCCCCCACCCCCCTCCCCTCTGAAGCCCTCAATTTGTTTCTCAGAGTCCACAGTCTCTCATGCTTCATTCCCCCTGATTACCCCCCCTTTCTTTATTTATTTGACAGAGAGAGAGAAAGCACAAGCAGGCGGAGCAACAGAGGGAGAGGGAGAAACAGATTTCCCGCCAAGCAGGGAGCTGGATTTGGGGTTGGACCCTAGGATCATGATCTAAGCCGAAGGCAAGCACTTAAGCAACTGAGCCACCCAGGCGCCCCTATAAAGTTTTTTAAAGTCTTAGAAGAAAATCTTTCAGATCTAGGGCTACCAAAGCATTATTAAATTTGACACCAAAATCACAATCCATAACATTGCATCAAAACCTGGGGATGTACTGTATGGTGACTAATATAACAAAATAAAAATTATTAAAAAAAGGAATTAAAAAAGAAAAAAATCACAATCCATAAAATTAAAAAATTGACATCATCAAAATTAAAAAACAACTTTTACTCTCACAAAGATCTTGTTAAGGGGATAAAAATCTACAAGACACAGACTAGGAGAAAACATAAATGCAAACTAAATATCTGACAAAGGACTAATACTCAGAATACATAAAGAACTCTCAAGGCTCAATAGTAAAAAAGTAAACAATCCAATTTGAAAATTAGAAAAACATGAAGAGATATTTCATTCAAGAGGATACACAGAATGGCAAAAAAAAACATATAAAAATATGTTAAACAAAACTAGTCACCAGGGAAATAAAAATTAGAAATACAATGTAATAATACCACACACCTATCATAATGGCTAAAATAAAAAACGGTGGCACCAAATATTGACAAGGCGTCAGGAAAACTATCACAAATGCATTCCTTGTAGGGATGTTAAATCATATAGACACTTTGGAAAAACTACTTGTCAGTTTTCTATAAAACTAAACATTCAGTTACCACACAACCCACTAATTGCACTCATATGCATATTGCAGGGAAATAAAAGTATGTTCACAAACTTTGTACATAATTTTCATAGTAGCTTTATTCATACTGGCTTTAAGCTGAAAACAACACGGTCATGCTTCAGTGAGGTAATGCTTAAACAAACTAAGATACATCCAAACTATTAAATACAACTCAACAATAAAATGAGTGTACTACACAATGACCTGGAAATCATTTGAGCTTAAAAAGAGAATCTCCACCCCCAAAGCCAATCCCAAAGACTACATACTATATTTTTTCAACCATATAACATTTCTGAAATGACAAAACCATAGGAATGGAAGACAGATTATTCATTCCAAGGGCTTAGGACTGGGATAGAAGTGAGGGTGGGAAGGAGGTTGGTATGGTTATTTAAATGAGACATAAGGGATTCTTATGGTGATAGAATTCTTCTGTATCTTGACTCTGGTAGTGGAGACATGAACCCATGAATCTACACATGTCATAAAAATGTATAGAAACTAAAGGCACACCCATACACATACAAGTGAGCACAAGTAAACTGGGGAAATCTAAATAAAATCAGTGGATTCTATCAATGTCAGTATCAATATTATAGTTCTGAAATTTTATTTGTAGTTTTGCAAGATGTCATCATTGAAATCGATTTATGGGCTGCAGATAAAGCACGGTTTAGGAAAAAGATGAGAGCAATACATGCTCCTATTAGAAAAAATAAATTCCTGAAATCAATAACTGAAGCTTTCAATTAAGTAAGCCAGAAAAACTAACCAAATTTAATGCAAATCAAATGAAGAAATGAAGTAATAAAGATTAAAGTGGGAATCAATGGATTAGAAAACAAAAACTATAGCAAAAATCAATGAAAGCACATGTTGCTGCTTTGAAAATATATTTATTTTTAATTTACAATATTTTAGCTAGACTGATGACAAAATAAAAGGAGGAAATACAAACTACCAAAATCAGGAATGGAAATGAGGACATCAGTATCATTTTTAGGTAAGAAAAATTAAAGGATTATGAGAGAGTACTATGAAAATCTGCAACAACAACAAAAAACATATGAAATGGGCAAAAACATATATGAAGTTTCTAGAAAAACACAAATTACTGAAACTGACTAAAGAAGAAATAGAACATCTGAATGCACTGATAACAAGTGAAGAAATTAGTGATTAAAAATATTCCCACAAAGAAAAAAACAGGACTAGATGGTTTCAATGCTAAATTCTACCAAACATTTAAAGAAGAAATAATACTATTTTTTCCAATGCACTCTTTTAGAAAACAGAGGAGTAAATACTTCTCAACTTATTTTATAAGGTCAGCATTACTCTGACACCAAAAACCAGAGAAGGACATTCAGGAAAACAACAAATATGCCTCAGGATTACAGACACAAAAATCTTCAACAAAATATTAGCAAGGAAAATCCAAGAATATTTAAAAGTGGGGGGGGGG
>NW_024423319.1:80633412-80643234 GCF_017311325.1 Ursus maritimus
GGGGGGGGGGCGCCTGGGTGGCTCAGTCGGTTGAGTGTCTTGACTCTAGATTTCAGTTCAGGTCATGATCTCAGGGTGGTGAGATCAAGCCCCACGTCTGGCTCTGTGCTCAACAGGAAGTCTGTTTCTCTCTCTCTCCCACTCTGCCCCTCCCCCACTCGCACTCTTACTCTCTCTAAAATAAATCTTTTAAAAAATAATATTTAAAAGGGATTATACACAATGAACAAGAGAGATTTATACTAGAGATGTATGGTTGTTTTATCATAAAAAACCAATTAATGTAATATACCATATTAATAAAGAATAAAATCTACATGGATATATAATAGATGCATAAAAAACATTTGAAAAAATTTAAAACCATTTATAATAAAAAATACGAATATAAGGAATATCAACAAAATAGGAATATAAGGAATCTTCTTCAACCTGATAAAGAGCATCTATGAAAAACCTGCCACAAACATCTTAATCAATGGTAAAAAATAACTGAATGGGTTTCCCGCTCAGATCAAGAACAAGATAAGAATGTTGACTCTCACCATTCCTATTCTACATTGTATTGGAAGTTCTAGCTAGTGAAAGACAGCAGGAAAAACAAATAAAGTGTATCCAAATTACAAAGAAAGATGTCAAACTGACTTTATTTGCTGACATCATAATCCTGATGAAGAAAATGTTAACAGACACACACACACACACACTCACACAGTAGTAGTGGTAAAAATAATAACTACATTTAACAAGGTTGAGATATGCAAGATTAGTTGTATTTCTATACACTAAGAATGAGTAATTCAAAAATGAATTTAGGAAAATATTTCTATTTACAATGGTACATTAGTAAAATACTTGGGACCAAATTTAACAAAAGGAGTACAAGATTTATACACCAAAAATTATAAATCATTACTGAGAGAAATTAAGAAGATCTAAATAATCAGAGAAACATTCTATGTACATGGAAATTATTCCCAATCTGTTCTGATACAACACAAACCCTATCAAAATTGAAGCAGGCACTTTAATGGAAAATGGTAATCTGGTTCAAAATACAGAAAACAAAGAATCTGAAATTGACAAAACCACTTTGAAGAAGAAAAAAGTTTGGGGATTTATTACTCAGTTTTAAAAGTTTTTATAAATCTACAGTAATCAAAACATTATTACCGGCATAAGGACAGACATGCAGTTCAATGGAACAGATTTCAAAGTTCAGAAATAATCTCTTACAGTTATTACTAATTTTTAACAAAGGTGCCAAAGCATTTCAATGGGGGAAAGGATAGTCTTTACAACAAATGGTGCTAGGAAGAACGACATCAGCATGATGGCCAAAAAAGATGTCCCTTGTTCATATCTTCCCTCAACAATAATTTGGCATCAATTCACACATAAAAGTGCCTTTGTGGGATCTGTGGGATCAAGCACCATATGCCAAGGAACCTAAGAGGATACCCACCTGTGCATTGGGTAACAGGCATACAGACTTCAGTGCTGGCTGTGGACCCCCCAATGGCCCATAAACTGGGCCTGTCAGCCTAGCACCTGAAAAAGAAAAAGAAAAAAAAAAGAAAAAGAAAAAGGAAGGAAGGAAGGAAGGGAGGAAGGAAGGAAGGAACTATGAGAAAATATGAGTTTGAATGTATTAGAGAAGTTAAGAGGAACAGTTTGACTCTACCTGTGTCACCTCTCTCCCAAGGTGGCACAGCTTAATGCCAAGAGAGAAATTTTTAGCTTGGATTTTCCCATGGAGGAAAGTGAGATCATGTGAGTAAATGTCCAGCTTCTGCAACTCTGTGGGATGCTACCAAAAAGGCCCATTTTTCTCTTGCGCCATCCAGAACACTGAGTTGTGAACTGGAAACTGGGGATGGGTGGGCAGGAAGAAGCTGGCAGAGTAGCAGATAAGACCCTCAGAGGGCATTAAAAGGACACAATCCTACTAATCACATTGAAGACTCCATCAAGAAGCCAGACCTTGAAGCACAGGGAAGCATGACCTGCTGATCTGTCCCACTGGCCCACAGGCACTCTCAGCACTCCACACACCTTACCTACACAATCTCCCAAACTGTGGGTAGCTCATCCTGTTGCCAATTCCCTCTGTGCAGTCTGCAAAGGGACAAGAGGGAGCTTTGGTAGATAGCTAGTGAGAATGCACAGAAAGATGGCCCAAATATGTGAGACAGGGAGATACTATAAACTTCAGCTTTAGCATTGCCCTTGGGAAAGCAAAACACCTGTCCTGGTATATTGCAGGATTAAGAGAAGGCATAAAATCTTAAGAATTCTGTGGAAAGAAAGAGCAAGAAGTGTGCAACAGGCATATCCATAGAAGGTCTGAGAAAAACTCAGAATCACCAACAGGGCTGAGGGAAGGCATTTTTCTCCCAAAGACAGTCAGTAAAGACTGGAGGAAGTAACTGCTACTTCATATGTGAAGACAGCAATACAAGACTTCAAGGAATGAAAAATCAAGGTAATATGACACCTCCAAAAGATCACAAAATCTTCTAGTAATTGACATCAAAGACACAGAGACTTATGATTTACAAATAAAGAATTCAAAATACCTGTTTTGGGGCACCTGGGTGGCTCAGTTGGTTAAGTGACTGACTCTTGGTTTCTGCTCAGGTCACGATCTCATGGGTCATGAGATCAAGCCCCATGTCTGCCTCTGTGCTCTGGAGTCTGCTTGACAATTCTCTCTCTCTGCCCCTCCCCCCACTCATGCACATGTGCTCTCTCTAAAACAAACAAATAAATGTTAAGAAAACAAAATAGTTGTTTTAAAGAAGCTCAGTGAGCTATAAGAAAATGCAGAGACAATTCAATGAAATCAGAAAAAAAAAACAGTACATGAACAAAACAAGAAGTTTAACAAAGAAATAGAAATAAATAGGGGTGCCTGGGTGGCTCAGTCGGTTAAATATCTGCCTTCAGCTCAGGTCATGATTCCAGGGTCCTGGGATTGAGCCCTGCTTTGGACTCCCTGCTCAGTGCACAGTCTACTTCTCTCTCTTCCACTGCCCCTCCCCCCACTCCTGTGCTCTTGCTCTCTCTCTCTCAAATAAATAAATAAAATCTTAAAAAAAGAAATAGAAATAAATAAAATAAATAAAAAAGAAACACAGATTCTAGAGCTGAAGAACACAATGAATGAAATGAAAACAAAAAAAAAGCACTACACAGCATCAACAGCAGAATGAATTGAGAAGAATCTAGAACAGTGGACTTCATTCTCTGACTGCATTGCCAATCAGAGAATAAAGAAAGAATGAAGAGTGAAGAAAGCCTATGTGATTAGTGGGAAGACAACAAACAAACTAATATACGAATTATAGGGGTTATAGGAGAAGAGAGGGAGAAGGGAGCAGAAAGATTATTTAAAGAAATAATGGCTGAAAACTTCCCAAACCTGGGGAGAGATTTGGACATCCAACTTCATGAAGCTCAAAAGTCCTTAAACAAACTCAATTGAAAGAGGAATTTTCTAATCATAATAAAACTGTTAAAAATCAAAGACAAAACAAGAATCTTAAAAGCAGCAAGAGAAAAGAAGCAAGGGAAGCCCCATAAGCCTATCAGAGAATTCCTCAGCAGAAACTTACAGGCCAGGAGGGAGTGGTAGGATATATTCAAAATCATCAAAGCAAAGCAAAGCAAAACAAAACAAAACAAAACAACAACAAAAAACAAAAAACCCTGCCAAACCAAGAACATTTTATCCAGCAAAACTGCTTCTCAGAAGGGTGCGTGGGTGGCTCAGTCGGTTAAGCATCTGCCTTCAGCTCAGCTCATGATCCCAGGGTCCTGGGATCGAGCCCTTCATCAGGCTCCCTGCTCAGTGGGGAGCCCATTTCTCCCTCTCCCTCTGCTGCTCCCCCTGCTTATGCTCTCTTGCTCTCTCTCTGTCAAATAAATAAACAAAATCTTTAAAAAATTGTGTCTCAGAAATAAAGGAGTGATCAAAGACTTTCCCAAATAAACAAAAGCTAAGGGAGTTCATGACCACTAGACCTGCCTTACAAGAAATGCTCCAAGGAATTCTTCGAGCTGAAATGAAGGAACATTAATTATTTAACATGAAAACATAGGAAAATATATAACACATTGGTAAAGGTAAGAATATACTCATATTCGGACTATATTAATACTGTAATATGGTGGTGTGTTAACCACTTAACTCTAGTATAAAGGTTAAAGGACAAAAATATTTAAAATATTAACTACGATAATTTGTCAATAAATATGCAATGTAAAAAGAGGTAAACGGTGACATCAGTAACATAAAAGAGTGGGGTGGGGGATAAAAGGGTTTTGTATGCTATTAAAGTTGTTGTTATCAGTGTAAAATAACTGTTATAAAATGTTTTATGTAAACCTCATGGTAACAACAACACAAAAACCTACAGTAGATTCACAAAAGATAAAGAGAAGGGATCAAAGAAACAAACGAGCAAAGGGGAGAAAAAAGAGACAGGAAACCAAGAAACAGACTCTTAACTATAGAGAACAAACTGATGGTTACCAGAGGGGAGGAGGGTGAGGAATGAGTTAAATAGGTGATGGGAATTAAGGAGTGCACTTGTGATGAGCACTGGGTGTTGTGTGGAAGTGTTGAATCATTATATTGTACACCTGAAACTAGTATTACACTCTATGTTAACTAACTGAAATTTAAATAAAAATTTTAAAGAAAACAAAACAGAAACAAACAAAAAAGTCCACAAAAGATAAAGAGAAGGAATCAAAGCATACCACTATGAAAAGTTGATTCACAAAAGAGGGCAGCAAGAAAGGAAAAAAGGAACAAGTAAACTACAAAACAGCCAGAAAACAATTAATAGAGTGTCAATAAGCCCTGACCTATCAATAATTACTTTAAAAGTAAATGGGTTAAATTCTCCAATCAAAATTTATAGAGTGGCAGGCTGGATAAAAAAATAAGATCCAAGTAGAGCTAAGATGGTGGCATAGTAGGAGGACCCTAGGTTCGACTTGTCCCTCCAACACAACTAGATAACTATTAAATCATTCTAAGTACCCAAGAAATCAACCTGAAGACTGACAGGACAAACTCCACAACCAGAGGGAGAGAAGAGGCCATAACAAGGAAGGTAGGAAGTGCAGAGATGTGGTTTTGGGGGAAAATGGATCATGGGTGCTGCAGAGGGGAGGGAACCATGGTCACAGAGGAAGGTAGGAGAGAAAGGAGCATATAGGGGAACACATAAGAACATTTCCCCAAAGCCATCACTTGGAAAAATGAGAAGAGCTGATTTTCAAGAGTTTTTGCAAACAGTGGGCTTTGAAGACTTGAGTTTTAAAGGTTGGCAGGCTTGGCTGTGATAGAGCCCTGACGGCACTGCCGTAATCCTGGAGAGAAGGCATACAAACAACCTGGGGGCAGATAGCATGGAAACAGCAATCTGAACAATGCCTGGGGCACACAGCAGAGAGATTGTTCACTCTTATTGGAGCTCCTCACTGATAGGTGGCATACATGGAGATGTCTCTCCATGGACAAAAGAGCCAATGGGCACAATTTCCCTCCCCTGACCTCAGTATAAGTGCAGAGGCACCTGCGAGGGCAACTGTGCTCAGACTCTGGCTGCCTAGCCTGCTTGCTCCTGGATTCACAGCCCAGTGCTCTGGCACCACAGCCATTCTCACTCTGAAACCTCCCTCAGTCCCAGCATGGTGAAACCCTCCCCAGGAAGACAGTGCAGGCCCCGCTCACACCACATCCCTAAAGCCAGGACTTTTAAAACTCAGAAGACTTGGCTGGGAGAAAGCTGGGAGGGCACTGCACTGCTCCTAGAGAGAAGGCAGGCAGGTAACCCAGAGGCAGACAGCATGGAAACAGTGATCTGAAAAATGCCTGGGACACACAGTGGGGAGATTATTCACTCATCATGCTTCCCAGGGAACAGCAAGCACAGCAACCCCTCTCCGGGGACAAAGAAGCTAGTTGGTGCCATTTCCCTCCTTCACCCCTCAGTATACACACAGAGCCACCCACCTGCAGTAATAGCACAGCACCAACACTGGCTGTCTAACCTGCTTACACAGGTTCCCACACATGCCTGTGCTCTGCCTTTACTGCCCTTCTTGATCAACTTTGCCTCAGTCCCGGTGTGGCAGGCCCCATCCCCAGAAAACCAGCAGAAACCCCTGCCCGTACCACGTCTCCTGACCAGAGAGTTCTCCAAGGCTTCAATTCTAGTGGAAATAGTATCATGTCTCATTTAAAAAGCAGACCTAAGCACACCTAGTTAAAATTCACCACACTCTGGCCAAGGACAAAACACTGCCTACTGTAGGCAAGGAGAGCCTTTACAGATAACTGCCCTCAAGGAGAGCAGCCAAAACATAGCAGCAGAGTCCACACAGCACACACCAGAGACACTTCCTGAAGCACTAGGCCCTGGACACTATATGACCTCTTCTTAAAACCATTACTCTTAGGAGCAGGAAATCTACAGGCTTTTCTAACACAGAGAAGAATACAGAGACTTAGACAAAATGTCGAGATGGAGGAATTCATCCTAAATGAAACAAGATAAGGTTACCTTAGAGATCTAAGTGAAACAGTTATGAGTAATATGCCTGATAGAGAATTTAAAGAAACAATCATAAGAATACTCACTGGGCTTGAGAATATAATGGAAGACTTCAGGGAGGCCCTTACCACAGGATAAAAGAGTTAAAAAACAATCAGAAAAAAAATACAAAAACTGAGATATGAAACAGACTGGATGCAACGAACACAAGGATGGAAGAAACAGAGGAAAGAATAAGAGACATACAAGATAAAATAAGGGAAAATTATAAAGCTGAACAAAAGAAAGAAGAGTTATGCAACACGAGAATAGACTCAAGGAAATCAGTATTTCCATCAAACATAATAACATTTGTATTATAGGAGTCCCAGAAGAAGAAGAAAGAAAAGGGGGACAGAAAATATATTTGAAGAAGTAATAGCTGAAAACTTCCCTAATTTGGGGAAGGAAATTGATGTCTTGGATGTCCAGGTCCTTGAGGCACAGAGAACACCCATCAAAATCAATAAAAGCAGGCCAACACTAGGATACATTGTAATTAATTTTGCAAAATATAGTGATAAAGAAAAAATTCCTAAAAGGAGCATGACAAAAAAGTCCCTAACTTACAAGAGAAGACCCATAAGGCTAGCTTCAGATCTTTCAAAAGAAACTTGGCAAGCCAGAGGGAATGGCATGATATATTGAAAGAGCTGAATGGGAAAAATCTACAGCCAAGAATATTCTATCCAGCAAGGCTAATCTTCAGAATAGAAGGAGACATGAAGAGTTTACCAGACAAAAACTAAAGGAGTTTGTGACCACTAAACCAGCCCAGCAATAAATATTAAAGGGGATTCTTTCAGTGGAAAGGAGGAACCAAAAGTGACAAAGACAAGAAAGGATCAGAGAAAATCTTTAGAAACAATGATAAAGCAAGTAATAAAATGTCAATAAATACATATCTATCAATAATTACTCTGAATGTAAATGGACTAAACACTCTAATCAGAAGACACAGAGGGTCAGAATAGATAAAAAACCAAACCCTTTCTATATGCTGCCTATAAGAGACTTATTTTAGACCTAAGGACACCTGCAGATTGAAAGGAGGGGATGGAGAATCATTTATCAAGCAAATGGACATTAAAAGAAAGCTGGAGTAGCCATACTTATATCAGACAAACTAGGTTTTAAACCAAAGACAAGTAACCAAGTAACAAGAGATAAAGAAGGGTACTATATCATAATAAAGGGGACTATCCAAGAAGATATAACAATTGTAAATATTTATGCCCCCAACTTGGTAGCACCCAAATATATAAAACAATTAATAGCAAACATAAAAGAACTAATTGATAATAATACAATAATAGTAGGGGACATCAACACCTCACTTACATCAAGGGACAGATCATCTAAGCAGAAAATCAAAAAAGAAACAGTGGTTTTGAATGACACCCTGGACTAGATGACTTAACAGATAGATTCAGAACTTTCTATCCTAAAGCATCAGAAGACACATTCTTTTCAAGTGCATGTGGGACATTATCTAGAATAGATCACATTGTAGGTCACAAATTAGGCCTCTAGATTGAGGATATACCATGCATCTTTTCAGAACATGATACTGAGAAACTTGAAGTCAACTGAAGAAAAAATTTGGAAAGACCACAAATACATGGAGGTTAAAGGACATGCTACTAAAGAATGAATGGATCAACCAGGAAATCAAATAAGAAATTGAAAATACATGGAAACAAATGAAAATGAAAGCATGATGGTCCAAACCTTTGAGATGCAGCAAAAGTGGTCCTTGAGGGAAGTATATAGCATTGCAGGCCTATCTCAAGAAGCAGAAAAATCTCAAATAAACAACCTAACCTTCCACCTAAAGGAGCTAGAAAGAGAACAAACCGAGGGTTGCTGAAGGGAAGGTGGGTGGGAGGATAGGGTAACTGCATGATGGGCATTAAGGAGGGCACATCATCATGTGCACTGGGTGTTATATGCAAGTGATGAATCATTGAACACCACATTAGAAACTAATGATGTACTATATGTTGGCTAATTGAATTTAAATCAAAAAAATAAAATAAAATGAAGAACAACAAGCGAAGCCTAAAGCCAGCAGAAGAAGGAAAATAATAAAGACTAGAGCAGAAACAAGTGGCATAGAAAACAAAAAAAAAAAAAAAGGCAGTAGAACAGATTTAAAAAAAAAACAAACAGGAGCTGGTCCTTTAAAAAGAATAAAATTGATAAACCCCTAGTCAGAATCACCAAAAAGGAAAGAAAAAGGACCCAAATAAATAAAATCACAAATGAGAGAAGAGAAGCCACAACCAACAGTACAGAAATACAAACAATTATAAGAGAATATTATGAAAAACTACAAATTGGACAACCTGGAAGAAATGGATACATTCCTAGAAATATTTAAACTACCAAAGCTGAAACAGAAAAAAAAATAGAAAACTTGAACAAACTGATAACCAGCAAAGAAATTGTTGTAATCAAATTGTAATAAAAAATCTTCCAATAAACAAAAGTCCAGGACCAGTTGATTTCACATGGGAATTACACCAAACATTTAAAGAAGAGTTAATACGTATTCTTCTCAAACTACTCCAAAAACTAGAAATGGAAGGAAAACTTCCAAAATTATTCTGTGAGGCCATCACCACCTTGATACTAAAACCAGATAAAGACTCTACTAATAAAGAGGCCAATGTCCCTGACGAACATAGATGCAAAAATTCTCAATAAAATACTAGTAAATCGAGTCCAACAGTATATTAAACAAATCATTCACCATAAGGGGTGCCTGAGTGGTGCAGTTCATTAAGCACCCAACTCTTGGTTTGGGCTCAGGTCATGATCTCAGGGTCATGAGACTGAGCCCTGCATCAGGCTCTGCACTCAGCATGGAGTCTGCTTGAGAGTCTCTTTCCCTCTTCCCCTCCCACTCATGCTATCAATCAATCAATTAATCTTCTTAAAAATCATTCACCACAATCAAGTGTGATTAATTCCTTGGCTGCAAGGGTGGTTCAATATTCTCAAATTAATCAATGTGATACACCACATTAATGTAAGAAAGGATAAGAAACAAACGATCATTTCAATGGATGCAGAAAAACCATTTGACAAAGTACAATATCCATTCATGATAATAGCCCTCAACAAAGTAGGTTTATTTTATTTTTTTCCAAACTATATCTTTCTTTCTTTCTTTCTTTCTTTCTTTCTTTCTTTCTTTCTTTCTTTC
>NW_024423319.1:80643244-80713209 GCF_017311325.1 Ursus maritimus
AAAAAAAAATAGAAAACTTGAACAAACTGATAACCAGCAAAGAAATTGTTGTAATCAAATTGTAATAAAAAATCTTCCAATAAACAAAAGTCCAGGACCAGTTGATTTCACATGGGAATTACACCAAACATTTAAAGAAGAGTTAATACGTATTCTTCTCAAACTACTCCAAAAACTAGAAATGGAAGGAAAACTTCCAAAATTATTCTGTGAGGCCATCACCACCTTGATACTAAAACCAGATAAAGACTCTACTAATAAAGAGGCCAATGTCCCTGACGAACATAGATGCAAAAATTCTCAATAAAATACTAGTAAATCGAGTCCAACAGTATATTAAACAAATCATTCACCATAAGGGGTGCCTGAGTGGTGCAGTTCATTAAGCACCCAACTCTTGGTTTGGGCTCAGGTCATGATCTCAGGGTCATGAGACTGAGCCCTGCATCAGGCTCTGCACTCAGCATGGAGTCTGCTTGAGAGTCTCTTTCCCTCTTCCCCTCCCACTCATGCTATCAATCAATCAATTAATCTTCTTAAAAATCATTCACCACAATCAAGTGTGATTAATTCCTTGGCTGCAAGGGTGGTTCAATATTCTCAAATTAATCAATGTGATACACCACATTAATGTAAGAAAGGATAAGAAACAAACGATCATTTCAATGGATGCAGAAAAACCATTTGACAAAGTACAATATCCATTCATGATAATAGCCCTCAACAAAGTAGGTTTATTTTATTTTTTTCCAAACTATATCTTTCTTTCTTTCTTTCTTTCTTTCTTTCTTTCTTTCTTTCACTGGATGTATGTCTTTTTATTTATTTTTATTTATGTTTTTAATTTTTGATCAAATTATAGTTGAAATATAACATTAGTTTTAGGTGTACAACATAGTGATTTGACAATTATATACATTAAGAAATGCTCACCCCCATTACTATAGTTAACATCTGTCATCATACAAAATTATTACAATATAATTGACTGTATCCCCTACGTAGGTTTAAAGGGACCATACCTTAACATAATAAAGGCCATATTTGAAAAACCCACAGCTAATATCATCCTCAATGGGGAAAATCTGAGAGCTTTTCCTCTATGGTCAAGAACAAGACAGAGATGTCTACTCTCACCACTGTTATTTAACATAGTACTGGAAGTCCTAGCTTCAGCAATTAGACAACAAAAAGAAATAAAAAGAATCTAAATTGGCAAGGAAGAAGTAATACTTTCACTATTTAGAGATGATATGATATTCTAAATGGAAAACCCAAAATACTCCATCAAAAAGTTGCTAGAACTGATACACAAATTCAGTAAAGTCACAGGATATAAAATCCATGTACAGAAATCTGTTACATTCCTATACACAAATAATGAAGCAGCAGAAAGAGAAATGAAGGGATCAAACCCATTTGCAATTGCAACAAAAACCACAAGAAACCTAGGCATAAACCTATCCAAAGAGGTAAAATATCTGTACTCTGAAAACTATAAAATACTTATGAAAGAAATTAAAGATCACACAAAGAAATGGAAAAACATTCCATGCTCATGGATTGGAAGAACAAACATTGTTAAAATGTCTATAGTACCCAAAGCAATCTACACCTTTAAGCAAACCCTATCAAAATGCAACTAGCATTTTTCACAGAGCTAGAACAATCCTAATAGCCAAAAGACCCTGAATAGCCAAAGCGATTTTGATAAAGAAAAGCATGCTGGAGGCAGCACAGTCCTGGACTTCAAGTTATATTACAAAGTTATCGTGATCAAGACAGTATGGCACTGGCACAAAAATTGACACGCAGATCATCAGATCAGAATAGAAAACCTGGAAATGATCCCACAACTATATGGTCAATTAATCTTCAGCAAAGCAGGAAAGAATATGCAGTGGAAAGAAGACAGTCTCTTCAACAAATGCTGTTGGGAAAACTGGACAGCAACATGCAGAAGAATGAAACTGGACCACTTTTTTACACCATACACAAAAGGAAATTCATAATGAATCAAAGAACTAAATGTAAGACAGGAAACCAGTGAAATCCTAGATTAGAATACAGGCAATAACCTCCTTGTCATTGGGTGTAGCAACTTCTTACTAGATATGTCTCCCGAGGCAAGGGAAACAAAAGCAAATATAAACTATTGAGACTACATCAAAATAAAAAGCTTCTGCATAACAAAGGAAACAATAAACATAACTAAAAGGCAACCTATGGAATGGGGGAAGATAGTTGCAAATGACATATCTGATAAAGGGTTATTACACAAAATATATAAAGAACTTATAAAACTCATCACCCAAAACACAAATAACCCAGTTAAAAATGGGCAGAAAACATGAAAAGACATTTTCCAAAGAAGACTTACAGACAATTATCATATGGTTTCACTCCCACATGGAATATAAGGAATAGTGCAGAAAACTATAGGGGAAGGGAGGGAAAACTGAACAGGAAGAAATCAGAGAGGGAGACAAACCATGAGGGACTCTGGACTCCGGGAAACAAACTGAGGGTTACAGAAGGGAGGGGGTTGGGGGTTGGGGTAACCAGATGATGGGTATTAAGGAGGGCATGTGTTGTGATGAGCGCTGGGTGTCATATGCAACTAATGAATCATTGAACACTACATCAAAAACTAATGATGTACTGTATATTGGCTAATTGAACATAATAAAAAAAGAAAAGCAATACAGTATCATCCTGTTTTTATTTTTATTTTTTTAAAGATTTTATTTATTTATTCCACAGAGATAGAGACAGCCAACGAGAGAGGGAACTCAAGCAGGGGGAGTGGGAGAGGAAGAAGCAGGCTCATAGCGGAAGAGCCTGACGTGGGGCTCGATCCCATAACGCCGGGATCATGCCCTGAGCCGAAGGCAGACGCTTAACCACTGTGCCACCCAGGTGCCCCAGTATCATCCTGTTTTTAAAAAAATGGTTTTAAAAATAAAAACCCCGTAGAAAAGAAAAAACAAAAAAGAAGACATACAGATGGTTAACAGACACATGAAAAGATGTTCAACATCACTCATCACCAGGGAAATGCAAATGAAAACTATAATGAGCTATCACCTCACACCTCTCAGAATGGCTAAAATGAACAACACAGGAAATAACAGGTGTTGGTGAGGATGTGGAGAAAGGGAAACCCTCTTACACTGTTGGTGGGAATGCAAACTGGGGTAGGCACTGGGGAAGACAGTATGGAAGTTCCTCAAGAAGTTAAAAATAGAACCACCCTACCATCTAGTAATTGTGCTACTAGATATTTTCCCAAAGTATACAAAAATACTAATTCAAAGGGATACATGCACCCTGATGTTTATAAGCAGCATTATGTACAATATCCAAATTATGGAAAGAGCCCAAATGTCCATCAACTGATAAATGGATAAGGAAGTGGTGGTATAGATATACAATAGAATACTACTCAGCCATAAAAAGAATGAAATCTTGCCACTTGCAACGATGTTGATGAATCTAGAGTATTATGCTAAATTAAATAAGTCAGTCAGAGAAAGACAAATACCATATGATTTCACTCATGTGGGATTTAAGAAATAAAACAAATGAACATCATTGGGGGTAAAGAGACGCAAGCCAAGAAACAGACTCTTCACTACAGAGAACAAACAGATGGTTACCAGAGAGGAGGTGGTTGGGGGTAAGTTAAATACTTGATGGGGTTAAGGAAGGCACTCGTGTTGAGCACCAGGTGTTGTATATAATTATTGATTCCTTAATTCTACACCTGAAACTAACATTATATTGTATGTTAGCCAAATGGAATTTATTTATTTATTTTTAAAGATTTTATTTATTTATGTGACAGAGACAGCCAGCGAGAGAAGGAACACAGCAGGGGAGTGGGAGAGGAAGAAGCAGGCTCCCAGTGGAGGAGCCCGATGTGGGACTCAATCCCGGAACGCCGGGATCACACCCTGAGCCAAAGGCAGACGCTTAACAACTGCGCTACCCAGGCGCCCCAGCCAAGTGGAATTTAAATAAACTCTTTAAAAAATCCCCACTGACTGAACATAATTTAAAAAAGTCCCCAAGATCCAGCTATATACTATATACAAAGAGATTTGTTTCAGTTTTAAGAACACACTTGTCTCAAAGTGAAAGGATAAGAAAAGCTATCCCATTCAAGTAGAAATCAAAACAGCACAGGAATAGCAATACTTATACCAGACAAAATATACTTTAACTCAAAAGCTATAAGAAGAGAAAAGCAGGTCACGATATAATGATAAGGAAGGTCGATTATCATAAGGATATAATATAAATATATATGCATACAATATTAGGCACCAATATATTAAACAAACACTAACAGATCTGAAAGGAAAAATAGACAACAATACTAGAGTAGTAGGGGACTTCAATATCTCACTTTTAATAATGGATAGATTTTACAGACAGAAAATTAATAAGGAAACATTGGTCTTCAATTTTACTTTAGACCAAAAGGACCTAACAGATATATACAGAACATTCCATCCAAGAGCAGCAAAATAAACATTCTTCTCAAGCACACTCAGAACAGTCTCAAGGATAGATCATATGATAGGTCACAAAACAAGTCTTAACAAATTTAAGAAAATTAAAAACATACCTACTATCTTTTCCAGATACAATGGTATAAAACTATAAATCAGAAACAGAAGGAAAACTATAAAGCACACAAACAGGTGAAAATTAAACATCACACTCTTGAAAAATGAATAGGTCAAAGAAGGAATCAAAAAGAATGAAAAAATATATTAAAGGAAAATGAAAATGGTAACACAACATAACAAAACACATGGGATGCAGCTAAAACATTTCTTTCCTTTTTTTTTTAAGATTTTATTTATTTATTTGACAGAGAGAGACAGCCAGCGAGAGAGGGAACACAAGCAGGGGGAGTGGGAGAGAAAGAAGCAGGCTCCTAGCGGAGGAGCCTGATGTGGGGCTCGATCCCAGAACGCCGGGATCACGCCCTGAGCAGAAGGCAGATGCTTAACAACTGCGCCACCCAGGCATCCCAGCTAAAACATTTCTAAGAAGGAATTTTATAATACATGCTTACATTAAGAAAAAATAAAGCTCTGAAGTAAACAACCTAACTTTATTATTTTTTAATTTAATTTTTTAATTTGAGTATAGTTGATGTATGATGTTACACTAGTTTCAGGTATACAGCATAGTGATTCAACATCACCACAAGTATAGTTACCAACATCAGCATACAACATTACTGCAATATCATTGACTATATTTCCTATGCTGTACCTTTGATTTCCATGACTTATTCATTCCATAACAAACAATCTAACTTTAAACCTCAAGAAACTAGAAAAAGAAGGGCAAACGAAGTCCAAATTTAGTAGAAGAATGGAGATAACAAAAATCAGAACAGAAATAAATGAAATAGAGACCAGAAAAACAATAGAAAAGGTCAAGGATCCTAGGAGTTGGTTCTTTGAAAAGATAATATTGACAAACCTTTAGTCAGATTAAGGAAAAAAGAGATTAAGAGTCAAATAAGTAAAATCAGGAATGAAAGAGAACACAATACAACTGATACCAGGAATACAAAGAATAATAAGAGGCTACTATGAACAATTACATGTCAACAAATTGGATAGCCTAGATGAAAGGGATAAATTCCTAGAAACATACAACATACCTAGATTGAATCATGAAGAAGTAGAAAATATGAACTGACCAATTACAAATAAGGAGATTGAATTAGTAATCAAGAACCTTCCAGAAGTATAGCCCAGGACCAGATGGTTTCGCTTGTTAACCTTCCCAAGCATTTAAAGAAGAAATAATGTCAATTATTCTCAAAATCCTCCAAAAAAATTAAAGAGAAAGGAACACTGCCATATTCAGTTTATGAGGCCATCATCACCCTGATACCAGTCAGATAAGGACATTACAAAAAAAGAAAACTATGGACTAATATTCCTGATGAATATATTTGTAAAAGTTATCAAAAAATGCTATCAAACCAAATTCAACAGCACATTAAAACAATCATATACCATGATGAAATGGAATTTATTCCTGAGATGCAAGGATTGTTCAACATATACAAATCAATAAATGTGATATACCACATTAATAGAATGAAAGATGAAAAATCATATGATCATCTCAATAGATGCAGAAAAAGCATTTGACAAAATACAGCATCTTTTCATGATAAACGCTCTAAACGAACTGTGTATAGAAGAAACATGACAACATAATAAAGGCCATATGTAAAAAGGCAATCAATAATGTTATTGAAAGTATTTTCTCTAAGATCAGGAATCAGACAAGGGTACCCACTCTTACCACTTTTATTCAACAGAGTACTGTAATTCTTAGCTAGAGCAATCAGGCGAAGAATGGAAACAAAATGCTTCTAAATTGTAAAGGAAGAAGTAAAAGCATTGCTATTTGCAGATACAATGATCTGATATTAAAAAAAAAGTCCTAAAGACTCAACCAAAAAAAAAAATTCCTAGAACTAATCACCAAATTTAGTAAAGTTGTAGAATATAAAATCAATATACAGAAACTAGTTGTGTTTCTATACACTAACAATAAAATATTTGAGAAAGAAATAAAGAAAATAATCACATTCACAAAAATATCAAAAACAATAAAATATAGGGTGGTAGTTACCAGGATATGGCAGGGGTGGGGGGGTGGAGATATTGGTCAAAAGGTACAAACTTCCAGTTACAAGACTAACAAGTTCTGGGGAACTAGTATACAGCACAGTGATTATAGCTAATAATACTGTATTATTTACTTGAATGTTGATGAGAGAGTGAATCTTAAATTTTCTCACCTCCCCCCCAAAAAAGAGGAAGAACTATATGATAGGTTGGAGGTGTTAGTTAATGTTATGGTGGTAATCATTTTGCAATATATAAATGTATCAAATCAACACACTGTACACCTAAACTTACACAAGTTACATGTCAATTATTCAGTAAAGCTGGAAAAAATCTCAATAACGTATTTAGGAATAAATATAACCAAAGAAGGGAAAGATCTATCTATATACTGAAAACTATAAGACATTGATTAAAGAAATTGAAGAAAACACAAAAAAATGGAAAAGTATCCCATGTTCATTTATTGAAAGCATAGTGTTAAAATGCCCATACTACCCTAAGCTATATAAAGATTAAGCACAGTTCCTATCAAATTCTAATGGCATTTTTCACGGAAATAGAAGAAGTAATCCTAAAATTCCTAGAGCCACAAAAATACCTAAACAGCTAAAACGATCTTGAGAAAGAACAAAACTAGAGTCATCACACTTCCTGATTTCACACTATATTAGAAAGTGATGATAATCAAACTAGAATGAAAACAGACACATAGACCAATGGAACAGAACTGAGAGCCCAGAAATACGATCAACTAGTAGCTGACATGTATGGCCAGAAATATGATCACTAATAGGAGTCAAGAATACTCAATGGGGAATGGACAGTCTCTTCAATAAATTATGTTGGGGGAAACTGGATAACCACATGCAGAATAATTACATTTGAACATTTTAACACTCATTAAAATTAATTCAAAATGAATTAAATACTTAAACATAAGACCTGAAACCATAAAACTTCTGGAAGAAAACACAGGTATAAATCTCTCTGACACTGGTCTTGGCAAAGAATTTTTGGATATGATACCAAAAGCACAAGGAACAAAAGCAAACATAAATAAGTGGGACTACATCAAACTAAAAAGCTTCTGCACAACAAAAGACACAATTAACCAAATGAAAAGGCAACTTGTGGAATGGGAGAATATATTTGCAAACCAAAGTACATAAAGAATGCATATAACTCAATAACCAAAAAATCCCGAACATTATGATCTAAAAATAGAGGCACAGCAAAGTAAATGATCAACAAAGTGAAAAGACAACCTACAGAATGGGGAAAACATTTTCATAAACCATATATCTGCTAAGTGGTTAATATTCAAACTATATAAAGAACTCATACAACTCTATAGCAAACGAACAAACAAACAACAACAACAAAAACCCCCAAATAATCCAATTTAAAAATGGGCAAAGGACCTGAATGAACATTTTTTTTTCCAAAGAAGATATACTCATGGCCAATGGGTACATGGTAAGATGCTCAATATCACTAGTCATTAGAAAAATGTAAATTAAAACCATGAGATATCACCTCATGCCTGTTAGAATGACCATCATCAAAAAGACAAGAGAGGGACACCTGGATGGCTCAGCTGGTTAAGCATCTGCCTTTGGCTCAGGTCATGATTCCAGAGTTCTGGGATAGGGCCCTGGTGTCAGGTTCCTTGCTCAGTAGGAGTCTGCTTCTCCCTCTGCACCTCCCCCTACTTGTGCTCTCTCACACACTGTCTCTTAAATAAATAAATAAATTCTTTTTAAAAAGACAAGAGATAGCAAATGCCTGTGTGGATGTGGAGAAAAAGGAACCCTTGTGCACTGTTGGTGGGATTGTAAATTGGTATAGTCGCTATGGAAAACAGTGTGAAGATTCCTCAAAATATTAAAAATAGAACTACCATATGATCCAGCAATTCCACTTCTGGGAATATATCCAAAGGAAAAGAAAATACTAACTTGGAAAAAATCTCCACCCCCACATTCATAACAGCATTATTTACAATAGCCAAAACATGGAAACTATATAAGTGTCCATCAGTGGACGAATGGATAAGGAAGTTGTGAGATATATATATTTCCACACACAATAGAATATTAGTTAACCATAAAAAAACCACAAGAAAATCCTAACATTTGTAACAACATGGATGGACCTTGAAGCCATTATGCTAAGTGAAGTAAGTCAGACAGAGAAAGGCATTATGCTAAGTGAAATAAGTCAGACAGAAAAACAAGAAGCATGGTATGATCTCACTTATATGTGGAATCTAAAAAACAAGACAAAACAAAAACAAAAATAAAACACCAACCTCATAGAAAAAGAGATCAGATCCATGGTTACCAGAGGCAGAGGTTGAGAGAGAGGGAATTGGATGAATGTGGTCAGTAGGCATATATACATGATGACTATAGTTAATACTGCTGTATGATATTTAGGAACGTTGTTAGGAGAGTATATCTTGAGTTCTCTTCACAAGGAGACTTTTTTTTTTCTTTTTTTGTTATTGTATCTACATAAGATGATGGATGTTAACAAAACCTACTGTGGTAATCGTTTCAAAATACATAAGTCAAACCATCATGCTGTATGCTCTAAGCTTATATGGTGATGTATGTCAATTATTTCTCAATAAAACTGGAAAAAAATTAAAAGTAAGCAGAGGAGGTGCATAGACATTTTCCCAAAGAAGACATACAAATGGCCAATAGGTACATGAAAAAATGCTCAACACCACTAATCATCAGGGAAATGCAAATCAAAACCACAATGAGATACCACTTCACACATGTTAGAATGGCTATTATCAAAAAGACAAGAGGTAAGAAGTCCTGGTAAGTATGTGGAGAAAAGAGAATGTGTGCTGCTGGTGGGAATGTAAATTGGTACAGCTGCTATGGAAAATAGCATGGAGAGGTCTCAAAAAGTTAAAAATAGAACTACCATCAGACCCAGCAATCCCACTTCTGAGTATATATCCAAAGAAAATGAAATTAAAATCTCAAAGAAATATTGGCATTCCCATTTTCATTATAGCATTATTCACAACCAAGATACAGAAACAACTTACATGTCTGTCTACAGATGAATGGGAAAAGATGTCACACACACACACACACATGCACACACACACAAAATGGAATATTATTAGGCCAGGGAAAGGAGGAATTCATGCCATTTGTGACAACATAAATGATGGATGGACCTTGGGCATTATGCTAAGTGAAATAAGTCAGACAGATGAAGATAAATACTATATAATATCATTTCTATGTGAAGTCTAAAAAAGCCAAACTTATGGAAAGAAAAGAGTTGAATGGTGGTTACCAGAGGTTGGGGAAATGGGGATATAGGGAGATGTCAGTCAAAGGGTAAAAACTTCCAAGTATAAGACAAAAAGTTTCTGGAGATCTAATGTATAGCATGGTGACTATTAGTTAATGATACTGTATTATATAGTTCAAAGTTGCTAAAAGAGTAAATCTTAAATGTTCTCATCACAAATAAATGATAATTATGCAAGGTGATGGATGTGTTAACTAACCTTACTGTGGTAATTATTTCACAATGTATGTGTATCAGATCATTACATTGGACACCTTAAATTTAAACAATGTTATACATCAATATTATCTCAATAAAGCTGGAAAAACTGGCACTGGGACAACGAACATCAACTGGCAAAATGACAACTTTAGACTTTTACCTTACATCATACAAAGAATGAACTCATAATAGGTAACTCTACATGTGGTAGCTAAAACTATAGTTTTATACTTTCAGGAAAAACAGATTCAAATCTTTGTGATGTAGTGTTAGGCAATGATCTCTTGCATACAACACTAAAAACCCAATCCACAAAAGGAAAAAAAATGGTAAATTGTACTTCATCAGCCTCAATACTACTAGGCTTCAGAAGAGTAAGAAAAAACAAGGCACACATTGGTAAAAATATTTGCAAATCGTGTATCTGATAAGGGATTTAAAATATATAAGTAATTTTTATAACTAAGTAGCAAAAGGACAAATAAGTCTTAAAACTAAAAGTGATCAAAAATATTTTAGTAGATACTTCATCAATGAAGATATATGATTATCCAATAACTACATGATAAAAACCTCATCTTTACTCATTAGGGAAATACAAATCTAAACTAATTCATATCCACTAGAATAATTGTAATCAAAATGACAAACAATAAAAAGTGTTTATGAGGATGTAGAGAAACTGGAACCCATCAACTGGGGATGGAAATGTAAAATAATACAATCATTTTGGAAAACAGCTGGAAGTTTATTAAATGGCTAAACATAAACTTACCATATGACTGTACTCCTAAGAATTTACTCAGGATGAATGAAAACATATGCTCCTACAAAGACTGTTGAGTGTCTGTAACAGCATTATTCTTAATAGCTAAAAAATGAAAACAGCCCAAATATCTATCAATCTGTGAATGTTTACAACCTGAAGTATATTCATAGAAAATGCTATTCAGCAATAGAAAGTGCTCAGGATTGTTAAATGTTACAACATGGAAGAGCCTCGCAAACATTGTTAGTAAAAGAAACCAGATACAAAAGACTACATATTGTATTATTCAATTTTTCTGAAAGGACTGAAAATATAGAGACTGAAATATATAGAGACTGAAAATAGATTAACGGTTGTCTGGTTCTGGGGTGAGAATGGAGATTGAGTGCAAATGGGCAGATGGAATTATTTTTGAGTATGTGTGTGGAAATGTCTAAATCTGACTTTGGTGATGGTTGTACAACTACAAGTTTACTAAAAGCCACTGATTGTACACTTAAAATCAGTGAATATTTAATTTTTTCATTTGAGTATAGTTGACACACAATGTTACATTAGTTTCAGGTGTACAACATAGTAATTCAATATCTCTATACGTTATGCTATGCTCACCCCAAGCATAGGGACCCTCTGTCACCATACAATGTTACTATAATATCATTGACTATATTCCCTATGCTGTACCTTTTATTTCCATGACTTATTCATTCAAAAATTGGATACCTGTATCTCCCACTCCCCTTCACCCATTTTGCCCACCCCTCTACTACCTTCCCTCTGGCAACCATCAGTTTGTTCTCTGTATAAAATCAATGAATTTTATGCTAAGTAAATTATACCTTAAATGTGCTAAAACAACAACAACAACAAAACTCAAAGAAGACAGAAGGAATGAAAAAAGCAGAAATGATTATCATTGATAACATAAAATAATACAAAATATCAATAAAACTGAAATCTGGTTTTTGACAAGAACAGTAAAATTGATAAACTTCTGGTCAGACTGACCAAGAACAAAAGAGAGATGACACCAAACATCAATATCAGAAATTAAAGAGGGGATATTATTACAGACTCTACTGAGTTTAAAAGAGTAGTAAGTGAATATTGTGATTAATTCTATGCCCAGATGAAGTATTCAATACCAGGTTTATTTTTTCCTTGTGTGCTTCAGATTTGCACAGTAAGCTCCCATCTTGATTTTTACCCCAACAATTAGTCCTGATTTCCTTCTCTTTCCTGATGAGTAAGTTCCCCAATGTTTGTAATCTTATTTCCTTTTAAGAATTTCTACCAGCAACTCATTCCAGAGACTTCTCAGATTCTCCAGCAATTGTCTGGCTAATTTAAGAGTAGTTTTCAACCTGAACCATATCAATGTTTAGCTATGTTCTGTCAGGAAAATTTGTTTTTACCTTTGTAAAGTGAGAAAGAATTGTTATGTTTCTGGATGCCTCCTATAAGAAGTAAAGATTCTGAAAAGGATTCCTTGTTGAAGACCTACTTTGAAGACTGATCATTCAATATGGGGCTTAGACAGAGATCTAAATTGGTCATCTATTAACAGGGATGGGGAAGAATTCTGAAGATGCAATGGGCATGGGGAAAAATTGAAGCTATCAGTGGATGAGATTTTAATATGTGGAATTAGATGAGTGAAGTTGATGGGGAGGTCATCTCTAGTTTTTAGGTCCTTTGTCTCAGAGTTCAGAGAATAGTAGGAGTTTCTGCTATCTCCCAGAGATCAGAAAATTGTAGCAAACTCCATGAATCGTTTGCATCTCTGAGGCAGATGACTGGCAAGTGAAAACAGAAGTTCTTTAAAAACCCATGTTTACCAAAGCCATTATAGCTGCAAAGAAAAATGGCTTCTGTTTCCCTTGTATCTTCCAAATCTCACAGGAGGCTATCTTTTTAGCAGAATACATAAAATACTGAAATTCCCACTGACAAGGAGGTCTAGGAAAAAAAATTCTAGGTTTCCAGCCACTGAGGTTCAGTGGAGAAAAAAGAAATAACTGGGAATGAACGTTCATTGCAAGGAAAACACAATGTCTGTTTTACAACACTTTGGGAAATAAAGTCACATGCAAATATGGGTTCATTGTGGCAAGAGTTTCACTTACAGTGAGCCTAGTATCTGGCTTGTTTATTTGTTTTAATATGGACAGTTAAAAATAAGTTTATTACATTGGATATTTAAAAGAAGCAGATTTTCCCCAATTTTTGTACATTTGGGGTATGTTGGCTAACATGAGCACAGGTTTTGAAGTGTGAAAGGACCAAATTAAACTCTAGTTTGGCACCTTCCTAGCTGTGTGATTGGGAGCAAGTTATCTATCATTTTCTGAACCTTAATTTCTTCATCAGGGAAATTGTAATAAAGACACCTATGTCACGTGATGATTAGCAGTTAGATTGCCTCTTATTCACTACATTGTTGATGGAAGTGTTCCTCCCTTTGGTTTATGGGGATGGACAAGCACATGACACCCAATACTGAAAAGATGAGGTTGATAATGGGTTATTAGTCACATATATTCACAACTTGGAGGAGAAGGACACTGCATGCCATGCAGGGCCACATGGGGGGTGCACTTGGGAACAGAGTGGACAACCAGGGCTGTAGGAAGCAGGCTTTTCAGCATTAAGAACATGGGTTGCTTCCTGCTCTCCATGGGAAGATTTGATTGCTTGTTCTAATAATTCCATGCATAGTCAGGGAAGTGCAACCTGCTCTTCAGGGATAAGCAGGAACTGTGCCTGGTTACCCTAATAGGGAAAATTGTTTGGCTAGGGGGATCTTATTCATGGGATAAGTGGGGAGGGAAACTCCTGGTTAGACCATTCAAGGCCCTCCCAATTTTACCAGAGTCAAGGCAGTACATAATGTTGAGCCTTAATTTTTGGTCTTAAACTACGGATCCATAAAGTGTCTGACACAGGGTTGGAATTTATTTACAGGAATCATGGTAATTGCAAAAACAGACAAGTAAATCTAAAAAAAAAGTCAAGGATGATTACTTCTGAGGTATATGTTGATATTGAAAGCTATCAGATTTAATCCAAAGAGAAGCTCCTAAACTAAACATCTAGTTGATATCCTCTCCTAGAGAACATTCTTGTAATTTGGGGAAACTCTAAACACAGCTATTCATTATGAAAAAAAATGGTCCTGAAATACATAACCTGCAATAAAATAAAATGAAAGGGAAAAGCCATTTTCCTTCCAAACAGATTCCAAAAAAAAAATAATGCCCGAATCAAAGCCTGTGGGCATAACCACTCTACCATTGATTCTTGTTAATGAAGCATTTCTCCAGAATAGGCTGATTATACAGAAAGGTAATTGAAGCTTTTAAAAATGAAAAGAAAATGTAAGCCATTTTATGTACTGACCATACATTCTGAGACCAAAAGTCTACTTGTGTGAGTTTTTTTTTTTTTAATCTCAGGAATATATGAGATTTCTGAAGCTGCTTGGTTACCCTTGGAAACATGTATACCCTCTGTGGGGACTAGTGTCCCAGAGCCTCTGCCTGTCAGCACACATTATCCTACTGGTAAGTAAATGATCTTCTCTACTACTCTTGTTTGGTATCCCTACTTTCTAATGCTTTGGGGAAAGCTTCAGCAGGTGAATTATATCAGACTGCAGCTACCATATATCATGCTTGCACTATGTACCAGACTGTCCTAGATATGCCACCAAATTCTGCCACTATCCTAACAGACTTGGAATGTAGCTCATATGATGTCTATTCAATAAGAGCTATGACTCAGAAAGGTCAGATAACTATGAATTAAGTTGTACCACTCAGATCCTGGTCAGCTATGGTTTTCTGTGCTACATGTTATAAATCATTGCTCAAATGTTAATTTTTAAATTAACATTTAATTGTCTTCAGGAAAGGCACACACAGGAATATTCTGGTAAGAATGGTAGTTATTGCTCATATAGAGTGGATTCAATTCAGAAGTTAACGAAAGTAGTAATGATCTTGTTTTATTGTTACACAGAAAAGTTATTTTTGTCATTATCATTACTCTAAACAAATATTTTTTGAGCACCTGTGAGCCAAGCATACTGTTAGGCACTTTCACATTTTGTTATCCCTGTAAGTCTTCAGAGAATTTATTCAGTGCAGTTATTCTCATTCCCAGTTGACAATTAGGGAATTTTAATGCTGAGTGTTAAATGGCTTGCCCCATTTTAGTAGTAAACTGGAACCGGCTCACACTGGCTCTTAAGAGGTGATCCTATGCTTCTCTTCCTTGAAATTGGTGGTGGTAGAGTATTTTCACCACAAAACTCAGAAAACGCTACAAAGGATGCACTCCCAGATCTCTCCTTCTTCTCTTGATTTTCAAACATTTACCAGCATACCACTGATCAAGTAAAATTCCAAGTCTAGTTTTTACAGCTACTAACTATACGACCTTGGGTTCGTTGCTTATCCTCTCTGAGCTTCACTTTCCTAATATTTAAAATAAATAATTCTCTGTATTGCCTATGTTGTTTTGTGGATTTAAGTTTTTATTACCTTGGATTTGGGGGTGGATCATGCCAGTTCCTAAAATATAGTTAACACCCCTATAAATCATAGTTATATTTCAATCTTCTCGAGAAAAATCTATTATAAAAAAGTTTGATAAAGACATTGTGCATTCAGAGGGTATGGAATAGTAAAATCACAGGAAAAGACTATTGTAGAGGAGGAGCTCTTTAAGCACTCATTTGACAAGTATTTGTCAGAACCATTTTCTTTAAAAGCATGTTAATAGTATGCCACTTGCTAACCTCCTCCTTCCTGAGTTGGTCCAAGAATAGCCAAAGAAGTCCCCTTTTTCATAAAATTTAAGAATGACTGCAGAGCAGTCTGATTGTTCTGAATTAGAACATAACAAAAATCAATTCTTATTTTCTTATAGAAATGATTAATAATTGCAGAGAAAATATTCCCAAAAGTATAGATCACAGTTTTATTTACCATAGCATTTTGAACTGTTTTCAATGAGAGAGTTGGTCTGAGAAATATGGTTTTCTATAATTCTAGAAATATAACTCTGTGATCTAAATTTTATTTTTTAAAGATTTTATTTGAGAGAGAGAGAGAGAGAGCACAAGCAGGGGGAAAGGCAGAGGGAGTGAGAATGGGAGAAGCAGACCCCTGCTGAGCAGGGAGCCTGACATTGGGCTTGATCCCAGGACTCTGGGATCATTACTTGGGCCAAAAGCAGATGCTTAACCAACTAAACCACCCAGGTGCCCCAGTGATCTAAAGTTTAATTATTGTGTTACATACTGCAGGTTGTTTAAAATAGCAAAAATTTGATAATTTTTCTTTTTTTTGAAATTTCTCATATTTTTTATAAGTCTTATGTATTCATTTTAGGATTAGAAAATAAATGTTTTATTTTTTTTGGCTTTTTAAGGTTTTAATTACAGTTAGTTAACATACAGTGTTTTTTTTTTAATGTTTTTTTATTACATTATGTTAGTCACCATACAATACATCCCTGGTTCATACAGTGTTATATTAGTTTCAGGAGTGCACTCGTCTGTGATGAGCACCAGGTGATGTATGGAATTGTTGAATCATTATAAATGTTCTTTTTTAAATAAATAAATTCATAAGTATTTATTAAGCATCTCTGATGTATGCAGATACATTTAAACAGAATAAATAGATGTATACACATACTGACATATACACACATATACACTGACACAAACTGAATTCTATTAGATGTTTTGCTGCCAAAGGAATTTTATTAAAATCTTTGTAGTGAAGGAACTTATTGCAGCATTCATGATAACTATAAAAATTGAAAACAAAAGATGCCTAAGAATTAGAGACCTTTATATTTCTTGACCTGGGTGGTTAAATTTGTTTACTTTGCATTAATTCATTGTTTTGTACACTTCTTAGGACATAGGAAAGATGTTGGCATTCAGAGCCAACAGACAAGAAAGAATTCTTGAGACTTCTTTGGTGCAAAAGGTGGTTTTATGAACACAAGACCCTGGGCAGAAAGAACTACACTAGGGTCATGAGGAGCACTAGGGTCATAAGGAGCAACTTTCATGTTGGGAGGGGGTTAGGGATAGTGTTAAGTCTCTAAGGATTTTCAAAAGCAAGGTTTCTAGGACCTTGAGGGGGCTAGCTATTGTCAGGAAAAGGTCATTTATTACTGTCTAATAAAACCTTAGTCACGAGACCCTTCAGACATGTATCAGTGAGTCATATACTTGGGGAATGATTGCCAACATATATCTTGGGGGGTAGAGATAAAGGAAGTTTCCAAAGGAATTTTTATATATTAAAGTAGACTTGCAGGGTCCTGTGGGGTCGGGAATCATGTTAAGCTAAGACTGCCCTTTGCCCTTAGCAAAGTATCAACATCGAGGCAGCTGAGTTCCTAGAGGAATGTCACTCTGCCTGTTTCAAGGACTTGTTGGTGGGCTGTAAGTAGTAAGGAAATTTAATTTTTCTTTTTGTCTTTGTTTCCCACATCACTTATGAGTGTTATCCCCCACCACAAAGAAGAAAGAAAACCAGGAAGAACTAAGTTAAATTAACATTGTTCATATCTGGAGGTGGAAAGAAGGAGACTTTTTCCTTTTTAAATTTATTTTGAATTTTTTCTCTAATTTCATATATTTATTTCATAAGGTGAATATAATTCTCTCTGTGTGAAGAATGAATTGATCCCTTATCTAGAGGGAGAAGAGTTCTGTCTTGATTTGCCTTCCTGAAAAAAACTTTGACCATGGCAAGAGCATTACTGACAATATAAAAAGCCACACTGAGAAAAGCTGGGTGTTCATCTTTGCTTTGTCTTCCAATTTTGTCCAGAAAGAATGGTGCCATTATGAACTGTACTTTGTCCACCACAATCTTTCCAAGAAAGTTCTGATTATATAATTTTTAAAGTATTTTATAAGTTTTTATTTAAATTCCAGTTAGCTAACATACAATGCAGTATTAATTTCAGGTGTACAATATAGTGATTCAACACTTCCATGCAACACCTAGTGCTCATTACAACAAGTGCACTCCTTAATCCCCATCGCCTATTTAACCAACCCTCCCCCACCCACCTCCCCTCTGGTAACCATCAGTTTGTTCTCTATAGTTAAGAGTCTGTTTCTTGGTTTGAAATATATAAACGACCAAAACTGAAATGGAAAGATATAGAAACCTTGAACAGACAGATAAACAGCAAAGAAATTGAATCAGTAATCAAAAAACTTCCAAAAAACAAAAGCCCAGGATCACATAACTTCACAGGGAAATTCTACCAAATAGTTAAAGAAGAGTTAATACCTATCCTTCTCAAACTATTCCAAAAAAATAGAAATGGAAGGAAAACCACCAAAATCATTCTATGATGCCAGTACGACCCTGATATCAAAACCAGATAAAGACCCTACTAAAAAAGAGAACTAGAGGCCAATATCCCTGACAAACATGGATGTAAAAATTCTCAATAAAATGCTAACAAACCAAATCCAACAATACATTTAAAATATCATTCACCATGATCAAGTGGGATTTATTCCTGAGCTGTAAGAGTATTTTAATATTTACAAATCAATCAACATGATACACCACATAATAAAAGAAAAGGTAAGAACAATATGATCTTTTCTAATAGGTACGGAAAAAGCATTTGACAAACTACAACATCCATTCATGATAAAAACCCTCAACAAAATAGGTTTAGAGGGAACATAACTCAACATAATAAAGGCCATATATGAAAAACACACAGCTAATACCAACCTCAATGGGAGAAAAAAATGAAAGCTTTTCCCCTATGGTCAGGAACATGACAGAAATGACCACTCTTACCACTGTTATTTAATATAGTATTGGAAATCCCAGCCTCAGCAATTAGACGACGATGACGATGACAACAACAACAAAAATAAAAGGCATCCAAATCAGCAAAGAAATAAAACTTTGACTATTTGCTGATGACATGATAATCTATCTAGAAAACCTGAAAGACTCCACCAAAAAACTGCTATAACTAATACATGAATTCAGTAAAGTCACAGGACACAAAATCAATGTACAGAAATCTGTTGCATTTCTATATGCCAATAATGAAGCAGCAAAAAAAGAAATGAAGTAATCAATCCCATTCACAATTGCACTAAAAAAACAAGATACCTGGGAACGAACCTAACTGAAGAGGTAAAAGACATGTACTCCGAAAACTACAAAGTATTTTTAAAATTCGAGTTTATCATCATAAGAACACTTAATGAGACCTACCCTCTGAACAAAATTTTAAGTGTTCAATGCATTGTTGTTGATTATAAGTAGAATGTTGTACATCAGATCTTTAGTTTATTCATTTTACTTAACTGAAACTTTATGTCTGTTGATTAATAACTCCCCTGTTTTCCCTACCCCTTAGCCCCAGCAACCATCATTCCAGTCTTTGATTCTATGAATTTGACTACTTTAGATATCTCATGTAAGTGGAATCTTGCAGTATTTGTCTTTCTATGACTGGTTTATTTCACTTAGCATAAAGTCCTCAAGGTTTCTCCATGTTGTTGCATATTGCAGAAATTTCTTTGGAGATCTGTCTATCACATTTTCTTTATTCATTTATCTGTGGATGGAGATGTATATTGTTTTCACACTTGGCCATTGTGAATGGTGCTGCAGTGAACATAAGAGTGCTAATATCTCTTTGAGATCCTGGTTTCAATTCTTTTGGATAAATAATCAGAAGTAGGATTACTGGATTATATGATAGTTTTATTTTTAATTTTTTGTAGAGCCTCCATATTATTTTCCATAGTGGCTTTTTCTTCTTTTTTACAAATAATTTTCTGTTCTTTTTCTATGCTTCTAATATATTGATTTATCTTTTTAATAACTAGGAGTAAGAAAGTACAACAAAAGCAAAAATTTAGAAATAAAACAATGTATGGCTTCCCGTATTCATGTATTTCATAGATCACATATAAGGTTTAGCCTTAAAGGCGAACTTACTCAAGCATAATAGTGAGTATTGTTATAAATTTAAAGAAATATAGAAGAATCTTTGATTAAATTTTTGGTGGTAGGCAATGATGATGTTGTATTTCTTTCAAATCCTGTAGTGGTACCTAAGGAATATGTTTCGCTGATAAAACCTTCTGACTTTGCACTCTGTGGATTTCAAAAAATAGAGTGTGTTACCAAGACAAAGAACATTCTTCATTTGCACACATGTAAGTGCACTTGTATGTGTGTTAAATGCGTTTTATATATGCAAATACACATAGAGTTATCTACAAAGTGTATTAGAATTTTTAAAAGGGTAACAAAAACTAGATCTGCTAATATTATAAGCTTAATCAGCTGTGGCAAACTCTTGGCTAATATTACATGCATTCTCCACAAGATCATGGCAGTGGATGAGCATCCACATTTTATAGCACTGAGGCTCAGTGATGTTAAGTGACTTGTTCTCAATTACATAGCATAATCTCATTAAATCCAAAGACTGTCTTGGCTGCTCTGACACATGTTCCTATCTCGAGTCAGCCTTCTCCCAGGATCTCTGACTCCTCCAGAATATTCTAGTACAAAGATGATCGTGGAAAGTGACCAGTTACTGACCTTAACTGTCACTCTGCTCTGAGTTTGACTGAAGAATATTTGCAGGGACAGAGGTTCTTTCTGTGGCCCACCCACTTACAGAGATTGCTTCAGTTTCATCGGGTTTGGGATCTGTAGCTTAGACCACCTAAGGAACTTGGAGATGTCCTGGGTCAATTCTGTGGGTGCTCTAGGGTCTGTCCCAGGGAACCACATTGCTGTCTGCCAAGGAGGTAGAGAGGACTTCATCAAATACACATGTCTACTCTAAAATCCATAACACTTTTCTTTGAGGCACAAATGACCAAAGGTAAATTCCTGTGCCCTGCTATTTGCAATCTGTGTGAACCTAAGCAAGATATTTAGCTGTTGGGAGGAAATTTTTTTCCTCTAACTTAGGTTCAAATAGTCAAGGCCTGTAAATTAACTGACAATAAACTGATTAACAAGAGAAAATACATGCATAAGTGGGAGCACCCAATAATGAGCAACTCAATGTATAGCCAGAAAGAAAGGTATATATACCAACTTAACAAAAGGGAGAGAGGTTAGGACTTTAATGGGAAAGTTATGGAAGGTTCTATAGGGTTTTTTGATGTTAATGGTAATGGGTAGTCTATCTCCTTCTAGGCTCAAAATTTCTGTGTGGTGTGTGTGTGTGTGTGTGTGTGTGTGTGTGTGTGTGGTGTGTATTTGGAGAGGGGGTTATGGAAGCTGAATTCACACTTTCTGGTACTAAGGGTCAGTCTTCTTTTATCCAGGAAACTTCCTAGGAGGGACAGGTCAATGGCAGTTGTATTTTTGGTAGGTTCTGCTTAAATTTAAATAATGCTTCTTTATATGGCTGCTGTCTGTTCAGATGTTTTCAATTTAAAATCATCTTTATACCACTTTGGTGGGCTGCTAATTCCTTCATAGCCATTCTGAACCTATTTCCTCATCTGTCATGTTGTGGGGGGGACATCCGCTTTGCAGATTGGATCTGAAAATTTCATGGAATAATATACATAAAATATCTGACATGGTGGAGGGAGGGTGCCAATAAATAATATAATTCCTTTCCCTCTTTCTCTTACTGCATATTCTATACCTTGGCTTTGATTACCAGCCCCAGACCTATTATTCCTTGAATCCTGTCTTGCTTTAAATCACTGCTGCCCCAAGTTTCCTTGATCTAGCTACTCAGCTTCTGAAAACACAGGGAAGATTTTTGTGAACTCACAGGCAAAGTTCCTGCTCACAGCTTCAACTTGGAAAACAATTTCCTCCTTACACAATTCACCATAATTTACCTCATCTTCCTCTAGTTAAAGCCCAAGGACATTTAGTGGGTGCCTACCAGTAGCTGAGCTCTGTAACCTCCTTTATCTCCTACAGTTCCTGCAGCCAATATCTCACTGTCCCTGCTTCCCTCCACAGAAGCCTCTAGATCTTCCAGGCTCCATATCCTCCGCCCCCAGTTCTTTGTTCAAGGAGGACAATTTCCTTCTCTCCCTCAGTCCTTTATCTGCATTCTCACACCCAGAAACTAGATCACAAAGAGCCTTTCTCAGATTATCACTCCTTAATAGTTCTCAGGAAGGTATAAATAACAATTGCTTTATGTTCTCAGAAAGACTTTAAAATATCCATTTTTCTCTGTTCTATCAGGCTTCAGTGGTGGAGGTACAGACAGTGAGCCAGAGGATCCGGGGAGTGGACTGTGGGATGAGAAACTGCTGAAAGTATGAAAAAGAGATGGCCTGAAAACCAGAGGGCTGGATTAGTGAGAAAAGGGGGAAAGGAATCAGGAGGAAGTACTTAGGAATAATTTGGAAGTGCCTATAGTGCACTCCAACTGGGTTTTAGCAACCAAAAACCTTGAGTCAGAGTTTTTGTTCTCCCCTTTATGTCTTTTTTTTTTAAGATTTTAATTATTTATTTGACAGAGAGAGAAAGCCAGCGAGAGAGGGAACACAAGCAGGGGGAGTGGGAGAGGAAGAAACAGGCTCTTAGTGGAGGAGCCTGATGTGGGGCTTGAACCCAGAACGCTGGGATCACGCCCTGAGCCGAAGGCAGATGCTTAACCACTGCGCTACCCAGGCACCCCAGTCCCCTTTATGTCTTTTGTGTCTTTGTGTGACCCTGGGCTATTTCCTAACTTCCCTGGGTCTTAATCTCATCTGTGGTAATTGGAAGAATATTTTTTAGAAGAGCTATTGTGATGATTGAAAGAGAGAAGATATATAGTTAGTATAATGCATATCACCAGCTATTGTACTGAATCTTAATTTCATTTAAAAATATTTCATAACATTATATTGTGTTCTTAGTTTTAATCTTAGAGCTATGACTCATTTTAAAAGATAATTTTTCTTTCAAAAAAATAAAAACATGTTAAGTAAAAGTACAGATTGTGCACATATAAAGCAAAAACCAAAAGAGTGACACTAGAATGATTGAGATCAGGAAAAAGCTGCAGTAAATACTTACATGTACTATAAATACTAGTTACTGCATGGAATGCTAAAGATAATGAGTCAGGTATTTTTGCCTTCAAAAACTCACATCTTATTAGAAGGGTTTGTTTGGTACCTATACACAAAAGCGAAGTATATGGTGCCTACATCAATAATATCTTTGGTACTATGTCCACATTGTGTAAATGATTTTCTTATCAATGTTACAAAAGAATACTTAATTCAAAATTTAGTGGTGCTTAACAGGATTTAGAAGTGAACTGGATGCTGAATTTATAACAACCAAAGAAATAGGGTCCTTGTTCTCAAGGGTCTCACAGTCTAGTTGGGGAAACACATTCATTCAACGAATATTGATTGAGTGAATACTATGTGTGAGGGACTGTTCTAAATTAATACCACCCAGCTAGCTAGTAGTAAAGTCAGTCCTCAATTCTGGGTCTCTTGACTCCAACCTGCAACATGTTTTCAATTCTAGCTACCAAAACATGTCCCATAGCTCTTTTGGCTCTACTTAAAACCTGTTAAAGTCTCTAAAAAACCTTTTTCTGGTACTTCCTCACAGGGGAACCTGGAGGTGAAAGCTCTGTCTATCTGTGAGTGATTCAAGGCTCTGAGCCAGGACTTTCATCTCCCCTTTCCTAGATGACAACTGTTTCTGAGGAACTTATCTCTTAGCATTGGACCCCACTGAGCTGGCAGAAACATAGGTGTAACTGCAGCTTCATAACCATTTATACTGGGTAAAACATCTGTCTTCCACAGAAGGGCCCAATATTGTAGCTCTCACTTCCCAAGTTCTCTGCTTCTTCTTAACATATTTCATATACACGTATAGGAAAACTCAATATTGTCATCTGTTCTTCCCAATTTGATTTGTAGATTCAATGTAATCCCAAAGTAACAGCAAGTTATTTTGTTGATATTGAAAAACTGATTGGGGGTGCCTGGGTGGCACAGCGGTTAAGCATCTGCCTTCGGCTCAGGGAGTGATCCCGGCGTTCTGGGATCGAGCCCCACATCAGGCTCCTCTGCTATGAGCCTGCTTCTTCCTCTCCCACTCCCCCTGCTTGTGTTCCCTCTCTCGCTGGCTGTCTCTATCTCTGCCAAATAAATAAATAAAATCTTTAAAAAAAAAAAAAGAAAAACTGATTGTATATTTATGTGCAAAGACAAAAGACAAGAATTCTCAACACAAATTAGAAGAAGAAAGAAGCTGGAGGACCAACAGTATCTAACTTCCAGGTTTACCATAAATCTGCAGTAATCAAGACAGTGTAGTATTGGCAAAATAATAAACAAATAGATAAATGGAACAGAAGAGAGTCCAGAAATACATCTATACAAATATACAAAAATGATCTTTGATTAAAGAACAAAGGCAATTTAATGGAGAAAGTATAGCCTTCTCAACAAATGGTGTTGGAACAACTGGACATCCACATGCAAAATAAATAAATATAGACACAGACTTTACATCTTTCACAAAAATTAACCCAAACTGGACCATAGATCTAAAAAATGTAAAATGCAGAACTGTAAAACTCCTAGAAGATAACATAGGAAAAAATCTAGGTGACCTTGCATTTGGCAATCATATTTTGGATACAATACCAAATGTGCAATCCATGAAAGAAAAAACTGATAACTTAAACTCAATTAAAATTAAACACTTATACTCTGAAAAACACACTTTTTAAAACAAGTTTTTATTTAAATTCCAGTTAGTTAACATACAGTGTAATATTAGTTTTAAGTGTACAATTTAGTGATTCAATACTTATGTATATTACCCAGCGCTCATCACAAGTGCACTCCTTAATCACCATCACCTATTTAATCCACTCCCCCACCTAGCCTCCCACTCTGGTAACCATCATTTTGTTCTCTGTAGTTAGGAGTCTGTTTCTTGGTTTGCCTCTCTTTTTTTCCCCCTATGATGGTTTATTTTGTTTCTTAAATTCCACACATGTGTGAAATCATATGGTATTTGTCTTTCTCTGACTGACTTATTTTGCCTAGCATAATACTCTCTAGCTCCATCCATGCCATGAAAAATGGCAAGACTTCATTCTTTTTGATGACTGGGTAATATTCCATCATGTGTATGTGCGTGTGTGTGTGTGCGCATGTGCATGTGTGCGCATGTGCGTGTGTGTGTTTGTGTGTGTGTGTACCATATCTTCTTTATCCATTCATCAGTTGATGGATACTTGTGCTGTTTCCATAATTTTGCCATTGTAGATAATGCTGTTATAAACATTGGGGTGCATGTATCCTTTTGAATTAGTGTTTCTGTGTTCTTTGGGTAAATACTTAGTAGTGCAATTGCTGGATTGTAGCATAGTTCTATTTGCAAAGCACAGTCTTAAGAGAATTAAAAGACAAACCAGATACGCAAAATACACATCCAAATAAGGACTGGCATCTAAAATATACAAAGAAAAAACTCAGCAATAACAAAACAAACAACCTAATTAAATATGGGCAAAAGAAATGAACAAATATCTCACCAAACAAGATATACAGATGGCAAGTAAGCATGTGAAAAGATGCCTAACATCATAATTATTTAGTGAATTGCAAATTAAAATAATAAGAGGAAACCACTACAAACCTATTAGAATGTCTGAAATCCAAAACACTGCCAAATGCTGGCAAGGATATGGAACAACAGGAATTCTTATTCATTGCTAGTGTGAATGCAAAATAGTACAGCCAATTCAGAAAACAGTTTGGCAATTTCTCACAAAACTACACATAACCATATAATATGATCCATCAATCAATGGATTTGGCATTTGCCCAAATGAGTTGAAAATAATATCCATACAGGAGAGAGGTGAAGTAGGAGTATCCTAAGCTTGCCTCATCCTACAGATACAACTAGGTAACACTCACATAAGCATAAATAAACCAGAAAATGATTTGAAGACTGGTAGAACAAACTCCACAACTAAAAGTACAGAAGAGGTCACATCAAAGAAGGTGGGAAGGGTGAAGACATGGTTTGAGAGAAAAATGGGCCCTGGCTATCCATGGTGGGGAGGAAGCCAGTGGTGCAGAGAGGGGCAAGAAACACACTGGGGATCCAGCAGACAAATCCCCATAATATTTAGCTTTGAATGTGAGAGGCGCTAGATTTCATGAGTTTTTATGACCAGTAGAACTTAAAGCCTAAAATTTAAAAAATCTGCAGGATCTGGTCTAGGAGAGCCCTGAGGGAAATAGGAAGCTAAGTCCCCACCCTTGAAGAGGCAGTTGGACAAACAGCCCACAGAGATATAGACTGGAAGCAGCAGTTTGAAAAATGTTGGAGGCAGACAGGAGGGAGAATGATTTACTCATCTCAGAGTGTGGTCCAGAGGGGCAGGGATCATGGGGAGACCCCTCCAGGACAAAGTAGCTGGCACATGCCATTTTCCTCCCCAACACACCCACCATAAACACAAAGCCACCTGTGGGAACCAGCGTGGTGCGCATACTTACCACCTAACTTATACCAAAACCTGTCCCTTGTGCTTCTGTGGATGCACCCTTCCCAGTCACACTTGCCTCAGTTTCAGCACTGTGTACCCCTCCCCCAGAAGACCTGCACAAATGCCACCAACACCTCACCTCCTGACCCACACGTTTTGTGGGAATTCAATTCTGGTGGTGATGGTGGCAGATATCACTTAGCAAACAGACTGGTGCATAACTTGTTAAAACACACACTACCCTCACCAGGAACCACATACAGCTCATGGCAGGCAAGGAGAGCCACTGCGGACAACTGGACTGAAGGAAATAGCAGCCAGAACTCTACAGAAGGGCACACACAATGCACATAGAACACAATCTTTGAAGTGCCAGGTCCTGGGGAGCAGGGGATACTGCACTGCAGGGCATTTCAGGACCTCTTCTTCATAAGGCCATTACCTTCAAGAGCAAGAGATGTAGCTGACTTTCTAAACTATGGAAACAGAAGAGTTAGATAAAATAAGGAGACAGAGGAATATATCCCAAATGAAAGAACAGGACAAAATCACAGCAAGAGACCCAGCCAAGATGGATATAAGTAATATGCCTGACAGAGAATTTAAAGTAATGATCATAAAGATACTCAATGGACTTGAGAAAAGAGTAGAAGATATCAGTGAGAACTTAACAAAGAGATTAAAAAGAGCCAATCAGAGATGAAGAACACAATAAATGAAATTAAAAATACACTTGATAGAATAGATAGGAGGCTAGATGAAGCAAAGGAATTAATTAATGACCTGGAAGACAGAGTAATTAAAAGTAATCAAGCTGAGCAAATGAAAGGAAAAATTATGTAAATGAAGAATAATCTTAGGGAACTCAGTGACTCAATCAAGCATAATAACATTCACATTATAGGGATTCCAGAAGGAGAAGAGAAAGAAAAGGGGGAAGAAAAGTTATTTGAAGAAGTAATAGCTGAAAACTTCTCTAATCTAGGGAAGGAAACAGATATCCAGATTCAGGAGGCACAGAGATTCCCCAAAAAATCAACACAAAAAGGTCCACACCAAGGCACATAGCAATCAAAATGGCAAAAAAGTAGTACTAAAGAAAAAATTTTAAAGCAGCCAAAGAAAAGAAGACAGTTACGTAACAAGGGAAAACCAATAAAGCTATTAGCAGGCCTTTCAGCACAAACTTTGCAGGCCAGAAAAGAGTGGATGATATATTTGAAGTGCCAAAAGAGACAAATCTGCAACCAAAAATACTCTATCCAGCAAGGTTATCATTCACAATAGAAGGAGAGATAGAGTTTCTCAGACAAACAAAAACTAAAGGAGTTCATGTCTACTAAACCAGCTCTACAAAAAATATTAAAGAGGACTCTTTGAGTGGATGGGGTGCCTGGGTGGCTCAGTTGGTTAAGCATCTGCCTTCAGCTCAGGTCATGATTCTGGGGTCCTGGGATCGAACCCCACATTGGGCTCTCTGCTCAGCAGAGAGTCTGCTTCTCTCTCTCTGTCTCTGTTCTTCCCCTCCCAACACTCATGTGCTCTCCCCCACCTCAAATAAACAAATAAATAAAATCTTAAAAAGAGAGGATTCTGATTGAAAAGGAAAGACCATAAGTGAGAGTATGAAAAGTAAAAAACACAAAAGCAGTAACAATAACTATTTCTCTAAAAATCAGTCAAGAGATTCATACAATAAAACAATGTAAAATATGACACCATATACTTAAAATGTGGGGAGGAGAGGAGTAAAGAATGGATTCAAACTTAAGTGACCATCAACTTAATATAGACTGCTATATGCAGAAGATGTTATATACAAACCTAATAGTAACCACAAATCAAAAACCAGTAATAGTTATACAAAGAATAAAGAGAAAGGAATCCAAGTCAAAGAGAAGGATCAGAAAAAACTACAAAAACAACAGCAAAACAAGTAACAAAATGGAAATAAATACGTATCTACCCATAAGTAATTTAAATGTAAATGGACTAGATGTTCTGATCAAAAGACATAGGGTGACAGAATGGATAAAAAAAAAAAAACAAGACCAATCTCTCTGCTGCCTACAGGAGATTCATTTTAGACCTAAAGACATCTGCAGATTGAAAGTGAGAGAATGGAGAAACATCTATCATGCAAATGGATGTCAAAAGAAAAGAAGAGTAGCAATACTTATGCTGGATAAAACAGACGTAAAGATTGTAACAAGGAACAAAAAGCACTGTATAATAATAACGTGGACAATCCAACAAGAAGATTTAACAATTGTAAATATTTATGCATCCAACATGGGAGCACCAAAATACATAAAACCATTCATAACAAACATAAAGGAAACAACTGATAATACAATAATAATAGGGGACTTTAACACCACACATACATTGAAGGATAGATCATCCAAACAGAAAATCAGCTAGGAAACAGTGGCTTTGAGACACCCTGGACCAGATAGATTTAACAGAAATATTCAGAATGTTCCATTCTAAAACAGCAGAATACACATTCTTTTCAAGGGCACATGGAACATTCTCAAGAATAGATCACATATTAGCCCACAAAACAATCTAAACAAAGTAAGAAGATTGAAGTCATACTATGCTTTTTTTTTTTTTGGTACCACAATGCTTTGAAACTAGAAATCAACCACAAGAAAAAAACCTGGAAAGACCACAAATACATAGAAGTTAAATGAGATTCAACTAAACAATGAATGGATCAACAAAGAAAACAAAGAAGAAATCAAAAATTACATGGAAACAAGTGAAAATGAAAACATAACAGTCCAAAATCTTTGAGATGCAGCAAAAGCAGTTCTAGGAGGAAAGTTTATAGCAATACAGGCCTACCTCAAGAAGCAAGAAAGATCTCAAGTAAACAACCTTATTTTACACCTAAAGGAGCCAGAAAAAGAACAACAAACAAAACCCAAAACAAACAGAAGGAGGGAAATAATAAAAACTAGAGCAGAATAAATGATATAGAAACTAAAAAAGCAATAGAACAGATCAATGGAACCTGGAGATGGTTCTTTGAAAAAAAATAAATAAAATTAATAAATCCCCAGCCAGACTTATCAAAAAGGAAAGAGAAAGGACCCAAATAAACAAAATCACAAATGAGAGAGGAGAAATAAGAACCAAGACCACATAAATACAAACAATCTAAGAAAATATTATGAAAAACTATATGTTAACAAATTGGATAACCTAGAAGAAATGGATAAATTTCTAGAAACATATAAATTACTAAAACTGAAACAGGAAGAAATAGAACATTCGAGCAGATTGATAACCAGCAAAGAAATTGTATCAGTGATCAAAAAACCCAACAAATGAAAGTCCAGGACCAGATGGCTTCACAGGCAAATTCTACCAAATGTTTAAAGAAAAGTTAACACCTATTCTTCTCAAACTATTCCAAAAAATAGAAAAGGAAGGAAAACATCCAAATTTATTCTATGAGGCCAGCATTACCCTGATACCAAAACCAGAGAAAGACTCTACTAAAAAAGAGAATTACAGGCAAATAACCTGATTAATATAGATGCAGAATTTCTCAATAAAAAACTAGCAACCCAAATCCAACAATACATTTAAAAAATCATTCACCATAATCAAGTGGGATTTATTCTTGGGATGCAAGGGTGGGTCAATAGTCACAAATAAATCAAAATGATGCATCACATCAATAAGAGAAAAGATAACCATATGATCATTTCAATAGATGCAGAAAAAGCATTTGACAAAGTACAGCATCCATTCATGATAAAAACCCTCAAATAAAGTAGGTTTTGAGGGAACATACCTCAAAATAATAAAAGCCATATATGAAAAACCCACAGCTAACATCATCCTTAATGGGGGAAAAACTGAGACCATTTCCCTTAAGGTCAGGAAGAAGACAAAGATGTCCACTCTCACCACTTTTATTCAAATAGTACTGGAAGTTTTAGCTACTGCAATTAGACAACAAAAAGAAATAAAAGGCACCCAAATTTGTTAGGAAGTAGTAAAATTGTCACTATTTGCAGATGATATGATACTCTATCTAGAAAACCCGAAAGACTGCTAAAACTGATAAACGAATTCAGTGAAGTTGAAGGATACAAAATCATTGTACAGAAATCTTTTGCATTTCTATACAGTAATAATGAAGCAGCAGAAAGAGAAATTAAGAAAACAATCCCACTTACAATTGCACCAAAATAATAAAATATCTAGGGATAAACTTGACTAAAGAGGTGAAAGACCTGTACTCTGAAAACTAAAAAACATTGATGAAAGAAATTCAAGATTACACAAAGAAATGGAAAGACATTCCATGTTCATGAATTTGAAGTACAAATATTGTTAAAATGTCCATACTACCCAATGCTACCTACAGATTTAATGCAATGTCCACATCAAAATACCAACAGCATTTTCCACAGAACTAGAACGAACAATCCTAAAAGTTGTATGGAACTACAAAAGAATAGCCAAAGCAACCTTGAAAATGAAAAAAAAACCTGGAGATATCACAATTGCAGACTTCAAGTTATATTAGAAAGTGGTAGTAATCAAAACCGTATGGTACTGGCATAATAATAGACACATAGATCAATGGAACAGAATAGAAAGCCCATAAATAAACCCACAACTGTACAGTCAATCTCCCAGAAAGGAGACAAGAAATGCAATAGGAAAAAGTCTCTTCAGCAAATGGTGCTGGGAGAACTGGACAGTTCTATGCAAAAGAATGAAACTGAACTACTTTTTTACACCATACACAAAAATAACTCAAAATGGATTAAAGCCCTAAATGTGAGATGTGAAACCATAACAATCCTAGAAGAGAGCACGGACAGTAATGACTCTGACATCAGTCATGGCAATATTTTTCTAGATATGTGTCCCAACGCAAGGGAAATAAAACCAAAAATAAACTATTAGGACTGCACCAAAACAAAAAGCTTCTGCAGAGTGAATGAAACAATCAATAAAACTAAAAGACAACCTAGTGAATGGGAGAATTTATTTGCAAATGATACATATAGCAAAGGGTCTGTATCCAAAATATATAAGGAACTTATACAAATCAAAACCCAAAAAACAACTAATCTAACATAAATATTGGCCAAAGATATGAACGGACACTTCTCCAAGGAAGACATCCAGACGGCAAACAGACACATGAAAAGATGCTCAATATCACTCATCATTAGGGAAATGCAAATCAAAATTACACAGACATACTACCTCAAACCTGTTAGAATTGCTAGAATGAAAAATGCAAGAAACAACTGTTGGTGAGGATGTGGAGAAAAAGGAACACTCTTACACTGTTGGTGGGAATGCAAACTGGTGCAGCCACGGTGGAAAATAGTATGGAGGTTTATCAAAAATGTAAAAAATAAAACTACCCTACAATCCAGTAATTGCACTACTGGGTAATTACCCCCAAAATGCAAAAACACTAACTCAGATGGATATGTGCATCCCAGTATCTATTGTAGCATTATTTACAAAAGCCATTTTATGGAAGCAGAGCAAGTGTCCATGGTTATTTGCAACAACATGAATGGAACTAGACAGTATTATGTTAAATGGAATAAATCAGTAAGACAAAGACAAATACCATGTGATTTCACTCATATGTGGAATTTAAGAAACAAATGAGCAAAAGAAAAACAAGGAGAGAGGGAGAGACAAAATCAAGAAATACTCTTATAGAGAACAAACTGATGGCTATCAGAGGGGAGAGGGGTTGGGGATGGGTGCAACAGGTGATGAGGAGTAAGGAGGGTACTTGTCATGATGAGCACTGGGTGAATTATGGAATTGCTGAATCACAGTAGCATACATCTGAAACTAATATAACACTGTAAGTCAATTATACTGGAATTAAAAATAACACACTAAGTGATATCACCTCACACCTGTCACAATGGCTAAAATAAAAAAATACAAGAAACAAGTGTTGGTGAGGATGTGGAGAAAAAGGAACCCTCATGCACTATTGGTGGGAATGCAAACTGGTGCAGCCACCATGCAAAACCTATGGAGGTTCCTCAAAAAGTTAAAAAAATCAAACTACCCTGTGATTCAGTAATTGCAGTTTTGGGTATTTACCAAAAAAATACAAAAACATTAATTCAAAAGGATACATGCATCCCTATGTTTATTGCAGAATTATTTATAATAGCCAAATTATGGGATCATCCCAAGTGTCTACCAAGCAACTAATGAATCATTGAACAATATATCAAAAACTAATGATGTTCTATATATTGGCTAATTGGATTTAAAAAATAGATGAATGCATAAAGAAGATGTGGTATATATAAACAAAACGATTAGTTTTTAACATAGCTCCTTAAGCAGTTTTTACTTGTTTTGCTATAGAATGAGTTGAACTATCACTGTCTGATAATTACATTATTTTATTTCAAACTGTAAAGATATATTTTATTCAGATTATATTTTATTTTATACTGACAAAACCAAGAATGTGAATTCAAAGATGAAAGTAATGGTCATGTACAAACGAATACTTCAACCTTAGCAAGGAATGGACAGCTCTCTTTCTATTCTAGATTTTGAGATACCCCTACTCTGTCCATTTCTTTGGCCCACGTCCCCTGTACTCCTCCTTAGTATTCCCACTATAGAATGTACCCATTCATATTTCAGAGTCTATAGTCTTGCTTGAGTGCTACTTTTAGAAAAAAGAAAAGAGAATATTTAGACAAAAGAACAAGCTCTTTGAAATTAGACAGATTTGGGATTTAATCTTATACATGCCATCTACTGCTATCTAACATTGTAAACTATAAAAATTCCCACTACTTTTCATTATAGAGGGATATATAAACATGTAAAGCAATTAGCACAGTACCTAATAAATAGCAAACTCAAAAACACCAGCTATAATTGTCATTATTGTTCAATAACAGAAAAGAACATTAATGTTTCTAGATTTGAGCCTTACACATTTGCAACACATGTTCTCAGATGTCTACATCCCTCTTTTTTTGTCAAAAACACTTAATCCCAGAGAAGTTAAGTGACTCATCTTGTGGATCCTACTTTCTAATTCCCACTGAACTCTCAGCATATATTCCACTCTACCTCCAGCTATTAGAAACTACTCCAAGTTCCCTGAACCCAGCAAGCTCTTTCACCTCCACATCCACTCTTCCTTCTGTACACACACATGCTGGATGATTCTCCATTTGTTAATCAAGCTTTAATTACTCCACCATTTAAAATTTTATTAGTCCCTTTGTTCATTGTATATCTCTCCACACTAGAACAAAAATTTAATGGGAGCAGGGAATCTGACTGTTGTGCTCTCAGCTGTATCCCCAAATCCTGAAAAACCTATAGTAAGTGATCCATAAATATTCATTGAAATAATTAACTGACCCTTGAACCAGTCTAGGATGCACAGTCTGGTACCTATGCAGCTTCCCCTTGAACTCTGGGAAATGTGGAAACTGGGCAGAGTTATCTTTCTGGGAAGGCTCATCATCTAAGGAGGCAATACGACTAAGACTTCAGGCTTCTAGAGTCAGACCAGGATGGAATTCTACCACTATCTCTTACAAGTGTATGACTTTGGGGATGCTTCTCTACTTTTGTCAGCCTTAATTTCCTCCTCTTGTTAATTATGATAATGATATATTTGAAACTGTTCAACACTTTCTTTCATTCATTCACTCACTCATTCATTCATTCATTCATTCATTCATTCATTCATTCATTCTGCACACACACTTATTGAATGTCTCCTATACTGACTGGCACTGCTTTGAGTGTCAAGGGTAAGTCATAAACAAGTTACATCTGTCAGTTCACAGTCTAATGAATGAACAGACATATAACTGTTTATAGCACAGTGGTGTTAAGGCCATGATAAGGAAAGTACTGAGTTCTAGTAGCAGGGTTTGTAGGAGTGGTTGACATTCTTCACTTCACGTTGTTTGTCTCTAATACTGAAGTCTGTCAGTTAACAAGTCCTGAAGCCTGCTTCTAGAATCATTCTTCATGTTTCTATTCCTGCAGGCTCTGCAATGCTTGAGCTGGCCTTGGCTTGACAAGACAAATATTGTAATCCTGAAGTTTTCCCTGGAGGGGGATCTTATCAACACCCAGAAACATTTGATAGTAAAAAAAAAATAATAATGATAAAAATAGCTACCAATTGTTTTCAAGTATACTTATAGATTCTTATTTTATTCATTGGGTCATAATCCATTAATATTATTACTTACTGTGATGCTCAAATTGTCTCACTTTAAAACATTACCTGTGTGCCAAGCACTACACTAAATGCTTTCTCTACTCCGTTCAAACCTTGCCACATACCTATGAAAAATACCCTATTTTTATGCCAATTCCACACATTAGGTAATGAGTTAAAGGAAATGTAGGGGATTGTCAAGTCATAGTGCCAATAGAGAATGATGCTTCAGAGCACAGACTCTATTCAAAATACCATTCTATACGATAAGTCACCAGGGCTCCTTGGGAAAATGGCTGATTCCAGGGCTGGAACAGCTGAAGTACAAAAACAGCCTGGAACATCTTGCTGCACCAAAAGAGGTTTCAAAGAAAATGGACACATATCAAAGGACATGGGAACACAAGTCAAGGAGCATCCAGTGACCAAATCTGGGCAAATTTAAGCATCAAAATTAATCATGATGATGATGGGTCATTATAGAGTGAATAAAATATATATTCATGTACCCATACTGAAAAAAATGAAGACATGAATAATTAATAAATGAGGGTGAGAGAAAAGCTCTTCATTGTAGAAGAATCCTTACTAGTAAATGGGGGAAAATGATAAAGTTGGAAACATATAATTTTTCAAATGTCATGTGTTAACGGATTCAGTGAAGAATCATCAATGGATGATAGAATGGGATATTGCCGTAGCCTCCAAGTATCTCCACACAAAATATTTAAGTGCACAAAAATATTAACCTTACGTTGGAATAATCTGATGAATACAACCTTAATCAAGAGATCAAATTTAGTATCACCAATGATGGAATAAATGGATATCACGTGTTAACTGATAAAATACAATGAGAAGGATATAGTACCACTTTGTGCTCTTCCTTGCAGAAATGCATAAGCTCAATCTAATCAGGTAAACCCAAGTTGAGGGACACTCTAGTAAATGGTTCATTCGTCTCAAAAGTGTCATGGTTGTGTAAGACATTAAGTTGGAGAACCTTTTCCAGAGTGAAGGGGAAAAAAAGTGAAATAACAACTAAATATAATGTGTGATACTAGACTGGAGAGAAGAATGGACAAACTATAAAATTCATAAGATTTTCTATAAATGACATTGGGTTTTTTTCAAAGTTTTATTTAAATTCTAGTTAGTAAACAAATAGTGTAATATTGGTTTCAGGCGTGGAATTTAGTGATTCTTCACTTACATGTGACACCTAGTGCTCATCACAAGTGCCCTCCTTAATACTCATCACTCATGTAGCCCATCCCACATCCATCTATCTCCATCAGTCCTCAGTTTGTTCTCTATTGTTAAGAGTCTCACGGTTTGCTTCCCTCTATCTTTTTTTTCCCTTTCTACATGTTCATCTGTTTGTTTCTTAAATTCCCTGATGTTTATCACACAATAGCTAAACTATGGAAAGAGCCCAAATGTCCACCAAATGATGAATGGATAAAGAAGAAGTGCTGATATATATATTATATTCATGTTATATTTTAAGATTTTTTATTCATGTTATGTATGTTTTATTGATATTATGTCTATTCATGTTATATTCATGTTATATATATAACATCAATATTATCAATGTTATATATATAACATTTCCTTATATATATTATGGAATATTACTCAACCATCACAAAGAATGAAATCTTGTCATTTGTAATGATGCGGATGGAGCTACGTGTGTATTATGCTAAGCGAAATAAGTCAGAGAAAGACAAATACCATATGATGTCACTCATATAAATGACATTGTTGAGATAATTGGCCACATTTCAATAAGGTCTATAAGTGAGATATATAATAATATGGTATATGGTATATGGTATATGGTATCAATGTTAATTTATTGATTTTGATAATTGTAGTGTGTTTTTTTCAATTTTATTATGTTATGATAGTCACCATACATTACATCATTAGTTTTTGATGTAGTGTTCCATGATGCATTGTTTGCGTATAACACCCAGTGCTCCACGCAATACATGCCCTCCTTAATACCCATCACTGGGCTGACCTATCCCCGTCCTGAAACCCTCAGTTTTTTTTCCCGGAGTCCATAGTCTCTCATGGTTCGTCTCACCCTCTGTAGTGTGTGTGTGTTTATTTAAGATTTTATTTATTTATTTGTGAGAGAGCGAGAGAAAGAGAGTACACAAGCAGAGGGGAGGGGCAGAGGGAGAAGCAGACTCCCCGCTCAGCAGGGAGCCTGATGTGGGACTCGATTCCAGGACCCTGGGATCATGAACTGAGCCAAAGTCAGACATTTAACCGACTGAGCCAACCAGGTGCCCGATAATTGTAGTGTGTTTATGCAAAAGGCTATCCTTGTTCTCATGAAGGTACTCTAAGGTATTTGGGTGTAGAAGAACATATCTACAGTTTACTCTAAAATATTTTGGAAAAAATTTGTATGTATGTGTATCTGTATGTAGTGTGTGTAAGGAATAGAAAAAGAAAGAGGGAAGGGAAAGAGAGAATCAGGGAGAGAGAACAAGAGAGACAAAAATATGCAAAATATTAACAATTGAAGTACTTGGGTCAAGTATAAACAGGAGTTTTCTGCCCTTGGGTATACCTTGAGGATATAGATGGCCTATAAAGCCACAAAATTGGATGTGATTATCAAGGGAATGAATGTAGGCAGAGAAGAGAAAGGGACCAAGGTTTGAGTTCTGAGGAAGGTCAATTCAAAAGGTCACAAGGAAAGGAGGAGAGCCAGTCAAGGAGACTGAGGAGGTAAGAGAACAACCAGGAAAGTATTGTCCTGGAACACAGGTGTGTATGTGTCAATTTGGTTTGTTTCTCTAGAGAACCCTGAATAAACATACCAAGAAAGAAAGTACTTCCAGGAAGAGTGAGTGATCAACTCTGTCCAAAATTATTGATAAGTTGACTGAGGAGAGGCCATTTCATTTAGAAATACTGATGATGATGTTATCTTGACCAGAACAGGTTTAGTTTAGTAGAAGGTGTATAAGCTTGATTGCTATGGGATTAAGACAGAATGGGAGAAGTATTGGAGACAGTGTGTGTAGAAAACTCTCTCTGGGAGGTTTGCTGTCAAGAGGAGGATAAATGGTCTTGCAGGTGGTAGAAGGAATGAGGTAAAAAGAAGGTTTTTTGCTTGTTTTGTTTTTAAGATGAAAACAATAGGGGTGCCTGGGTGACTCAGTTGGTTAAGCATCTGCCTTTGGCTCAGGTCATGATCCCAGGGAGCCAGCTCAGAGGGGAGCCTGGTTCTCCCTCTCCTCCTCACTCGTGCTCTCTCTCACTATCTCTGTCTCTCTTTCTCTCACATAAATAAATAAAATCTTTTTTAAAAAGATGAAAACAAATAACACCAGTTTGTAGGCTGACAGGAAAAATCTAGCAGAGGGAAGAAAAGTGATGATGATCTTACAAATACCTTGAGATCATGGATTTCTTTTTTGGTTTAGCCAATCTAGATGAGAATTCCAATACTTGCAACAAAAAGAATTTTCACTAACAGAGTGAGCAAGGTATATCTAGGTATATCTACAAATTTGCTGATTTATGTCTATTGAGCAGGTATAATTTATAAAAGTACTCTCATTCTGCCTCGGATAATAAATTTTATGTACTAGTTTGGACGATAAATTATATAGGCACATGAACTAGTTAGGAACACCAGTTCTGAAGCCATAGATTCCAACCCTGGGCCTGTCACTTACAAGCTGTCATGACAGAAAGATTACATAATTTCTGTGTTCAAGTTCTTCACATAAAAACGGAGTTATTAATGACACATACGTCATGGTATTGTGCTGACCAAATGAGGTAAAGCACCTACTACAGAGCTTACAAAAGGACTTACCAAATATGGTAAATATTTCATAAATATTAGGTATTGTTAAATTTGCATGCTACTTGATGCAAATTTCCCCATTACAGTAAAGAATGTAAACTGCTTGTGCATCTGTTTTCCCTATCACACATATAACCTTAAAGGTAATTAATTAACATGTGAGTAAAAGTGAAATCATTCACAGATACATTATGTAGTTAGGAAACATGGAAATATAGTATTCACCTAAGATACAAAGAAAATTTAAAAATAAATATTAATTGATGGACTGTGTTAAGAGGCTTGGTGTTATGTGTAAGTTTATGTGTCAACTTGACTGGACCAAAGGGTGGCCAGATATTAGGTCAAACATTATTCTGAGTGTGTCTGTGAAGAGGTTTATGAATGAACCTAACATTTGCATAGGAAGACCGAGTAAAAAGATTGGCCTCTCTAATCTATCCAATCAGTTGAAGGCTACATGGCTCAAAAAGGCTGACTTTCCCTCAAGCAGGAGGGAACCCCTCTTGCCTGACTGCTTGAGATGGGACATTGCTCTTGTCCTGCCTTTAGACTCAAACTGAAAGATCAGAATTTCTGGAGACCTGATTTCAGCAGCTGTTGGACTGCAACTTACACCATCGCCTCTCCTGGTTCTAAGGCCTTTTGACTTGGACTGGAAGTACACCAGAGCTCTCCTGGCTCTCCGCCTTGCTGGCATAGATGCTGGTATTCCTAGATCCCATAATCATGTGACCCAATTCATTATAATAAATCTCTCTCTCTCTAAACACACACACACACACACACACACACACACACACACGATGCTATTGATTCTGTACATCTGGAAAACTCTAATACACTTGGGAAGGCACAAGCCACTTGTTGAAGTACAAATACATGATGACATTATATAACTCAGTAAAGAGTGGGTGCTATGTTCACAGGATTCAGACAATCAGGGTCACAAAAAAAGGTTTTCATAAATAGTTAAGTGATGGTTATTAAAGGTTGTAGTTGGTAGAATCCTCAAACTGGTCTCCCAAGATTTCCCACCATAATCTCAGATACCATGAATAAGATGAATTATCTTGTGCATAGTTGTGTTCAGTTACATGGCTAAAGGGATTTTATAGGTGTAATGAAGGTTACTAAACAACTGACCTAAAATAGAGAGATTATCCAAAAGAGCCTAATCTAATCACAGGAGCTCTTTAAAGGCAGACAGTTTTCTCTGGCTAGCAGCAGAAAGGGAAGCAGGAGAGATCTGAAGCACAAGAAGAATTTGACACACCACTGCTTGCTTGAAGATGGAGAGAACCACATGAGGAGAAACACAGGCAGCCTCTAGAATCTGAGAGCAGCCCCGACAACATGCTGCTGCACCATGGATGCTAGATTCCTCCAACCACCTGGATGAGCTGGGAAATAGCTTCCTCTCCAGAGCCTCCAGGTAACATCCCAGCCCAACAGACACCTTGATTTCAGCCCTGTGAGACCCTAAGCAGAGAACTCACTAGATCCATGCCACACATCTGACCTATAGAAACTGTGAAATAATAAATATGGGTTGATTTAAGATGCTAAATTTGTGGCAACTTGTTGTGCAGCAATAGAAAACTGGTATCAGGTATTTCTGTTATTAGCATATCGAATCTGTTGTGGTTAAGGTAATTCTCTGTATTATCCAACTTACTGGAGAGAATGGGACATAATTTCTGCCCCAGCCATAACCACATGTACCTCTAAGGTGCAAATTAAAATAAGCACAGCTAAAGTCACAGTGCAGAGAATTCTAACTCTCACGTAGTGAAGATGAATTGCAATAGAGAGGCAAGAAAGGACAGCTTGAAGTGTAACAGTAACCATGAGGCCATTTCCTGTTAAGATGCGTGCCATACTTCGTGAGAAGGAGTTGCACCCTGGAGCTGCCCACTCAGTCCCTGCCTTTTCGATAAAGCAGGACATTCAGTTCCAAGGATATCTTACGGGGCAACAATAGACATGCACAGTCAGGGGAATTGCAGATAAGGGCTCTGAGTTAAACTGAAATAAATTATTCCGGAAAAGGGTCTGGGGGCACCTGGGTGGCACAATTGGTGAAGCGGCTGACTCTTGGTTTTGGCTCAGGTCATAATCTCAGGGTCCTGGGATCCAGCCCCATGACGGGCACCACAATGAGTGGGGAGTCTGCTTTAGAATGCTCTCTCTCCCTCTGCCGCTCCCTTCCTTGTCTCTCTCTCTCTGAAATAAATAAATCTTTAAAAAAGAAAAAGGGTCTGAAGTCATAGACATTCTTTGAGGCTTTAGAGTCAGACAGACTGGCTCCAACAATCTATGATCCTAGCTGAATTCCACAATTCTAATTTATTAAGTGTGTGTGTGTGTGTGTCTGTGTAAAACACTTCCTTGATAAACAATCTTGACAAATCTTTACAGACCAATGGGATTAGGATTTGCCTCTATGATTTTCTGACTAAGACAGCTGCATCAGCTTGAATGATGCCTCTAATCCCAGAGCCTACCAAAGTGTGTGGTATATACAAATTTTCTGACTTTCATCCCATTGCCTATGCTCAATAGCTTCTAATGCCAGTGTATTGCTGACCTCCTGGCTTCCTAATCCGTGTTGGCCTTTCTAATAATCTTTCAGTTGCTGCAATGTCCTCTTGGTGGGAGTGGTTTTGAAATTCCCCTAGGCTTTGCAGATACAAACTGATTGATATGCAGAAATCACACCTGTAAAGAAACTGAACTGGAGAAATTAATTAATAAATATAAGACTGGTAATGTGATTACTGTTTTGGTGAAAATTATAAACTTTTGGGAATACGGAATCACGTCTGTGAGTCCCCAAAGGCTAGAATTTCCAGGTACAGGCATACACGTTCATAGTCACGAGCACTCAGTTCCTCTGATCTGATTCCTGTTCCTATCGCCTCTGTTCTTCCTCGGTCCAGTTCTTTGTCTCCTCTTCCTCTCTCCCTCTCCTGCACTGCAAATGTACCTTGTGGAGTCTTCTAATTCACAAATTACGTTCCGTTTTTTGTTTGTTTTCCTGTGAGGTACTTAAGTGCTGGGACCATGATTTGCTCTTTGCTTGCCCTGTATGAAGCACACACTACATGACACAAGGTAGGCACTGCTGAAGGTTTGCTGAATTCATCTATTTCATAAAGAAACACTGACAGCAAAAACACCGACTTCCGATCTGCAGGTAGTGCCGTAGATGTTTCCTATATCAGTACCATTATGTGTGGCTTTTGAGTATCAGGTGCCATGCAAGCACCTCTAGAAGCTAGGAAGTGTTGGAGGAATAGAAATCTCGTCCATTTGTCCACGCCTCTACACAGCACATAGCATACTTTTCAGCACACAATATGGCTTAAAGCGACAATTTCCAGAACTTCGTTATGTATATGCCTTTCCATATCCACCACCCCGACTATAATGTTATAAACTGAGTATTTCGAGGAAAGGAAAAGCATTACAGCAAGAGCAAAACTCTAAAAGTAAACAGTGATAACACAGCAATGCTAGAGAATATTTTAATTTACGTTGGTGACTTTCAAAAACACAGGAATTTTTTTAAAAGATTTTATTTATTTATTTGAGAGAGAGGAGAAAGAGAGACAGAGAGCTCAGGGCAGGGGGGAGAAGTACACCTCACTGAGCAGGGAAGCCCACATGGGACTCGATCCCAGGACTCTGGCATCATGACCTGAGCCAAAGGCAGACGCTTCACCGACTGAACCACCCAGGCGCCCCTCATTTTTTTTTTCTTTAATGTCAGTGTACGCTGACCAGTGCAGGCAATGGATTGTGAAAGCAGTCCTAAATCTCAGCTCTGCCACTTTCTAGCCATGGGTCAGGGCCAACATATCTATCCTTCCGGACCTGAATGTCCTCATTTGTGCAATTGGAGTAATGGTCCTTATGTCATAGGAATTTTATGAAAATGATCAGCAAAATATGCAAAATACCTGAAGCATGGTAGGCCCTCAAAGAGCTTTTATGATCTCTTCTGATACAGTAGTTAAGAAACAGACAAAAAACCAAGTCTTATTCCTTTATGAGGTTTTTGGAAATTACATACATCAGGAAGTTCATCCAGAGCAACACATCTAGGATACTTCTTTTGAGATGCAGGCTGGTAGAAAAAGCTATTTGATCAAAGTAACAGAGAAGCTTAGAAACTAAGAGTCTCACTGGTATCCTCTACCAGGAGAGAGAATATTGTATTGTGAGAAAACTTCTGACAAAACCACTCATTTTCAAACTCGCCTTGAAATAGGTAACCCAAAAGAAGATGGAAAACAAGAAAAGGAAAAGCTATTTTCCTACCCGTCTCAAATTCCAGAGGATAATGCCTGGCTCAGAACCTTTGGTCATAGCTACTCCACCATGGTGCTGCTCGCTAATGGTGCATCCTTCCAGGACAGGCTGATTTTACTGGGGTTACTCGAAGCTTTTACTGTGAAAGAAGGAATGCAGTCCTTTTCCTCTTCCCAACTTGATACCAAACATCGGTTGTATGTGCCTTGTTGTCTTTACCTAAGGAGCCCGTGAAATTTGTGGAATGGCTTGGTGACCCTGAGAAAGCTGTTTTGCCTCTGAGGGAACTGGTCTCATGGCGCCTGGGCCTGTGGGTGCACAGCGCCATTGACAAGTAAACCATCTTCCCTCCTGGGCAGGTTTGATGCCTTAGTGGAAGGGAAGGGCATCCTGCCAAAAACAGGATTCTCACACAAGGAAACCAGCACCGCAGCAAAGGACCCTCCTCAGGATCCACAATCATCAAAAGTCATGAAGGATTGGTAAATAACAATTACTCTATTCCTTCGCGAGAACTCGAAACAGTCATCTTTCCTCTGCCATAGCCAGAATCAGTGTTGAATATATCAACACCGGGCCAAGGGAGCAGGGGAAAGCTCTCTGGGATGAAGAGCTTCTGAAATGGTGGGAGATAGGACGAGACTGTGGAGAGCTGTATCAGCGAAAAATGGAAGGGGAACCAGACAGGACTGCTGGGGGCCAGTTAAGCGGGGCTGGCCTCTACCGAAGACTTTCTGGGGTGTTATCATCAATGAGCCCTGAGTTTCCACCTCGAGTACCTACCTACCAGCTTTCAGGTCCTGGGCAATTTCCACTATGTCCTTGATCTCAACATCCTCCCTTGTGAAATGGGAATGACAGCATTTCCTTGAAGCATTTTTATTAGGACTAAATGAAAGATCGATGAAGAGCCTAGCACAGGGCCCATCGTTATGAGCACTATTACTTAACATTAGCCTCAACATTTATTTCAACTCTTGTCAGTATATTGCTTTCATTTTATCGGTTGAATTATATAATTATGCTTTATTCCCAAAGATAGTTTTATTTTAACATATGTTATGTAAATTGTAGTACAAGTCCTGCACAGCAGAAGTCATCAGGTAACCAACGGCTATCTGAAACACCCCTCTAAGTCCTGTTGTGCAGGAAGAACAGTGCCAGCCCTAGGAGGGATCCACAGAAAATGAGTCAGACTTCTAGCCCTCAAACATCTCCCAGCTGACTAGCAGAGTTCGCATGGCAGCTGAGACATACGTGGTGCTGACACTGATGGCACCTCCTAGAACAACTGCCGTTTGGAAACACAATGTTTTCCCTATTAGTGTCACTTTCAAAAGATTAATAAGTTAATTGATTCAACAGATATTCAGCAATGCCTTTCCACTTGTATCACAAAGCGATCTGGATGGTGGCTTGACAAAGACCAGTGGAGCACGGCCCTTGCCTCAAGGGTGTCCCAGTGCAGCGAAGGAGACAGACATGTCCATTACATCAACAGATATGGTCTGGATGACTACAGTGTGTGCTCAGGAATATTCTGGGCTGCTTCAGATATACCAGTGGGCAAGAGACAAAGATCCCTAAGATCAAGGAGCTTCTATTCAAGTAGGAGTTATGGTGGGGGTGGGGGTGGGGATGGGGAGAGAAATAAGCAATAAGCATAACAAAGAAGTAAATAACAATAGTCTGGTAGGTGATAATTCAGGCCAAGTTAAAGGGGATCAGGAATATGGGATGGGCTGGAAAAGGTGAGTGCATTTAGCAATATAAAATCGGGGGTGGCGGAGACTTGTAGACCTCCGTGAGGATTTAGCATTTGACTCTGACACACGAACAGAGGAGCACTCGAAAGGGTTTAGGTGCTGGATGAGAAGTATGTACAGGGACAATGTCAGTGAAAAGGAGACACATAGCAGTCAGGGAACTAGAGGTAGTGACCAAAGAAGCAGGAGAAATCAAGGAGCGCTGCCTCTTGGAGAGTATGGAAGCCCTCACCTGGACTTGACATCCGTTGAGCTTTGTGTTCACACCCTTGGTTGCACAGCTGTGCCATGACTCACAAAATCACAAAAGTAAAAGGCCTGTAGTCACCCTGTGATTCACTCATTACTCAAGGGGAGCCATTGGAGAGGGACTCTTTGCTCCGATCACTTCGTGTGGGGGAAGATTTTTACTGACTTATCTAGTATAGATGCACTATGAAGCCAATTCTCTGATGGAGGGGAAAACAGACTATCCAAGATACACAAAGAAGCAACGAATTGGGAACATGTGGAGAGTGACTGGAAAGACACAACCCACCCAACCTCCCCAAGTGAAAAGATATATGGAGATGCCTCTGTTCACTCATCTTTCATTTTATAACACTAATAAACAATTAACAGGTACAGTAATAACTGGCCTTGGATCCATGCAGCTTCCGTCCTACTCTGACACTCAAACAATACATTTTCAGTCCTTCCTGGACACCAAGTTCCAGGCACTGGGCTGACTCAGGGGGAATAAGTATGTTTCAGGCTGGCTCCCAGCCTTTGACTTCCTTACAAACATGCTGGCCAATCATTACAGAGCTCCTTGATTAGAGCGGTGACAGAACTAAAGTCAAGGGAGCCTGGAGAGGAAAAAAACGAGTGCCAGCTGAATTGAAAACGAGTCCTAATTGAATCCTAGTGTAAGGGCAGGGTGAGCACCCATGGGCAGGAAAGCCTTTTCAGGCGAGGTGAGGTTAATGAGGGAGGTACTTTTAGAATCCCCATTTTACAGATGAGAAATAATACAGTCAGAGATATTCCCTTGCTTCAGGCTGCATAACTACTCGAGAGAGCCAGATTTAAATTTGAGGTCATTTGGATTGTAAAACACCATATCTTCTCTCATTGATTACTACTAAAATCACTTCACTTGACTGTTTCCCTTTACTATATCCTGAAATCCTCAGGTATCTTGTGGTCTCTCTCCTGAAAGCTGGCTCCAGCTGTGAATGCTAAAAGGCTCTGGGAAGTTCTGTAACATTCTCTATCCCAGGTAAGAGCTGTTCTGGAGAGCCCCTCTCTCTTAGAATTGTAAACCACCATTTCACTAAGTAAGGTGCTCGACTTCCCATGAAGATGCTTCTAATGTTGCTGTCACTTTCCAATCTGCCTGTTCCTTCCTACTCTAGAAAAAAGGCAGAAATACGTATTGGACTTGTCGGTCTCACAGCAGACCCCCTCAGCATTAGAACATTCCACAGGAGCTATGTTCTCCTGGGGGCCTGGGCCTTCCTGGTAGTAAAAAAATGAGAAAGGAAGACGTGTCTGTACCACAGGAATGGCATGCACCGTGCACGTCAGCGACTCTCAACATACAGGGCATGTCTTCTAGAGAAAGGAAGAGGATTACCTTTGGAGTCGCACAGACCAACGTGTGACTCTCAGCTCCCTCACTTACTGTCTTACTTAAGCACATCTCAGCCTGTGTCTTAATCTGCTGAGAGGGATTCTGATACTCATTGTGCAGGTTTGTTGGTAGATAAATATTAAGTGTGTAAAACCAATCGGACCATCAATAAATCAAAATCAATGTCTAGAGTGATGACAAAACAGAATATCTTCTCTACTGCATCACTTAATTCCATTTTATGTGTGCAGAAAAAACGGAACTTGGAGTTGTCAAGTAACATGTCCAGGTGACACACTTGATTGGTGGCAATGAGGTAGGCTCTCAGGTGGTTCTTCTCACTACATTGTGAGGAGAAGAACATCCAGATGGAAAATACCTTTCTTTGAACCCAGTGACTCGTAGCAAATGAACACCTTACGTAACAAGTCAACTCTGAACACCATCCAAAAAAAAAAAAAAAAAAAAAAAAGGACACAACAAACCATAGTCCTCGATCAAAATAATCCTTTTGCTAAAACATGGCGATGCTGGGAGAGCACAGGCTGTAGAGACGTGAAGACTTGGATTCAAACACAAACTGCACTCTAAGTCTTCTCTTCTATGAATTGCAAATAGTAACCTCCTCGTTAAGATCTAACGGGCTGTTTAATAGGATACAGGGATCAACACAGGCCGTGGCACACACACTCGACTAATATCTCGTGTCTTAACCTCATCCCTTTCCTTAAGACTCCTTTTCAAGCAGAGGTTACATTTCCACTACGAAAAGTATTTTCTCTCTCTCTTATTTTTGTTGGATTTTGATGGGTGGCAGTTACCAGTTGTGCCAGCCAGTTTTGGATGCACAACAAACCATCCAAAATGTAGTGACTTTAAACAACCAATTCTTTTGTTCACAATTCTGCAGGTCAATAGTTTCAGCTGGGCTTAGCTGAGAGGTCCTTTTGCTGTTCTCAGAAGGCTTGCTTATGCATCTGTGGTCAGTGCCCCTGGCTCTGCTGGGGGCTGGATGGTCTATGATGGTCTCACCCACATTTCTGGCAATTGGTTCACGGTCAGCTGTGGTGGAGGGGATGCATGGGCCCTGGGTCTCTCATCATCCACCTAACCCACGCTTCTTCACGCGGTCATTATCTTGTGTCAAGAGCAACAAGAGAGGGCAAACCCTGGTGTGTAAGCACTTTTCAATTCTCTGCTTGCTTCACACTTGCTAGTGTTCCACTGGACAAAGCAAATTCCATCGCCAAGGCCAAGGGCAATGTGGGAGGAGATACAGGCAGGCACATACAAATTACAGTTGTTACTGTAACAGCCTACTGTTACAGTAGTTTGTGAAATAACCGTGTTCATCATTAGAGAAATACTTTTAACTATGGGCGAACCAGACAGTGGAATGCTAGTCTCTCAGAAATGATTTTTACTCTTCTGTAGAAAAAGTCATAGCTATCTCGCCCCATTAGCAATCTAATAGGTGCATAATAAAATTATTTTATGAAATTCCACCAAAAAAAGACCAGTTTGAAATTTTCCTGGCATTGTACCATACCTGTGAATTGTGCATTCCCCTTATCCAGACATGTGCTATGACTTTGCCAGTAGGAATCCAGCCTGCACCTCTGTCCATATCAGAGTGTTGCTATCCCTCTCCCTTCCAAAAAGATATGCCCCTGGCAGAGACCTATTGCATAGGCATCATCTCATGGGGAAGTGATGGACTAGAGTAGGAAGCGGCCCCTCTGGTAAGACGAGGAGATAGGACGTGCTAACTGTAAGGTAGACTTGTGATGTGGCTGGGGCCTGGTTGGGCCACCCCTCCCCCAGTCTCCTGCCCCACCTCCCAGCTTTGCTAGAGCTCCTCTTGTTTCATTCAAGCCATCTTTCGAAGCTGAGCCCGAGCTCCATCATCTCCCACTACAATGTCCTAACTATATCATTCAAGATCTCCTGGTATTTTATTTATTGCGTGGTGGTTGATATTGCTACTGTGAAGGCCATCATTTCCCCATTATATTTTCTATGTGATTACTGCTGGCATACATGAAAGCACTGGTGCTTTAAATATTAATACTTCATTCTACCATTGAAGGAAATCCATTTTTATATCATTTCTCAGGCTTTTCCCAGGAAGATATTCACATCATTTGGAAATAAGGAAATTTTTGTCTTCTTTGCTAAAACAATGCTTTTCTCTCTTTACAATCTCCTTACACTGGGAAGACCACCTAAGGCAAAAGTTAATACTACTGGTGATAATAGGTTTATTCGCCTAGATCCTGATTGTAATGGAATTTTTTCTAGTTGTTTGACATCATTTGTGTATTTGTATATTAGGCACACTGAGGAATACAGCCTGCTAATATCTACATCCCTAGTTTGTTTTTAATTTCTGGGTGTCACATTCCTCCAAGTGTTCTTTGATCATCCGTATACCATTAATATATGGTCAATACTAGCAGTATCTCTAGTGGTTGAATTCATTCTCTTTACGTCTCCATTTTATCATTTTCTTCATATGCAACGCACACATTTTTGTCCTATTATGCTCTAGATATTGCAGGTGTCTGTTGCCACTGGGAACAGGATCATTTTTATGAGCTATTCTGGGTATAAATGGAGTAGAGCAGACCCTGGGAAGCGGATCTCACTCGTTATTTAAGAATTGGGCTGTTGGGGGCGCCTGGGTGGCACAGTCCTTAAGCATCTGCCTTAGGCTCAGGGCGTGATCCCAGCGTTCTGGGATCCAGCCTCACATCAGGCTCCTCTGCTAGGAGCCTGCTTCTTCCTCTCCCACCCCCCCTGCTTGTGTTTCCTCTCTCGCTGGCTGTCTCTGTCAAATAAATAAATAAAATCTTAAAAAAAAAAAAAAAGAATTGGGCTGTTGGGGCACCTGGGTGCCTCTAGTCGGTTTAGCGACCGACTCTTAATTTTGGCTCAGGTCATGATCTCAGGGTCTCATCGGGCTCTGCACTGGGCGTGGAGCCTGCTTAAGATTCTCCCTCTCCCTCTTCCTCTCCCTCTCCCTCTTCCCCTCCTCTTCCCCTCCCCTTCCCACTCACACCCTCTCCTTCTCCCTCCCTCTCTGAAAAAAAAAATCCTTTGCACTTACATTTCAGATTCCATTTCCCTTTGATGAAGGATTATTTCACTGGAAAAGGAGTTTTCATGATCCTGGTTGCTTGATGCCAGCAGAGGGTCTCTGGGTAAGAGAGAGACAAAGAAGCCTAAGCTGCAGTACAGCAAAAGTTAGGGGACATCAGAGGTCTTCTCCATAAGGTTAACGTTAGAGCAGGGAAACAATAAGAAAAAATGAAAAGGTGAAGGAAGGCTTTTGGCCGTTAACTCTTTGGCTGTGATGGGCCACTTCTTGGCCAAGAGGACAGCATGACCAGAGAGGTGGTGAGAGAGCACCAGGTGGCCTTGCTGGAGTCCCACACCAAAAGCCTCATTAAACATCGAACTGAAAAATTTGAAGGGATTTCCATAGGCATGTTTTCCAAAACCCGAAGCCGTACCTATCAGTGAGAAAGAGAGAGAAGGGTGGAAGTGTGTGGAGGGTGAAGATTGTTGGGACTTCCTAAAAGGTGACTTGGGGTAGCTCTGCAGGTGTTGGGTGAATAGGACTCCAAGTGCCAAGGGCTGAAACAAGTAGACGAGTTTACCGTTAGGAAACTGAGGAACAGAGGTTAGGTAAGAGGAGTTCAAGAAAAGCGTTAAGTTATGGGCTGTGCCAACATGCCAGCAAGGCCAGGAACCTGCCACCCCAAATCAAGGAAGCGTCATTTAAAATGGAGTCGGGTGGTCAGCAGGGTGAGATCTCATGCCCTACCCCTGCAGTCAATTGCACACCCCAACAAGGACAAACAGTGCCTGGTATTCCCAGCAGGAAGCCGCTTACTTTCCTACTCCAGCAGGAGGAAGGAAGAATTTCTCCTCGACCAGCAACAAGCTCAGCCAATAGGAAAACACCACAACGGGGCCAATGAGAAAAACGTCAGCCCCTGGAACTGTCGCTTTCCTCCAATGGACTTTTCCTTCACAGCAGTGCGTCCCAACTGCCTCCCCTTCCCCAGAGAAGAAGGTTCCTCTGGTCTGATCTCCAGGCTGGCCCTGTGGGGTGCCATAGTTTGCCTGTCCCGAATTGCTTTTCCTCTGCTACACCTAAATAAACCCATTTTGCTGATAAGCTATAACTGGCTGTTTTACCTTTCAGGTGGACGAACCTGTTGAAGAACTAAAAGGGCATGATATGACTCAGCAAAGAGTAAGTACTGTCTTGCCAAGAATACCGAGGATCATTTTGACAACACCGGGCCCTCCTCAACCACAAGGCGGTAGCATTCATTAGGGGCAATGATGATGCCCTTGTCCTTATCACCTGTAAAATAAGTGTCTGTGTTTCATGCAACCTGCCAGGGAGGATGAGGAGAAAGGTCTGGCTGCGCCACAGCCAAGGTGAACTCAAAGGCCCACGTGGAAGCGCTCATGACCCTGGTCACAGTGCGGGAATTGAACTCCCTGTAGAAAGAGATTTCCAGCCTGCGAGGTGCGGGGCGCCTGCGCAGTGGGCCCAAGGCGCCGCGCGCGCGCCCGCGCGCGCTGCGGGAGCCGCGAGACCCCCGCCCCCGCCCCTCGCCCTGCAGCGTGAACGCGCACGTGAATGGGGACGGGGACGCGGACGCGCACGCGAATGCGCCTCACCTCGCTCAACCCCTGCCCGGCGGCTGAGGAGGGAGGGAGGCGCGCGCGGGAGCCGCGGGTGGGCGGTGTGCGGAGTGGCGGACCCGCTGGCGGTGGAGGCGGCGGCGGCGGCGGGGGCGGGGGCGGGGCGGCGGCACGAGGGCGGGCGCGGGGGCGGCGGCGCCTCGTCCACTCAGGCGGCTGCGATCGGGACCCTCTGGCCCGCACGAGGGACGAACTGACTGACGTACCTCGCCCGCCCCCGCCCCGCCCCTGCCTCATCTCCCCCTGGGCTCCCGGGGCTCACTCCTGGAGCGCCTTCTCTCCCTGCGGCTCTCCTCAGCCCTTTCTCTCCCCGGCACCTCAGGCGGCGGCGGCGGCGGCGGCTGCGGCGACCCCAGCAGCAGCAGCAGCACTGAGCGACGCGAGTAGGCGGCCGAGACGATGAAGTGCAAGCCGAACCAGACGCGCACCTACGACCCGGAGGGGTTCAAGAAGCGGGCGGCGTGCCTTTGCTTCCGGAGCGAGCGCGAGGACGAGGTGCTGTTAGTGAGTAGCAGTCGGTACCCTGACCGCTGGATCGTGCCGGGCGGGGGCATGGAGCCCGAGGAGGAGCCGGGCGGTGCTGCAGTCCGAGAGGTGTTCGAAGAGGCGGGAGTCAAGGGGAAGTTAGGCCGGCTCCTGGGCATTTTCGAACAGAACCAAGACCGCAAGCACAGAACGTACGTGTACGTACTGACCGTCACTGAGATTCTGGAAGATTGGGAAGATTCGGTTAGCATCGGGAGGAAGCGAGAGTGGTTCAAAATCGAAGATGCGATCAAGGTTCTCCGCTGCCACAAGCCCGTGCATGCCGAATATCTGGAAAAACTCAAGCTGGGCGGTTCCCCAACCAATGGAAACTCCGCGGCTCCGTCCCTGCCACAGAGCGATGCCTAGTATGTACCGCTCCTGCACAGACTTCTGCTTTACGCCTACCTTAGAATAAATAGTGCCCGGAGCACTCTCATTCCTTGTGCGGTCTCACGGGGAGGAGGGGGGGCTTCTTTTGTCTCCTTGGCAGACCTCTGAATCACGCTTGCAAACTGTCTCAGTTGCCAGGCACTGTTTTCAGACAATTTGCACGTTTTTCAGATGCTTTGAAAATCGCTGCTTGGTAGCACCGTAACAGATTTCGGTAATCCTAAACCACATGGGTTTGTTGTTTGTTTGTTTGTTTGTAAAAGGTGCCTTAACTGCTTGCCCAGCCTTTAGCGTGTGTGTGTGTGTGTGTGTGTGTTATGTACACGTTGTGGTTTTATTACATTGCACACACGTGTGTGTGTGCACGCGTGCGTTTTTGGTACCAATCTTGTGGTTTGTTTTGTAGTTGAACGCCTTTAAAATCTGAACATCTTGGTTGTGTGGCATCTTTATTTTTTTTTTCTTAACTTGCTTTCTGTTTCACTGCATTAGCCCTTGCTAGCAAGCCCTTCTTGATGGGAATTGGTTTAAAGATTATTCATATATATATATATATATATATATATATATATATGAATTTAAAAAGTATTTAAGAAATTTTACATCTTGTGGTGTTTCCGCACTGGGCAATAATTTTGTGTTCAGTAATGTGATCTAATTTGCCATTTTCAGAAGTTTCTTTACTTTTACGTACATGATTTGATTTTCAAAAGCATTTTCACCAGTGGTATTTTGTTGTTGCTTATTTGAAATGGCCGTTTCCCATATAGCCCGAATGTAATTTAGTAAAGTACTACTTTATACTGTGAATATCTTCTTGGGAATGTATTGTTAGCCAAACACATCCTGCTATGTACATACTATCATGAAAACTGTATTCATAGAGTGTGATTTAGTATGTTCAACTTCCAACTTCATTGCCCCATTCCAAATATCCTAAAACAACCATGGTCTCTCAATATAAACTAGTTTTTGAAAGAAAGTTATTTCACATATTTGAATGTAGTGACATTCCAGGTAACATTCCTACAGGTAACCATAGAAATGGAATTTATATGGTGATAAGATCCAAATCCAGTGAGGTACCTTTCTTGATACTCAGCTTTTACAGACTTCTTAAACTGTCAGGACACCTGAACAATCTCTCTTAAAGATTTAAGATAAATATTTTGTGTCAGAAGACAAACTCTTTTTGGTGCCAAACTAAAAATTCTTATATTTGCCTTGCTAACTTGCTTGAGACGAGGAATACCATCTAAAATACTTTAGTCTGTCTTGAAACTTCCTCTGTTCCACCCCAGCCACGTTAAAAAGTAGGTAAAAATAAAGCCAACTTCATGAAGTGGGCACTGTGGGGTGGATAGTTCATTCCTAATTTTTAGGGCAACTGAGAATATGTCATATCTTTAATCATTACTGATAGGTTTTTCTGTGTCACTCAGCTAACTTTGGGAGTCACTTATATGCACTCTATTAAGAAATTTTGAAAGTCTAGATATTTCTTGGAACTCCTTATCTTCTCTTAGGAAGGTTGAAGAAAGCCTGTTTTGTGAAGAGAGTATAGGTGGGTAATATCATCTTACCTATAACATCTAAGATCTAGAAAATATTCTACAACCTAGTAAGAAATGTAAGTGAATAATATCTAAATAATTTGTTATTCTGCATATTAACGTTTTAAAAAGAACACAGTCCCTCATAGAATTGACTTGTTACCTTTTTTTTTTTAACTTTGGTGCAACCATTTTTTTTTAAAAAATCTTTGCCATGTATAAATGTCTGAATAAAGTACATATTTTAGTTAACAAAAATTAATATTGTCAAAGGATTGAGTAGAAAATCAACAGCTTTTAAAAACCAGTTATATAATTTCATATTGTAAATTATGCAGAATCATCTAATGTTTTTCAAAAATGTTTCTTTGTACAGAAAGATGTGTCTTATTTTTTAAACTTTCTAAATTCTACACATTGACCTTTCCTGTTAGAATAATCTAAATAGATATTCTCTGTAACCTGAGAATTTTCAAAATATAACTAACCTAACCTAACCATGTGTATAACTTACATCCTCTAAGAATTTGATGCACAGTTGGAATTTTCTCCCTGCAGAGTCAGTATATAGCACCCATGGATTATTTATGTGATGATTGCACAAAAAATGAACAGATGAATCTTTCAGCTCACACCCCCCCCAAAAAAAACAGGGCATTGATCAAAGATAATTAAGACTTTCAAATACGAGGTAGAAATTTGTTTTCAGCATGTTTTTGTAAATGCTGTTTTTCTTTTCTTTCTTTCTTTTTTTTTTTTTTTTGTTTCCCAACTGGATAAGTGCCTATTCTTTAAAAAGTTTTAAAAAGATATGTTGGAATAAAGGTGATACTGATGTGCTTGATACATAATTTCTCTGGATGTCTATTATATTTTCTAAGAAACCTGTTTTGTTTTATCAAATCGCTGTTGAAAGAATTAACTCTTAAAGGGATGAGGGTGGCTATAAATAGTTTGAATTCCTTTGTATGGTTTCATTTGAAAGAATTGTAAAGATTTCAACATTTTTATATTAAGAAACATCAAACAAGTGTGTGTGTGAGAGAGAGAGAGCGAAAAGAGCAGGAACAGGCAGTTTGTAAAGTTGCAGCAATATTCTAGGGCCTTTCTGGGACAGATGGCTTAAAGGGCTCTGAAGCTGGAGCTGTTCTTCTCACTTTCCCTTTAAATGGAGCTAGTTAGAAGAAAGACAGTCCCTTTATCAAAAGTTGTTAACTGGGAGAAGGGAGGTGAAAAATCTGTGTTAGAGCCTAAGTACTAATAGCTTGCTAGAGTTTTCTTTTTCAGTGTCCCTTTGGTGGAAGCACCAAGAAAAACAGGAAATATTTTCAGCATCATTCTAGTATTGTAATCATCCTTCTGAATGATTGTTGGCCTGTTAGACTATGAACTCTTTTGAGGAGTAGGACCCAGCCTGAATCTTGCCCCTATTCTCAGGGCCTAGAAGAATGGCTAAAATTTGGAGACATTTGTTGTTGATCCACAGATTAGAAATGTCTACTACTAGTATATTCTTAATTTATTAGCTTCATATTTTACCTGGGACAATCTGTTATTTTCATGTGGCCTCAGAATGGAACTATATTGGATAATTCACTGAAGGCTGTTCCAATACAGAGTAGTTGAAGAACATTAGTAGACTCTTAATATTTATTGCCTAGAGGAATTGATGAACCAATAAACAGGTTTTTTTTTTAGGTAAATGGCATAGATGTTATTCAGATTTACTTTGAAAGAATCAGGTATGTGAACCCAATGATGATTGGAATTGTGAAGCACAGGTGAGCTCTGTCACACACCCAAGGACAAGTTCATCCTATGGTTTTGGACATTTCTCTGTTTATTACAATGACTATTCTCCAGGTTGTTACACTACCACTATATCCGTACAGACTTCTAATTTGGCATGTATGGCCTTTTTTGTGTTTTTATGATTATGTGTCTGTATTTCCCACCAGGTTGGTTATATGACCTTGAGTGCAAGGACCTAGTTTCCTTAGTCTTTTTATGTATCTAAAAGACATCACTTGAAATATGGTAGACATTACTGGAGATTTGTCTAAATAATATTTCATAATGACACTGAATGGGAAAGCATTCACCACCTAATCTGGTGTTAGTACACTAAATTGCTGTCTAGCATATATGTGTTTTTGTATACCAGGTGTCACACACTGTTTCAAGGCAACTGTGAGATACTAGCAAAAATTCTTACTCATGTCTCTATCATCCAGACGTGTGCCTCCTGATGGCAGTATCCTACACCACCTATTAAATACATTTGCCACATTTTGAACCTAAATCAGTCTGTGTCTCTAGACGTTGCTAATCTATAGAAAAGGGAATAGAGAAACATTACACCACAGAGTTGATGTCAGCAGAATCCAGACTGTAAGAAACTGTAGGACAAATGATCCAGTTTCTTCAGTAAATGAATTACCAGGATGAAAGAAATAAATGGAGGATGAACCTATAGATTAAGAGAGACTTAAGAGACACATCAACCAATTGTAATATATGGGTATTTTGGGGATCCTGATTTGACTAAACTAAAATAAATTTATGAGACAATCCAGATAATTATAAAATTGACTTGATATTTGATATTCATTGGAATGATGTTATTGTGATTATATTGAAAATGAGAGTTCTTCACTTTTAGAGATATATTCTTTTTTTTTAAGATTTTATTTGTTTGACAAGAGAGAGCACAAGTAGGTGGAGCAGCAGGCAGAGGGAAAGGGAGAAGCAGGCTCCCTGCTGAGCAGGGAGCCTGATGTGGGGCTTGATGGCAGGACCCTGGGATCATGACCGAAGCTGAAGGCAGCAGCTTAACTGACTGAGCCACCCAGGGAGCCCTAGAGATATATTCTTAAATATTCATGGTTGAATGATATATGGAATTTGCTTCATAATAAGTGGATATTAAGTGCATTAGAGATAATAAAACAAGGTTGGCCTTGAGTTGATAATTGTTAAAGCTGGGTGATGGTTAGATGATTGTTCCTTATCTATATTCCTCTTGGCTTTTGTATGTTTGACATTTTCCATAAAAAAGTTAAAGATAGTTATCAGAGTTCTTAATAAAGCTAGTATATAAGGCACAGAGAGAGGAGGAAGAAAAATTTTAGGTTGTTTAGAATATGTTGGCTCCAAGTTGTCTCTTCTAGCCTAAGAGGTCAAATGTCCAAAAAGAGAGGGCTGGCAAACTCTGGAGTGGCTAATGTTTCTCTTGCTACAAGCCAGTGTTAGCATTTTTTTCCTCTTAATTTGGCTCATTGAAACAGAAAGTTAAATTCTTATTGATTGGAAAATGGGAATGGATTCTCATGTTCTGTTAAGCAGGATATTTGACACAGTCTAGTTCATATCAATGTGAAAGAGCAAAGGAATAGAGTCTCCAGGGAACAAATTTATGGAATTTTATAAAAATCAATAAAATGCCATTTTGAATAGTTTTTTAGAAAAATAGTGGCTGTAGACTTGTTAGTTGCATATTCACTAACTTTAATGTTATATTCGAAGGTAGGTGAAGCAGGAAAGTAAGTTGTTAACATTCCTGACTGTAGATATTCCTTCTGTTTGGGACTATGGTTAGAATTCTTTAAAGGCAAAGCCTTCTAAGGCAGAGTTAGTGAAGCCGTGCTAAAATCAACAGACATGGGGTCTGTCCCAACTTTTGTGAGTAAAGAAGGAGAAGGCCGAAAGAACAACATTGAAGGCCCCTTCCAGGAAAGAGGAACACCTTTGTAAGTGTGAAGTACTGTGAAGCTAAAGCTGCCCATTCTACTCCTGCTCTCTAAATGTGTCTCCGTTACAAGAGCAAGCAGTTCTCTAGAAGCAGCAGTTTCTTGGAAAATGCCACATGAAAGGTTTACCTAAGAGTGTCCCTTACTAGCCCCAGCTGGGCAGAGCTTTCCCTTCCAAGGTTCCCCTGTTAGAAGGAACAGAAAAATTCCACAAAATTTCTCATCAGTCTTTTCTTGGAAGTCATTTCCTAATTTGAGTTTGCTCTAATTTTAGGAGTTTAAAATTTCGAGGCAGGGGGCGCCTGGGTGGCTCAGTCGGTTAAGTGTCTGCCTTCAGCTCAGATCATGATCCCAGGGTCTTGGATCCAGCTCCTTATCAGGCTCCCTGCTTGGTGGGGAGCCTGCTTCTTCCTCTCCCTCTGCCTGCTGCTCCCCCTGCTTGTGCTCTGTCTCTGTCAAATAAATAAATAAAATCTTAAAAAAAAATAAAATTTCGAGACAAAAAGTCAGGCAAATGGACAAATAGTGGTTTGGAGTCCCAAAAGGCCATGGATCAAAACTGGTTGTGGCCTCTGCCAAGTTACTTTACCTCTTTAATCTTCGGTTTTCTCTTCTGTAAAATGGGGATAATCATACCCCTACCTTTATAAACAGCACTGCTTCTGAGAAGCCCTTTTGATCTCTTGGGGTAGAGTATACGCTTATGTTCCCAGGTACCCCACTGCATCGTTATTTCATAGTTCTTATCAAAATTATATTTTTATTATACTTATTAACCTGAATGTTTCCGTCTTCTGAACTCTGATGTTCCCTGCCTCTGGGACTGAGACTAGATTGTCTCTGTGTCCCCAGAGTCTGGCATGGGGCCTGGAATATGGTGCCCCACAGGTGCTCATAACATGTCTATTATATAAATGATTGTCATACCTCCCACTTGTCAAAAATATGTTGCTGTTATTTTACCAAGTATTTGCTGGAAAATGTGAAAATTGATATACCACAAGACTGGTATATACTCAAATTTCTTTTTAGTGGGAAAAAAATTTTTGTCTATCAATCATGCTTCCATTTTTCAGAATCTTCTAGTAACAACTATTCCTAACTTCTTAATACTATGGGATATTCCCTCAGGTGCTGAACTGGCCCCACCACTGCACTTGATAATTCACTGAACTTTCCGAAATACAAGTGATTGAAAGATATGGTAGGCCCTTGCTATTTATTCAGTTTAAGAACTATTGAATGAATAAAAGTATGCCAATTATATCATTTTATTTTATGGATAAAAGATAGCAATCAGGATTATATGGTAACAAATTCCACATACAAGACAAGGCAAGGCCGAGACCTGAGTGATTCAACTGGTAAAGATACAATGAGCTACTTTTAGATTTAGACAATTTAAATACACATTGCAAAGAAGATGAGCTAATGGTGCCTGCTCCCCTGGTCCTTGTCCCACATACCCTAATGAACAAAGAAACGAAAGGGGCTGTATATGAATAGACATTTTTCCAAAGAAGACATACACATGGCTAACAGCCACATGAAAAGATGCTCAACATAACTCATCATCAGGGAAATACAAATCAAAACCATGATGACATACCACCTCACACCTGTCAGAATGGCTAAAATTAACACGGGAAACAACAGGTGTTGGCAAGGATGCAGAAAAGGGGGAACCCTCTTACACTGCTGGTGGGAATGCAAACTGGTGAAGCCACTCTGGAAAACAGTACGGAAGTTCCTCAAAAAGTTAAAAATAGAACTACCTTATGATCCAGCAATTTCAATACTAGGTATTTACCCAAAGAATACAAAAACACAAATTCAAAGAGATACATGCACCCCAATGTTTATACCAGCATTATCTACATAGCCAAATTATGGAAAGAGCCCAAGTGTCCATCAACTGATGAATGGATAAGGACGTTGTGGTATAAATATACACGATGGAATATTAGCCATAAAAAGAATGAAATCTTGCCATTTACAATGACATAGATGGAGCTAGAGATTATATTGCTAAGTGAAATAGGTCAGAGAAAAACAAATATCATATGATTTCATTCACGTGGAATTTAAGAAACAAAACAAATGAACATGGTGGGGGGAAGAGAAGCAAACCAAGAAACTCTTAACTATAGAGAACAAACTGATGATTACTGGAGGGGAGGTAAGCACAGGGAATAGGTTAAATGGGTGATGGGTATTGTGATGCACATCAGGTATTGTATGTAAATGATGAATCACTAAATTCTGCACGTGAAACTAATTGCACTGTATGTTTACTACCTGGAATTTAAATAAAAACTTGGAGAAAGGGGGGCTGTATGACTGTGTTCTGGGAAGTCACGGGGCTTTTAACCCATACTCAGATTAGCTGCAGTTCAGACCTATAGGAATATATGCAAGGGTGCAAGGTCACCATAGGTGAGCCATTCCCTACAGTTCCACTTTCACATATCCTGCGTGGAATTCTGTCTATAAACAAGCCACTGGTTGTGGCTACTCTGAAAATTCAGAATAGACCCATCCCCATCCAAAATTTGTTTCAGATGTTGAGATTGGTGATGCCACTTACATACCAAGAGGCTACTAAAAGGTTTATTACTCACGTAATGAGGCTTTATGAGGAAAACAAAACAGGCTTCCAAAGCTGGTCTGAAAATATCTTGAGAGAACAAGGAAAGGACACTGGCTTGGATTTTTGTTGCGGTTAGAGGGTGGGGCTGAAGTGAAGGATCTAATGCACAGCCAGGGGCTTGAATGGTTTGAAACTCTCAGTTGCACCAAAGGAGAGAGCACCCAGGGTTTTTATTAGCTTGTCCAGATGTGCAGCTGAAGGGGAAGGGTGAGGGGTGAAGTTTCAAAGCTGTCAACAAACATCAAAATAAAATGGACACGGACTTTATTACAATTCACCCCTGATGTTTGATGACTAAAATGTACCATGTTTCTCTTTTTTTTTCAAGTTTTTATTGAAATTCTAGTTAGTTAACATATAGTATAATATTGGTTTCAAGAGTAGAATTTAGTGATTCATTACTTACATATAAAACCCAGTGCTCATCACAAGTGCCTTCCTTAATACATATCATCCATTTAGCCCATCCCCTGGGCCACCTTCCCTCCATCAACCCTCAGTTTGTTTTCTATAGTTAAGAGTCTCTTATGGTTTCCCTCTCTTTTTTCCCCTTTCCCCTATGTTCATCTGTTTTGTTTCTTAAATTCCACATATGAGTGAAATCATACAGTATTTGTCTTTCTCTGACTTATTTTTGTTGGCATAATATACTCTAGCTCTATCCATGTCATTGCAAATGGTACCATGTGCCCCCTTTGAATCAGTATTTTTGTGTCCTTTGGGTAAATACCTAGTAGTGCAATTAGTTTCAGGTGTAGAATTTAGTGATTCATCACTTATATACAATACCTCATGCACATTGCAATACCCATCACCCATTTAACCTATTCCCCCTTGCTCACCTCCCCTCCAGTAATCGTCAGTTTGTTCTCAATAGTTAAGAGTCTGTTTCTTGGTTTGCCTCTCTAGTTTTAGAGGAACTCCATACCATTTTCCAGAGTGGCTTCACTAGTTTGCTTTCTCACCAGCAGTGTAAGAGGGATACTGACATCTATTTTCTACCTTATGTAATTATTTTGAACAGCTAACCTATCCCCATAAATGTTGATCATACTCATTTCAGGATCTAAAAAGTGTTACTGCCTCTTCTTTTGAGGAATAAGCAAATTGAGGCTTATATTTTTTGGTATTGCTTAAATATTGGTAAATTTATGATAAACAATGTACAAGTAACATATGGGATAATCTTTCTCTGCATCCTTGCCAACACCTGTTGTTTCCTGTGTTAATTTTAGCCATTCTGATAGGTGTGAGGTGGCATCGCATCATGTTTTTTATTTGTATTTCCCTGATGATGAGTGATGTTGAGCACCCTTTCATGTACCATGTTTCTTCAATTGAATTTGTACAGTTTTAATAAGCCATTAAGGTTTTCTGTGAGGTCTATAGCCTGAGGCCTGTAAGGAAGATGAAACTTCCTTTCTTCTATTAATGTGTTCTGTCACATTGATTGATTTGTGAATGTTGAACCACCCTTGTATCCCAGGAATAAATCCCACCAGGCTGTGATGGATAATCCTTTTAATGTACTGTTGGATCCTATTGGCTAGGATCTTGTTGAGAATTTTGGCATCCATATTCATCAGGGATATTAGTCTTTAATTCTCCTTTTTGATGGGGTCTTTGCCTGGTTTGGGGATCAAAGTAATGCTGGCCTCATAGAACGAGATTGGAAGTTTTCCTTCTGTTTCTATTTTTTGAAACAGCTTCAGAAGAATAGGTATTATTTCTTGTTTAAATGTTTATAACAGCAGTGTACACAATAGCTAAACTGTGGAAAGAGTCAAGATGCCCTTCAAAAGACGAATGGATAAAGAGGTGGTTCATATATACAATGGAATATTACTCAGCCATCAGAAAGGATGAATACTCACCATTTGCTTTGACATGGATCGAACTGGAAGGGATTATGCTAAGTGAAATAAGTCAAGCAGAGAAAAACAATTATCAAATGGTTTCACTCATATGTGGAACATAAGGAATAGCATGGAGGACATTAGGAGAAGGAAGGGAAAAATGAAGGGGTGTGGGAATCAGAGGAGGAGACGAACCATGAGAGACTACGGACTCTGGGAAACAAACTGAGGGTTTCAGAGGGGAGGGCGTGGAGGATGGGTTAGCCCAGTGATGGGTATTAAGGAGGGCACGTATTTTGATGAGCACTGGGTGTTATACTCAAATGATGAATCATGGAACACTACATCAAAAATAATGAAGTACTGGAGGCTCTATTCTGTTCCATTGGTCCATGTGTCTGTTTTTGTGCCAATACCATGTTGTCTTGGTGATCACAGCTTTGTAATATAGCTTGAAGTCAGGCAACGTGATGCCTCCCACTTTGTTTTTCTTTTTCATCATTCCCTTGATGATTCAGGGTCTTTTCTGGTTCCAAACAAATTTCAGGATTGTTTGTTCTAGCTCTTTGAAAGATGCCAATGGTATTTTAACAGGGATGGCACTGAAAGTGTAAATTGCTCTGAGCTGGATAGACATTTTAACAATGTTTATTCTTCCAATCCATGAGCATGAAATGTTTTTCCATCTTTTTGTGTCTTCCTCAATTTCTTTCATAAGTGTTCTATAGTGTCTAGTGTGTAGATCATTTAACTCTTTGGTTAGGTTTATTCCTAGGTATCTTATGGTTTTTGTTGCTATTGTGAATGGAATTGATTCCTTAATTTCTCCTTCTACAGTTATGTTGTTAGTGTATAGAAAAGCAACTGATTTCTGTGCATTGATTTTGTATCCTGCCACATTACTGAATTGCTGTATGAGTTCTAGTAATTTTGGGGTGGAGTCTTTTGGGTTTTCCACATAAAGTATCATGTTGTCTTCAAAGAGAGAGAGTTTGACTTCTTCTTTGCCAATTTGGATGCCTTTTATTTCTTTTTGTTGTCTAATTGCTGAGGCTAGGACTCCTAGCACTATGTTGAACAGTGGTAGTGAGAGTGGGCATCTCTGTCATGCTCCTGACCTTAAGGGAAAAGCTCTCAGCTTTTCCACATTAATAATGATATTTGCTGTGGGCTTTTCATAGATGGTTTTTATGATATTGAGGAATGTCCCCTCTATCCCTCAACTCTATGGCCAACTAATCTTTGACAAGTCAGGAAAAAATATCCAGTGGGGGGTTAACAAGGTGATGGGTATTAAGAAGGACATGTGTTATGATGTGCACTGGGTGTTACATGTAACTAATGAATCATTGAACACTACATCAAAAACTAATGATGTACTATGTAGTGGCTAACTGAACATAATAGTAAAAAAAACTCATTAGGCCATTGGAAAAAAAAACTAATGAAGTACTGTATGGTGATTAACATAACATGATAAAAAAAAACTTCCATCAAATGTCTTCCTCAGCATTGTGTATTCTGAGAAATGAAATGAGTACTGTGGTCATAGTCAACAATGCCTAGAACTCGGAAGGGGATAAGGACTCTCTTGATGAAGGCTTGTATCATAGCTTCAGTATATATAGAGGTGTGTGTAATGTTGATTTGTATATTCTTATCTGTGAAACAAGAGATTCCCAGAGTCTTCACCCCAAAAGGGACAATCTTGAATAAAGAATTTATGTTGCCGCCACTGGCCAAACCAGATAACCAAGCCATAGACAATGGCCTAGAAGTCTAAAAATTTGCAGAAGGGGCCAACTGTTGCCCAGGGCATCCAGTGCTAAAATGACTGCCTGAAGTTTGGCTGATTGTGCTGATCCTTGGGTCCAGTACTTTGTCAGAGACATATGGGTTAAGAGGTGAAAAGCAGCAACAATCCACTTAGTTCCATCATGTGTGATTATGACAATGTATCCATAAAGTGTACAAACTCCCATTGCTCTCCACTAAATTAATCCCAAGATGATCCTCAGGTAGCTATAGGGGTGACATTTTCCAGCCCTATGACATCTGGCAAGAGACTGAGGACATGGAGGACCATTCCTACCTACAAGTGTGTTATGCTAGGGGACCCAGGTTTTGCTCCATACTGTAGGAAAGAGGCTTTGGTGACTGATGAGTTTGTAAGGTGCTTTTTCCAAGGCCCAAGGCATAATTAGCTGGATATGGAGGGTCATAAACTCAGGGCCTGTGAAATCCTCTATTTCCAGAAGATCCCAGTGTGTAGCCAGCAATTGCACTCTAATTGCACAGGACCTAATAGTGCAGTTTCTTGTGTCAAAATGCCACAGGCAATTTATGGTCATCATGGGTGGTCCAGAGACTCCAAGATGCATCAGAGTAGGTTGCTAAACCTCCACAATGAAAGAGTTTCTGGGGGACACTAATAGGAGTGCCTATAGTATTGCTTTTTGTGGGGGGTGCCATTCAAGTTGAGCCTATTTGCAACTAACAGTGTAAATAGGCTAAAATAAAATTCATAAGTGAGGAATATGTTGCCTTCAGAACCAAAAAAAGGACTAAAATGTGTTGGGATTGTTTTAATGTGGGTGCCGAGAGGGTGTGTTGTGCTTTTTTTGACAGTGTCAAGAATTGGCAGCTCTCAGATTGCTAATTTTCAGGAACTTATCTGAAATGGTGACACTCTGCAGTTAAGTGTGGGTCAATAACCCACACCCTTTTTGCGAGCTCATTTTGAATATTTGGATATCCTGAATTAGCGTTTTCAAGGAATCCCCTTGGAAAAGAATGGCATCAATGTAAATGTCATATTTGTGCTCCTGGAGAAAGTTGAATTCAGTTAAGGTCTTGCCTGCAAAGATTGTGTGAAATAGAATAGCTGTTGAGACCCTATGGATAGCCAGGTAAAGGTGTATCATTTCCCTTTGAAGGGGAAGGAAAACGGGCTGAGAAGCATTTAAAACAGGCACTAAGCAGAACATATTGGCCAAATCTATAATAGAAAAATATTTATCAGTTGTCGATTGGATGAAGTCAGCAAGTTCCATAGTATTAATTATGGGGGCCATAATGGGTGGTACTATAGCATTAAGATTATAGTAATCCATTGTGAAGTCCCATTTGTTCTTTCCAAGAGAAGAACAGGCCAAATTTGTCTGTGAAATGAAGAAGTAGTGGGGAACACCCCTTCTCTAAATAGGTCTTGTATAGTGGGTTTCAATCCTTGAAAGCTCTGTTTTAATTTACATTGGGCCATATTAACTAGACAAAGGTGGAGAGGATGTCCACCACATTCCATTTCTTTAAACCAGTTTGTACTTGCCAAAGACTTAATTTAATTTTGATTTATTACTTAATGGGTCAGAGTGCCCATGCCCGCTATTGGATATTTAAGGGCAATGGGTGCTATAACCATGGGGAATTTAGTCAAGGCAGCAATTATGATGGTTAAAATAAGGTATACCTGTTTGTCCTCTAATGTTCAGTAACTACCCTAAGATTATAGGAGTTACCATGATTACTGGTCAAAGTTCTCCAAGAAACAGCCAATAGGGTGTATATAATAGATATAATTTTTTTACATTTTATTTATATATTTATTTATATATGCTTAGCAGCCCAGAGAGAGTTCCTAGAGTCATGCATCAGGCAATTCTTCTTATCTTTACAGTGTCTTTCATATTTTCTGCTGTTTCCTGTGTGTCACCAGAGCTGCTTCACAACTAGCTTTCATCCAAGTCTAATCATTGCCCTCTAACAAGTTGAGCAGCAGTTATCTCCCACAGGAATGGTGGAAGAAAGCTGAAAATTGGGGCACCTGGGTGGCTCAGTCATTAAGCGTCTGCCTTCGGCTCAGGGCGTGATCCTGGAGTCCTGGGATCAAGCCCCACATCAGGCTCCTCCACTGGGAGCCTGCTTCTTCCCCTCCCTCTCCCCCTGCTTGTGTTCCCTCTCTTGCTGGCTGTCTCTCTCTCTCTGTGTCAAATAAGTAAATAAAATCTTTAAAAAAAAAGCTGAAGATTGGCATCAGGTTGAAGTCTGCCCTTTGAAGTGGACTGAACAAGTCAGGAATAATCAAAGCCCAGGTCCTCATGAACCATTGCTGTCTAGCCATCTGATGGCATGAATCTGACCATTTGCTGCTTATATGCTCACAGAAAGTCTAAATCCAGAAATCACTATCTCCCATTCTTTGGGCACTTGATTGCACTACATTAATAACTGGCATTAACAGAAAAAAAAAAACAAGTTAAATTTGGTAATGATAGTGTCCTTGCTGAGAAGATCGAAAAAGATAAAAGATAAACTAAATGAAAGATCAAGGATTATGATTAGTCTCACTCTTAAAATTTTTTTTGAGGAAACACAATTCCTATTCAACCTGCTTTTTATGGGGAGAGAGACTGAGAAACCTCCTTTATCCCCAGTCATGGTATTTCTTTAAAAGAAGCCTTCCTGGATGGAATATATAAGAGTTTACCAACACATCCTAATTTATTTTCAAAATGCTACTTTCTGATTAGGGCCCCCTTCCTGTCCTTTCCTTCCATATACTACTTCCCACAGAAAACTGGCTGGTGAGTTACATAAAAGTAATAAGAAAGGAAATCTGCACACAGCTCCCTGTTTATGTTAACAAGAGTTCATACTCCACTGGGTTCCTCAACATAACTTCACTAATCCAGGAACTTCTTGCCTAAGAAGATAAAAACTGGAAATAACTCTTTTTCTTTCCAGGAACTACTACAAGACCCATCAACTCTTCAATAAAAAATGTCAAGTGGCATTTTTCAATCTCATGACTCTTTGAACCATTTGTCTTAAAATTCTTACTACATTCACTAATCCAAACCATTCTATTATGATTGTTAATCCTAACTATGCCTTCCCCTGACATTTGTAGACTGCTCTACACCAACTTCAAAATCTGAATAAAAATCTCTCCTGCCCTGCCACCTGCAAGACTCTAAGGCTCAGTCCAGGTAGTGCTCTCCCTTACAGTGTTATGCAATAAAGTCACCTTCACTTAGCAAATTGGTTGATATTTGCGAAGTACAGTGTATGAGGAGCATTGTCACTGCTGCTGTACACCATGTGATAGTGGACTGAGCATGACAGAAGCCCAGAAACATAGAAGGAAATGATTAATCAAAGCATGTATAAAAATAGTAAAATACTTAATATCCATTTCTGTCACTTTGTTCTGAGAAACATTCTTCACAAAGGGTAACCTGGGGCTGTAGGTCTCCAGAGTTTCTGGATGCATAGGAAAGAGTGGGTGAGAGGGAAAAACAGCACCACTCTTCAAGCCCCGTTTCTCGTCCTCGGGAGACCCCGTGGTTCTGAGTCTCAGTGGCAGCCTCTCGCAAACCTCAATCCACATTTCACGTGCCTCAATCAGTGCGCATGCCTGTTGCCGTGCATGTCAGTTGCTGCACATGCGCGTTGCTGTCTGCGTGCCGTGTGCAGAGCTGAGGCGGACGCAGTCGTGTTCCTTCTGTCTTGATCCTTTCGGTCTGAGACGCCACTGGTAGGTCCACAAATTAGTCTTTCCAGAAATCTAAGTGTGAGTGACTGTAAAGTGGGTGGTATTGGGCCTCAGGCAAGTCTAGGTGGCACAATCGGTGGCCTCCAAGAAGGAAGGTTCCGGAGGTTGTCGTCCTCACAGGCGTTGTGGCCATCATGGCGCTTGTTATTGGGGGGAGCGGAGGGGAACAAGGGAGGAACGTGGGCCACGGAGGGAAAGGGTCAGATAAAGATGGGGGTGCACCTTGGGGTTATTATTCGCGGTGATTGAGTCCCAGAAGTACCTGGAACTGCCGGCAGAGCTCGGAAGCTGGATTCCTCACTAGGGCCCTGGGCAGGGAGCCAGCCAGGTGGGCAGTAAAAAAGGGTCTAGAAATGGGGAATGCTGTGGGGTTGTAACTGCATCTCCGAGACTTGTGGCGCACCGTGGAAAGTGCAAGGGAGGAACGGACCCTTTAGTCGGTATTGCAACTAAACATCTCTGCCCCTGCAGCCATATATCCTGGGACTTACTTTGTAAGTATTTTCGGGGCGCCTGGGTGGCTCAGTGGGTTAAGCGTCTGCCTTCCGCTCAGGTCCTGATTCCAGAGTCCTGGGATTGAGACCCCCATTAAGCTCTCTTCTGTGTGGGGAGCTTGCTTCTCCCTCTCCCTCTGTTGCTCCCCCTGCTTGTGCTTGGGGCGCTCTCTCTGTCAAATAAAAAAATAAAATCTTTTTTTTTTTTTAAATAGAGAAAGTATTTTTGAAGTTAAAAAAAATTAAAGAAAACATTTAGCCCAGGTAGTGGTATAGCTATTCTCTTAAATACATTTTCCGAATACCAGTATTCTACTTTTAGGGTGAAATATGAGTGGGCTTGTAAAATCAAGCTCCAAAGCTAAACAAAGAAGAAATGATGAAAAGTCTTCCCAGCAAAGTGAAACTGTGGTTGTGAGTACTTTAATATTTGATGTTTTCTATTACCAGAAATTTATTTTTCTGAAAATTTTGTTGAACTACTATGGATACAGTGATAAGTTTTCTACTATGGATACAGTGATAATGGGAGGGAAACACTAATTCAGGAGAATTCCATTCTGGTGTTGCCTATGGAAATACTCCCTGAGATTTCTTTCTCATGTTTTTAAACAACAAATTGCACACATCTATCCCAGTATAATTTAAAATAGCCTCCAAAGTCCTTGTTGGTATTTCTTCTTGAGTAGTGAGTCTATGGGAACGGTAACTTCATTAAGAATAAGTTTATAGAATCTGGTTTTAAAAATGCCTTTATACTTATTTATGACTAGATATATCTATGTATTGTACGGTTCATATTGTTGGCATGTATTAACAGCAGAACTTTATTTGCACATATGTGTGCGCACATACCTAGGCCCAGCAGCCCGGTGATGAGCAACTGAAACAAAAGGAGGCACCACCTGCGAGTCAGGGTATGATACGTGATCAAGGGAATGAAGATAAAGGAGCACCTGTGGTTCAAGGTAAAGGGAAACGGAAGAAGAATGCTTAAAGGGGCAGGGGGCATATGAGGGCTACATGCATTATGACATACCAAAACAGGAGGAAGGAAAACATTAGAGATTATCAAACCTTTCCTGAAAATAGGCTGAAAATGTGAAGAGACCATACTTTGCAGCTTTGTGCAGTCCTTCACTATAGTGAATTTGCCCTTTTTCCAGAAGATTGATATTTTTTTGCTTGAAAATACAGACCTTGCCAAAGCAGAGGAAGCTGAATTTAGTTATAACTACAAAAATCGCACATTATTTCAGTAGTTTAATTTGTTTTCCTCAGAACATTGTTGTGTGACCTTTTTAGTCATTGCATCAAAAGTGTAAGTGACTTAAATAAAAGTGTAAGCAACTTTTAACAGCATGTGCATAGTGCCAAGTCAACATATCTTATAACACCTGGAATAAGAGCCTATTTGCATAGGGATGGTAGCCTTATTTTATGAGAAAACAGCTCAGGGATCATGGTTTGCCAAAGAGCACTTCACTCATGGAGGCATAATTCATATTTCACTCCAAGGTTTATGTTCTTCTTACCATCTATGTTGTATGACAAGTGAATGAAATCTTGCCATTTGCAATGACATGGATGGAGCTAAAGTGTATTATGCTAAGCGAAATAAGTCAGTCAGAGAAAGACAAATACCGTATGATTTCACTCATGTGGAATTTAAGAAACAAAACAGATGAACATAGAAAAAAGAGAGGCAAACCAAGAAATAGACTCTTAACTATAGAGAACAAACTGTGGATTACTGGAGGGGAGCTGGGTAGGGTGGAGGGGGTGGGTTTGGGATGGGTTAAACAGATGGTGGGTCTTAAGGAGGGCATTTGTTGTGATGAGCCTGGATGTTGTATGTAAGTGATGAATCACTACATTATACACCTGGAACTAATATTACACTGTACATTAACTAACTGGAATTTAAATATAAACTTTAAGAAAAAATAAAAACAAAAGTGAATGGTTTTGTATAAAATGCTTAATACTCAAATGTGTCTGTACTGTAAAGTAGCTAAATCCTGGCCCAGGAATAAATGCACTTCAATGGAACAAGAGAGAGGCTCCAGAAAAGTGCTCAATAAATGATAGCTACTGTTTTCTTTTATTGATAGTTTGATCTGGTAAGCTTGTTAATAGCTGGATAATTTAGA
>NW_024423319.1:80713218-80719119 GCF_017311325.1 Ursus maritimus
TGGCATATAGCTAAATATATTAGTATGATTTTTAAACTTGCTTTAAAAGATGTTTAAATACTTCAATGATTAGGAAAATCAAAAGTACCTTAAAATTATCATACAACCAAAAACTGTTTCTTGTAAATATAGTATTTTTACCAGTTATAGTCATTTACATAATTCAGGCCATGGATTATTTTAGCAATTAATTGATAAGAGGTTTCCACAATATGACTGACAACAAGGCCCATTAATTTCCTTCCAACCTACTTCCTTTATTCTCATTTTAGGACAGAAATTTTGCTAATAATTTGTTGGTATTTTTGATACTTTGTTCTAAACAGGACTTACTTATGGAAAATTGCATATAGGGCCTTTGTACCTTAATATAGCTAGTTAATTTTAACAAAGTAAGTTTCAAGTTACCCCAAAAGGGGGTGTGTGTCAGTACTATAAGATTTGCCATAAGCCTAAAAATGCATTCTGGTAATCCTTCAGAAATTTACACTTTAATTGTAATTAAAATCCTATCCATGTTGTAGACTTCAGATTTCTTAGATAGCTGGTGCTCTCTACTCTTGGTACACTATGGTAATATAATGGAAATGTAGATGTAGCGTGGTTTATCTTTTTTTGTGTGTGGTTTATCTTTAGATTGTCATTTAAAATTGTTTCATAATACAGGAAAACAAGGATGTGAAGTTCATCCTTCCATCATAGTTATTATCATAGTAGCCTACAGGATTTTATTTCATATAACTGAAGGAATAAATATTTTTCCTTATTTATATGTCATATTCATTGCTTAAATTGTTAACTTTTTTTTAAGAACCTGAACCGAAAGCTGATCTCTGGGAACTGGCTGAGCTGAAGAACTGAGGGTAAGGGTAGAGATGGTCTGAATGTCAAGGGGGCAAGTTTACCAAATGTAGAGCCCATTAAAATGCCAGAAGCAGATGTATTACCCATTAAGAATGCAAAGTATGTGGTTTTAGTTTTCAGAATATTATATCATTAATAATATAGCTATAACATTATTGTTACTTTAATAAAAACGGTTGCATTTTAAATCCTTTCCCCAATGAAACCTCAAATGACTAAATAATAAAATGACAAGAGGTAGTCAAGTTTATTATTGTTCACATAATAAAGATAATTTGGCAGGTAATTTGGACCCTAAGTGCCTGACTGCCTTACTTAGAGACTATCAGATCTAGAAACAAATTGGGTCAAAACCATATTGAAATATGAAATATAAAAACATTTTCTTACTTTTGAGTATAAGTACTTTAACCAAGAGCTAATAATTTTCAGATTCTTTCATAATTTCTGCTTTTACAAATACATAATGCATTTATAGTAAATATCAGCTTGTATGAAATATACTGAGGCACTGAAGTAGGTTCTCCTACCAGCTCTAACATAATTTGTGTGATTCCAGGAGAATCCCTTAACTTCCTTTTTTTATAATTTTTATTTTGTTATGTTAGTCACCATACAGTACATCCCCAGTTTTCGATGTAATGTTCCATGATTCATTATTTGCATATAACACCCAGTGCACCATGCAATACATGCCCTCCTTAATACCCATCACTGGCTTATCCCAATCCCCTACCCTCCTCCCATCTGAAGCCCTCAGTTTGTTTCCCAGAGTCCACAGTCTCTCATGGTTCATTCCCCCTTCTGTTTACCCCCCCTTCATTCTTCCCTTCCTTCTCCTTTAACTTCTAAACCCGCCTTTACTCCTGTATAATTAGTGAATTCAAATCAGATATATTAAAGTAATTTTTCATGCTGATCTTTGCATTCTCTGGTTCTGTTGGATAGCATGTATAGAATACAAGGATATGCTGTTTTGCATGATTCAATTATTGTAAAATATCATCTGGGGTGAAATTTTAACATCTGAATTGAGATTTCATTGTTACTAATATAATGAGTAAATACTGCTTGATGTTTGCTTTTCTATATGGAGACCCGAATGGGTGTAAGTAGATTCTGTCACATTCTGAATTCTTCTGACTTTTAAAAAACAATTGCATTTTAAATCCTTTTTCCCAATGAAGCCTCAAATGACTACATAAGAAAATGGCAAGAGGGAGTCAAGTTTCTAGTATCTGTGGCTGATCAGGTAGAGAAAACGCATGTAGTCACTAATGCTCAAGATAGGTGTAAGATACCTGTGCTAAGCACACTCATTGTCCCCTTGTCAGTCTTCATGAGCTACTGTCCCTCATAAAAATGTGAACACTATGATAAAATTACTATAGCCATAGCAAAAGTGACATGTTTCTCCCTTGAGACATAAATTGATAAGATTTGAAGTTTTAAGTCTATAACTTTAATAATTCCTAAGTAATCAACTTATGTTTTTTACATGTGTGTTTTTCAAATCGATGACCATTAATTATAAGAGCTTCTGAATTTAAAGGACACACTTGGCATTTAGGGAGGAAATTACCTTGCATTGGCCTAAACTTTTTTAGTCTACGTTGCTGAACCCTTCCATTAGACTATTTACATAAAGAGATAGTTTTCAGACTACTTCCAGGAGCCTATTGAACATGGCTCAGTTGTACTCATAGGAAGATCATAGCCTTTAAAATGCATGCTATTACATAGATAATGCATTACATGAGCATCCAATATAAAAGGTAAGAAAAAAAACCCAACAGGATAAACCTAACAAAAAGGAAAGAGGAACTTAATAAAAGGTATGAAATATTAGTAAAAGGAAAAGTAATACAACTAATAAATCAGGGAGACTTCTCTTTTAAAAAATATTAATGAAAAGTATCCACTAGTTTACATAATCTTGAAAAAAATTTAAAAAACGAAGTGTACACAATAAGGAATATGAACAAGACACTAACGAACAGTATTTTATATAATTGAAAGTAAATACATTCTTGAACTCTTAGTATTTTCAAAATATGGATGAAATGGTTGATATATTAGGAAAACTTACATATCCCAGTAGTACCTGAATATCCAAACATTGCAGATACTATGAGAAAACTTCTGAAATTTGTCAGAGTTGTCCCTCAGAAGCTCTTACTTTTAGTGAATAATAGGATATTGTGTACTTGAAAGGTGGAGAGAGTAGATCTTAAGCATTCTCACAAACACACAAAAAGTTAACTATATGCGGTGATGGATGTGTTAATTCCTTATGTTAATTTGGTAATTAGTCCACAATGTACACGTGCTAGCAAATCATCATGTACTCTTGAAATGTATACAATTATATTTGTCTGTTATTCCTCAAAAGTTTTAAAAAAGCACTTACTTTTAGAAACAAACATTTGACTTTTCTAGGTATCTTTCCCTTTCTCCATTTGTTTGCTTTTTCCCTTCCTCAATTCATTCCTTCCATTTTTGTATCATGCTGTAAGACACAGTGTATATGTGCTTCACATTTTGATGTCAGAAATGATGGTGATGATTTAAAATCAGTATGACCATGTAATTTATTATACAAACTGTCAAGTGTGAAAAAAGGCATTATTCATAATCATAGTAGGATTACAGGTGGAAATGGTGACAGTGGTTACCAATCACATAAGGGCCAAACTAGCTCAAAAAAACATTTTTCACTTCTGTTCAATAGAGCCAAAAGTAGTACTGGCCCTTCTATTCACTTAAGCAGCAAAAATGTGACATTGTTTTAGCTCTCTTATATTCAGAATGTTATTTCAAGTAGAAGCTTTTATTTTATTTCTTTCTTAAAGATTTATTTTTATTGAGAGAGAGCGAGGAAGCACACAAGCAGGGGAGGGGCAGAGGGAGAGAAAGAGGCTAGCCAACAGACTCCCTGCTGAGCTCTATATGGCCTTGATCTCATGACCCCAAGATCATGACCTGAGTTCCATTTATTTAGTGTTTTGTTTCTTGTACCTATAGAAAGAGTGATGTATTTAAAAACATTGATTAAATATATGCTTAGAAATCTATCTTATAAAACCAAAACTATAGTGTTTGTTGTATACCTTTAATGTACTATAAATAAAATTCTGCTAAATAATGTTTCCAACTGTTTTGTTTACCTTGCAGGTTAAGGGCGATCACAGGTTTAAACGAAGACAAGCTGAAACTATGCAAACTGTTCTTATGTTGGATATTTCACTGTTGAAACTCTCTCAATAAAGTTTTACAACTTTCTCCAAAGTATCGTGAAATATTTTGTTAAACTTATTTCTAAGCATTTGATGCTATTGAAAATCATATCACTTCATTTATTTATTATTTCCCTGGGAGAGAACATGTATTGAGCATCTACTTTGTAAATTTCATGTGTCATTTTTTTATTCAAGTATAATTACTATTCAGTGTTATGTTAGTTTCAGGTGTATAATATAATGATGCAACAATTCCATACATCGCCTGATGCTCATCAAGATAAATGTACCGTTAACCCCCTTTACCTATTTCACCCATCCCCCCAACCACCTCTGCTCTGGCAACCATCAATTTGTTCTTTGTATTTAAGAGTCTGTTTTTTATTTGTCTCCTTTTTTCTTTGTTCATTTATTTCGTTCATTATTTTAAATTTTGTATTGTGATTTATCTAGTATATACAGATATATTTGTAAATTGATGTTCTCTCCCGCAACTTTGCTAAATATGCTTTTTAATTCTGAAAGTTTATGTCTAGCTTCTTTTTGGTTTTCAACATACACAATCATATAATCTTTGAATACTAAGTTTGCTTCTTCTGTTTCAAGCATTATAACTTTTCCTTCTCTCATAACATTGGACAGACCCACCCAGTACAATGTTAAATAGAACTGGTAAAATTGGACATTCTTGCCTTATTCCTGATAGGAAACGGAAATTTTTAAATTTCACCATGTTTATTGTGTAGTAAAGAAAGTTCTAATCCTTGCTAGCTAAAAATATTTATCTTGGATATACGTTGACTTTCATCAAACACTTGTAGTGCATTTATTGAGATGATCATAGGATTTTTTTCTCCTTTAATCTGTTAATGTGGTGAATTACATCGATAAGTCCCTATGTTTTAACCAACCATACATTACTAGGGGGGAAAATGCTCATGATATATTATTATTTTGAGTAATCTAAGTCTTAATAATTTGCTTAGAATTTTTGTATATGTCCTCATGAGTGACATGAACCTGCATTTTTATTTCCTGTACTCTCTTTTTTGGACTTTGGTATCAAGGTAACACTAGCTTCATAAAATGAATTAGTACATAAAACCCTTTTCTACTCCCTGGAACTGAAGACTCTGAGAGGCTGTGAGTCCAGCAGGGCTAGACTTTCCCATGTTTAGCTGTTTCTGAATTGCATCTCCTTTTTAGCATTGGACCCTGCTTAAAGTACAGTGACTATCTATTCAAGCTTTGTTAGTTGCCCATCTTTCCTACAAGATACCCCTAATGATGCTGTCACTATGCAAGCTACCTGCTCCTGTTTCTATGCTGATATTAATCTTCTGTACCCAGAAAGTTAAACATCATGGCTCTATTAACTTGCCTAGATAATGGTTGTGAATGGCTGACCAACCAGAGCTGTGTACAGTTATGACAGTAACTCCATTTATAGCGTTCTTTAATAATAACGGGAGTTATTATAAAAACTTGTATTTGTAAGGTGTGTACTAAGCCACTTCTGTGTCCTAAGTTTCCTATATTTACGACCTCATTTTATACATTTTATGACCTCACAAAAAAGGTCAGAGTGTACCCAAAACTTATATCTGACTCTAGTAAGCAGCAGATTTGGAGATTCGAGTTCTAAGTTAGAAGCCTTGCTCTTTCTCAAAGTAAATATTTCTGAAAATGTTGAATCTATGAAAACTCACAGTGTATATCATGACTATCATGGTTATCTGATATTTTCATAAAAATTTATAGTAATTTTTCACCACTTGACATAAAAGGTTTTGTTCTT